>NC_092156.1:62596450-62908950 GCF_045791955.1 Oncorhynchus clarkii lewisi
TTTTAAACACAATGTATGAACTTGATCAGGTAATTGACAAAAAAAACCTAAATATATAGCATTTTCTCTGCCATGGTTGTAAAGTCTATTTTCTAACCTTTTCATGTAGGTTGTTGGCTGGAGGCTAACAGAGGAGACTGGGCGGCCAGCTTGGATTCCCAGACCCAGATGGGTGCAGCCAAGGGCCCAGGGGACAACATCACTGAGCAGGCCAGGACCAGAAGCGACATAGTGGAGGTCAGTGGCTGGGACAGCGTCCTCAACTCTGGGCTGTGGAACAACACTGTTAACCTCAACCAGAAACCGACAGTGGAACACAAAACAACATCCAAACTTAGTCTCCAAGACAACAGACTGGCTGAGACTAGTCTAAGGCGTAGATTTGGTCCGCGGGGACGAGGTGATGTAAGTATGCAGCGAGAGCGAACAGATACAGACTTCGCTAGCAATGCTCCGTCCTGCTCCTATAGTTGTGATTCAGAGAGACTGATGGCAACTCAGGTTAACCCCCCAACAGGTGCTGCCTTCAGCCTGCCTTCTATAGGATCTATCAACTGGAACATGGACCCTGTGACAACACAGACACTCCCTGGCCTTCGTCCTCCTCAAACTCTCCTAATGTTAAACCAGAACTCAGACAATGCCAGTGCCTCAACACTAAATGGCTATACAAGCTCATTGACAAATGAAAATAGTAGAGATGGAATCAGTAAAGGTGATATCGCCATAGAGAAGCGCTTCCCGTGTTCGTTCTGTGGGAAAGTCTTCAGTTTCTCCAAACAGGTAGAGATCCACCAGAGGGTGCACACGGGGGAGAAACAATTTGGCTGCCACCTGTGCCGAGCCAGTTTCTCTCACTCGTTCAGCCTGAAGAGACACCAGAGAGTCCACACAGGGGAGAAACCGTTTAGCTGTACCCAGTGTCACATGCGCTTCGCCCAGGCTGGTGACCTGAAGAGGCACCAGAGGGTCCACACAGGAGAGAAACCCTACAGCTGCCTCCAGTGTGAGAAGAGGTTCACCCGCCAGGACCAGCTGAAGATGCACCTGAAGGTCCACATGGGAGAAAGGCCGTTCGCCTGTACACAATGCGGGAAGAGGTTCTCAGAGAGGAGCTACCTCAGGATACACCAGCAGAAAAACCATCCCACTCTATAACATGGGAAGTAACCATTCCTCTTGATAGCTTCTGATGTTTAGATCAAATCATGCATTAAAGACAGATTCATTTTCATTGTTGTCAGCAGAAAAGAGCCACCGATGCATTTGGAATAACAATAGTAGCATATTTCAGTGTTGAATATTCCTGGGTAAAATATTGCATTCAGACATTGTATGAGCCTAAAAAGTCTGTTACATAGTGTTTGTACTGTGTAGGCTATATATATGATGTTCACATTCATTTTATTATTTACCCTTAAACTTAATGAGAAAATGAATGCAGTTCATCAAGTTCATGCTGATTTATTTTTTATTAATATTTGTGGTTTTCATGTGGTGTATTTAAATCTGTTTAATAAACACAATGGGACTTTTCATTAAGACTTTATATGAGACTCTAATATGCGTCCCATCTGATCTCACCTTATTCTGCATACACATCAGCTCTTTACCATACTTACTGAAATATCTACACACACATCAAAATAGTTCAGTCGCGTTTGTCTGAGGAATTCTCACTTATCATAGCTGACTCATTTACCCACATCACATGTATGTCCACCATAATGTCATTCTGTAACTACAGTATAGGACTAGATAGATAGGACTAACATAGTGGGGGTCGGTAAACACGCCATGTTGAAAGTGTGTTTATCTGAGGGAGTGTATGTCTGTGTAATCTGTATCACCGCTCTCTTCCAGGAGGAGGGGTGTGTGGAGGGTCAGGGGAACCCTGAGGGGACCATGGTCATGGGGGACAACCAGACTACACCTCTTCATGAACCCACAGAGAAACCAGCTGAGCAGGAGCTACCTCAGGATATACCAGCAGAAAATATATTTATTTCATATAGCACTTTTCATACAGAACCTACCACTTTTAAAAAACAAACTAAAACAAATTCAGGGAGCTGGCAGTTCATGGAAGAGGGTCACAGCTAGATGACAATGCAGTTCAGTAAAGGAGTAGCTTGACTGGAATCGGCGTTGATGGTACAGGGAGACATCAGTCAGACAGGCCCGGAGCTTTATCAGGCACATCTGTCTCTGCAGTACACACCTCCTCCTCCTCCTCTGTAGGTAGGCTGGAACATCCACCACCTCGGTGATGCATCGGCAGCAATAAGTGCCTGAAAGACCACCACACCTGGGCAGTAATCGGCAACAGTCTCCTATGAGGCGAGCCTCTGTCATCCCCTCACACTACTGTTGGTTTTGGATGTAGTAGGGAACTGCATGATGAGGTGAACTGAGGAAATAATTAGTATACTGATGGTTGGTGGGATGGAGTCTGACAACCCTTTCCTGTTTGATTTGATTAGGATCCCCATTAGCCGATGCCATTGGTGACAGTTGGCATTAATGGGGTCTGACACATAATGAAAAATATATTACAGACAAAATGTAGTGTGCATGATTGTTTGCATTATCAGTTGTACATACAGTACCAGGAGTGGCTTCCGTCTGGCCACTAACATAAAGGCCTGATTGGTGGATGTCAGTACATATAGTGCCTTCGGAAAGCATTCAGACCCTTTGACCTTTTCCACATTTTGTTACGTTACAACCTTATTCTAAAATGGATTCAATAAACAATTTCCCAGCGAAATACTTTTTACATTTTTGCACATTTATTAAAAAGAAAAAACATACCTTATGTAAATAAGTATTTAGACCCTTTGTTTTGACATTTGAGCTCAGGTGCATCCTGTTTCCATTGATACAACTTGATTGGAGTTCACCTGTGGTAAATTCAATTGATTGGACATTATTTGGAAAGGCACACACCTGTCTATATAAAAAGGTCCCACAGTTGACAGTGCATGTCAGATCAAAAACCAAGCCATGAGGTCGAAGGAATTGTCCGTAGAGCGCCGAGACAGGATTGTGTCAAGGCACAGATCTGGGGAATGGTACCAAAGAAATTCTGCAAAATGGAAGGTCCCCAAGAACACAGTGGCCTCCATCATGGAAAAAGTTAACGGGCCTGAATACTTTCTGAATGCACTGTACACACAAAAAGTAGGTCACATGGGGGAGATGTGCTGAGGAGTGGCTTCCATCTGGCCACTACCATAAAGGCCTGATTGGTGGATGTCAGTACATACACCAAAAAAATAGGTCACATGGGGGAGAGGTGTGAGGTGTTGCTTTATTTTTTTTTAAACCAGGTTTGTTGTTCACTGGCACTATATGAGATGGTGTTCCATGCAATCATGGCTCTGTACAATACTGTACGTTTCCTTGAATAGGTTCTGAACCTGGGGACTGTGAAAAGACCCCTGGTGGCGTTTGTGTAAGTTGACTATGCAAGCAATTGGGAATTTCCAACACATTCATATTTTTTATAAAAACAAGAAGCGATGCAGTCAGTCTTTCCTCAACCCTTAGACCAGAGAGACTGGCTTATTGATATTAGCCTCTGATTACAAAGAGCAAAACATGCTGCTCTGTTCTGGGCCAGCTGCAGCTTAACTATGTCCTTCTTTGCAGCACTTGACCATATGATTGGACAATAATCAAGATAAGAGATAATATTCTAGACCCTGCATGACTTGGTGTGTGTGGCGTCAAAAAAAAGCTAAGCATCTCTTTATCATGGGCAGACCTCTCCCCATCTTTACAACCATGATGCTGGTGTTTCATAAATGAGGAAACAATAGTGCCTCAATTCAAGTAGTGCAGCAGTGAGTAATCTAATGTTGAACCTTTTCAAAAGTATTCTATCAAAGTGAGGGTACCAGATTCACAAAAAAAGTAAAGTGTTACCACAGTAAGAAAAATTATTATAATTGTCACATGCATCTGTGGTGCAATCAAAGTACTGTACTTCAACGTATTTGTGTGTATGACCTTTTTGTTGAGGTTAAATACAAAATTGACTCTGTGCTGAATGGCATGGTTATTTTTATCATTGGAGGGACTGATTTAGGGATGGGCACTGTTATTCAAATATCCATGGACATTAGTATTGAATTACTTGGGAGAGTATTCATTTGAGAGAAACATATAGGCCTATTTTAACAACTAAGGCTTATGTCTCAAATTAAATACAATGATCTGTGTGACATTTCTACATAGCCTACAAGCATAGACCATTACAGTTTTTATGAGTGCACCCCATAAAGAGGCACAGGTAAAGCTTTTTCTTATTGTCGTCAATCAAAGTGGCGCTACATTCAGAGGCTCCATGCGTAGCAAGTGAAATGGGAGATTTCTAATCGTTGCAAAATGCAATTGCGGAATTTAATTGTCTAAATGAGAAGGAGTAGTCTACAACGATCAACCAACAGGTAGGCTGTTTCATATTAATGGGGTTGTTGTGGCCAAGTATTGGGAGCAAAGCAAAATAGCCTTAATTAGCCTTGCTACTTTTGCTAGCTAGCTAGCTGGCTACTGTAGCTAACTAGCTTCTTTAATGCAATTAAGACAGGCACTACCAGATGGTATGATAGATATGTAAGGCAGCAGCAAGTTTGTCTAACTAGCGCAAGTCGGTTGGGCTACTTTCTCGCACTCCCTCTGTGCCACATATTGACTGTCACACACACCGGCCCCTGCTCCTCTCTCGCCCCTCTACACCCTTCTGACGAAACAAGTAGAGCACAGCGCACCCGTGAGCATGTCTCCATTGAAGTAAAAAAAAAAAAAGTATTTTTTTAAAACACATGTAGTTCGACTGTCCGGATATCATTCGAATAGTTAAATCATTACAAGTGCTCAGCATACGTGGGAACTCCTTCAAGACTGTTGGAAAAGCATTCCAGGTGAAGCTGGTTGAGAGAATGCCAAGCGTGTGCAAAGCTGTCAAGGCAAAGGGTGGCTATTTTGATTTGTTTCACACTTTTTGGTCACTACATGATTCCATATGTGTTATTTCATAGTTGATGTCGTCAGTATTATTCTACAATGTAGAACATTTTTACAATAAATTAAGAAAAACCCTGGAATGAGTAGGTAAGCTTTTTACTGGTACTGTACTTGTGTAAATACCTGTTTAGAGAGACAGTAAATCTATGCTAGAATAAGGACAGTTTAATATTTATCTTACAGGCTCTAGTTTAGTCACACCTGGACTACTGTTCAGTCGTGTGGTCAGGTGCCACAAAGAGAGACTTAGGAAAATTGCAATTGGCTCAGAATAGAGCAGCACGGATGGCCATTGGATGTACACAGAGAGCAACCATTAATACTATGCATGTCAATCTATCCTGGCTCAAAGTGGAGGAGATATTGACTTCATCCCTACTTGTATTTGTGAGAGGTATTGATTGACATGTGGAAAGTACCAAGCTCTCTTTTAAACAACAAACACACAGCTCAGACACCCATGCATACCCCACAAGACATGCCAGAGGTCTCTTCACAGTCCAGAACAGACTATGGGAGGCGCACAGTACTACACAGAGCCATGACTACATGGAACTCTATTCCACATCAGGTAACTGATACAAGCAGTAGAAACAGATAATAAAATAAATCCACCTTATGGAACAATGGGGACTGTGAACCAACACAAATATAGGCACAAACATATGCATATACACACATGATAACATATGCACTGCACTGTACACGTGGATTTCGTGTTGTAGATATGTAGTAGTGGAGTAGGGGCCTGAGGGCACACACTTAGTGTGTTGTGAAATCTGTTATGAATGTATTGTAATGTTTTTAAAATTGTATAACTGCCTTAATTTTGCCAGACCCCAGGAAGAGTGGCTGCTGCCAATGGGGATTCATAATAAATCAAATACTGAGGTGATGTAAATGGAATTAAGTCATTATTTTCTACTCTATTATTTCTAAAGAAGTCTCTCAGCATGAAAGATACAGATCATAGGTGATTTGATGTGATAAGCAGTACCATATTTAAAAGAATAGAGCGCATACTTTTTCATTGAACCACACCCTTTGGACTATGACGCCAACCAATAAGATAATTTCTCTTCAGTGTAAACGGAAGTGAACAGTGACTAAGAACAGTTTCTACGTTAGCGTTTTTATTGTTGTTGTGTAGACAATTATTATTACCCTGGAACTCAAAATGTGACTAATTTACCTGCACAGCATCACATACTTACCCTAGGTAGTGTTTAATTCGCGTTGGAGACAGAACTTGGCTGATAGATGTTATCTGGTTAACATTAGCTAACAATGGCTAACTGCAACGTTATGGTTTTTCACACTCAAATAGCCTCCATCATGGAGGTGTTAGCGAATGCAGCAGTTGCAGAAATCTGTAAACTCGTAGACGACGACTATGCAGTGTTTCGTTTGGAAATAACTCAAAGCCAGAAAGAAACCAGGACATTGCGGAGGAAACTACAGCAACTAGAACTGAAGGTGGCACGGGAGCGCGCAGAGAGGACAACGCGAGAGCCCGTCCCCGCCAGTCCGAATAGTGTCAAGTTCCTCGACCGATACAGAGGAATGGCAAGAGGTACATTTAGCAAATGGCCAAGGCTGCGGAGCCCGTCGCCCCGTTCCCATGTGCGCATGTGTTGAGATGTGTTACCCAGAATTGGGTCTTGGTCAGTTTTTGAATAGTAGTATTCAATACTTCCCCTGAATAATTAAGTACGTAGCTAGCTATCGTGCAGTTTTGGATTTTATCAGGAAGGTCAATTAAGAGCAAATTATTTTAGCAACTTCTAACCAGATTCTTGAGCTCTTATGCAGCTATTGTCAATTCATTCATGTGCAATTCAGTTCAATACACTGGCTCATCTGGCTGGCATGTTTTTATTTTGAGCTTCCCTCCCTTTGTCTTGTCTTACACTAAAGTATGCTTTCATTAGTCATGTTATTATTATTATTTTCCTGTCTCCCAGCCTCCACCACATGGCATAGGCATAGCTCAGTGCTACAGTAGTGCCATAATGGTTGTACATAATACAAGACATAACAAACAGTTGAATAATGTTGAAATCACAAATACCTAAAAGGGATTCACAACAATGAATTAACCTAATTGATTAATTAAATGAACAGCCTGTGAAAACCAACCTGGCAATAATTATAGAAAAATGTAAAAGGTTTCTATTTTTGTGGAACAGATGTGTCGTGAACTTGTTTATTTTATTTAATAGTCCCACATGGCAGTTATAGACTGAAATATATGGGTATAGGCTAACATCGAAACATAAACAATAAAACACCATTTAGTTGAGAAAACTAAAGTATGAATGAGACTCCTCCGATTTGGCAGAAATAGGTTATGGGTGATTTTTCTTTTGCTATATCTCTTCTGTCATGTGGGATAGAGAGGAGGTGGGTGCTATGGGTGGTTCTGCCCGTCACTTGCCCTCGATAGGCAGCCAGTGTCGGAAGGGGGACTTGAAGAAGGAGATTGCAAAGTCCAGGCACAGCTGCTCTCTTCGCTCTTGGGAGTGCTAGTGTATGTAGCGCATCTGTGTGTCTCACTGTGCCCAGGATGATATGGCAAGCACACGTTCTTTGCAGATTAGATTAACCAACATGACACTAACAGTAGGTGTAGATAATGTAATGAAAAGTGAGATATTGGAGGGTGGTTCACACTACTGTTTGTGGTCACGTCATATCACAGAGTCTGCGTTCAAGTATATGCATTATGTACATAAACAAATGCATTCACTCACTCATTTATCAGGAGATGACTGCATTACTCTTGATATTGCATGTTACAAAATGTAACCTGGACTTAAATTGAATCAACATAAGAACATGAGTAAATGTGTAGAAAAAATAGGGAAGGGAAGTGCTGCAGGGATACTGTAGTATATAGCTGTGGAGACAAGTCAGCCTTGTTTTGCTCCTCTTAAAAGCTAAATACTTTCTGAGAAGTAACCTTTATTTACTATTTTACATCTGGGGTTGCTGTACATAACTTTAACCCATTGTATAAGATATTCATCAAAGTTAAAGTAATGCAGGCATTTATATATAAATTCTAGTCGTACTTTGTCAAACGCCTTTTCAAAATCTGCTATGAAGACCAGGCCTGATATCTTTGATGTTTCATAATGTTCAATACTTTCAAGTAATTGTCGTATATTATCTCCAATATATTGTCCATGTAAAAAACCTGTCTGATCGTGATGAACAATATCTGGTAAGACATTTTTTATTCTATGTGCTCTGCATTTCGGCAGGATTCTCGCATCATAACATTGAAGTATAAGGCGCCTCCAGTTTCTTAAATGGACTGAATCTTTATACTTACTTCTTGTTGAGTACCTGAAAGTCTAACATTTTTCTAGGATTAATTAAAACATGCTAAAAATTGATATTTGAGTACATCAAAAAGTTCTGATGTACCTTTACTGGTATACCGTCAAGCCCTGGTGTTTATCCAGATGTAAAATATTTAATTGCCTCAAACAGTTCATCTTTTGTACATTAGCCTTCACACAAATCTTTCTGTAAATGTGTTCATTTTACATTATTATTAGGAAAGAAATCCTTACTGTTAACATCATTTAGTGGAAATGGAGAAGACTGAAAAGAAAAAATAATTAAAATATTTTGCCTCTTTCAAAATATAATTTGGTAATACAAAATTCAAAAAGGCACTCGCACATCTGAGCAATCTAATTTGCAGGTGCATGGCAACAATTGAACAAGATGAAGGAAAAAGGAAACCGCACCCTGCTCTTGACAGTATCACTGATATTTAATAAGCTTACGTATCGGCCTCACGGCCTTCGTCAGAGCTTTTGTGAATAACATTTTTTTTTTGCACCCTTATGTAGACCTGGACACACCCACATCCGTTCCACACATCGAATAGGGTTGGAGGCAAAGGAAAAACAAATTAGTGCTACCAAATATAACAATATGCATTTCATAAATATTACAAAAGTGTATAAATAAGACGTATGAATCACGTCTGTAAAACCACAATGAAGACAAAGCAAGTTTTCATTAGTCATTGGGTACATCGTACGAAAAACAGAGTAATCTTAAATAGGCACATAATTCATGTTCAAATTCACAACAAATTCACAACATAACATACATAGGCATTAAAGGTAGAAATGTCATGCTTTAGGTCACTACCTTTAGATTTTGTGGCATAGAGAAAGTTACGATATCAGACAGGGGAGGAGATATTAATAATACTCTGAGTAAAAGAGAATGTTTTTGGATTTCACCCTCCAGACATTATTTCCTAAAGGACTTAATGATGAAATGCCTATTTATGTTGTGAATTTGAACATGAATTATGTGCCTATTTAAGATTACTCTGTTTTTCGTACGATGTACCCAATGACTAATGAAAACTTGCTATGTCCTCATTTTGGTTTGACAGACGTGTTTCATATGTCTTATTTATACACTTCTGTAATAATTATGAAATGCATCTTTGATGTTATGGGGCTATTTTGCTTCCACTGGTCCTGGGGCCCTTGTTAATATCAACGGCATCATGACCCAGTACCAGGATTTCAGCCAAAAACCCAGTTGCCTCTGCCAGGAGGCGGAAACTTGGCGGCAAGTGGATCATCCAGCACACATCAAAATCCACAAATAAATGTTTAATTGGTCACAAAATCAAAATTTTGCAATGGCCATCTCAGTCTCTGGATTTGAAACCCATTGAAAACCTATGGTTTGAATTGAAGAGGGCAGTCCATAAGCGCAAATGAAGGATATCAAGGATCTGGAAGGATTCTGTATGTAGGAATGGTGTAAGATTCCTCCCAATGTGTTCTCCAACTCATAAAACATTTTTGAAAAAGTGTCCGTGCCATTGTCCTCGCAAGGTAAAGTATTGAAAGGCATTGAAAACAGGGATGTTAAACAAAACATTGTTCTCTGAGCAATTGTATTAGTATAAAATATAAATTCCTTTTTTTTGTTGCATACAATGTAGCTCAGTATTTGAATGATTTATTTTATACAGTCATTTTTGCTCATCTTTATCAAGGGTGCCAGTAATTTCAGAGCCCACTGTAGGTGCCCCAGGTCCCCCGGATGTGGTAGTCCAGCCCTGCTTACATCCTTACCAATTGTAGACGGTGTCAATAGTGTACAATATAGCGTTGAACATTGACAGTAGTACTTACCTTAACCACCCTCCACCCTACCTTTCCCCCAATCACTCTCTTAGATGAAGGACATCTCACTGAAGGCCACAGGAGCTTTGTGAAGCCAGCTGAACACAACGCGTGGAGAGATGACCAACCCATAGCGATAGATGAGGGGAGTGGAACCTCAACCCAGCATGTTATCGTGATAGAGGTTAGTGTGATAGTGTAACATAGAAAAAATTACAGTACATTAAATGTGGCCCATTTATTTCAGAAAGGCTCCCCTCAGCTATTCACTTGCTTACATGTACATTCTTATTTATCTGCCATAGGGGAGCTTGTGAGACTTTGTTATCCAATTCAACTCATATACCGGTAATAACCTCCTCTCTTCTTGTGTCAGCCTGCAGATGCAGAGGCTGCAGGTCCTGGGGTCAAGCAGAAGGAGTCTGAAAGAGAGGAGGACCCACGACACAGCAGAGATATCGAGACTGGAGCAGTGGCGGGAGTGACGCCCCCTGTAGCCACGGAGGACCTCGCCACCGCCACTGTGCCCCAGGCCAGGACCCGACGCAGCATCACGGAGGTCAGTGGAACGCCGAACGCCGTCCTCAAAGCAGAGACTTTAACTGTAACACTCGGGCTCTTACACACAGGATCTGACCACAGATCAGACCCAGAGAGACTGGGGCTGGGGCGACTGCGCTGTCCTCCTGCTCCCAGCTCAGATTATTTACTTTACGGTAACCCTAGCCCTAGGATGGTTCATTCCCATCGGGACTCAGGTGACGCGTTAGAGACTGGCAATGATCCGTTTTGTTCTTACTCTACAGAGATGGACCCTGGCAACATGCCCTTGGGTTTAGAGACGCAGACTGATCTGTCTAGAGGGGACCGGAACCGGTACAGTAGTCGTGTGTACTCTGAAGGGTGCCTAGATAAGAAAGTGGATGGTCTTATCGTAAATGAGGTGACTGTGAAAGTTGAGGGAAAAGCTCCTCTGACATGGAATATAGACGAGACTCACTTAGGAGAAGGACACTCACAGGGCAGAGATTTCTTAGATTACAGGGACAGCTTAGAGAATAATCAAAATGTCGCCACTCACTCCCCTTTACACACGCTCAAGGATCGGGGCCCATTGTCCACATCGATTGGGCCTTCCAATTCACACAGCTGTGTCCTTTTCAATCAGTTATTGAACTCGAAGGATCAAAGGGCCAACGCTCAAGGAGGGGGAGCAACATCAGCTGACCGTAAAGAAAAATGGTTCCCCTGCATGTTCTGTAACAAAGGCTTCACCTGCCCCCGGAAGGTGGAGGTCCACCAGAGGGTCCACACAGGTGTGAAACCCTTCAGCTGTACCCAGTGTCACATGCACTTCGCCCAGGCTAGCAGCCTGAAGAGGCACCAAAGGGTACATACAGGGGTGAAACCATTCAGCTGTACCCAGTGTCACATGCGCTTCGCTCAGACTGGTGACCTGAAGCGGCACCAGAGGGTCCACACAGGAGAGAAACCCTACAGCTGTCCCCAGTGTGAGAAGAGATTCTCCCACCAGCACCATCTGAAGATTCACCTGAAGGTCCACACGGGAGAGAGGCCATTCAGAGAGTAACTAAGGATACTCCAGCAGAAAAAACATTCCACTATATCATAGAAACTAACCATTCCACTCAATAGCTTCTGACTTTTACGTCAAACCCTGCATTAAAGACAAAGATACATTTTCAATGTTGTCAGCGGAAAAGATCCACAGATGCATTTCAAATAACAAGAGTAACAGATTTCAATGTAGAATATTCCTGGGTAAAATATTGCATCCAGACATTTTGTGAGATAAAAAGCATATATAAGCCTAAAAAGTCAGTTATATATTGTGTTTGTACTGTATAGGCCAGGGATTCTCAACTGGGGGGTCGGTAGGATTTTAAGGGGTTATGGGAACTTTGCAAGAATATAAAACATGTAATAAAAAAATATTTTGAAAGGTAACCGCCACACTGAAACTTTTATTTTGAAAGGATACGGCCTCACCGCTTATTGTTGCTGACTTTACATGTACAGTGCGTCAGCAGTGTTGAAATGGCTTGTTACGTTTGGACTTGGAGGGTTTTCGCACTGCACACACACACTGACCCCACCCCGCACACACACAGATCCAATGAAATGACAGATTTCTCGACACATACACACACTGATCCAATAAAAATGTCACTGCAACATCGTTTTGTTTTAAATGTGACATGTCCAATCAGGTAATACAGATCTTCTTCTGACAGCTATCTCGATTGATAGCTAACTATTCAGATGTGTTCTGCAGGCATTGCACATGTGGATTGTTAGCTGTCATTTAACTCATGTAGTTTAGCTGTCAGAGTAAAATCATGGACAAGTTTTTAATACGTGCAGTTCCCTCTTCATCTACTGCTGCTTCCAATGTCAACAACAAGGCAGACAACCCAAGGCCCTGTCAAGAAGAGAGAACTTGAACCCGACATCATTCGATATAGTTTTGCATACACTACCGTTCCAAAATTACAAACACTACCGTTCACATTTTTTGTCCATTAAAATAACATCAAATTGATCAGAAATACAGTGTAGACATTGTTAATGTTGTAAATGACTATTGTAGCTGGAAACGGAATATCTACATAATGGAATATCTACATAGGTGTACAGAGGCCCATTATCAGCAACCATCACTCCTGTGTTCCAATGGCATGTTGTGTTCGCTAATCCAAGTTTATCATTTTAAAAGGCTAATCGATGATTATAAAACCCTTTTGCAATTATGTTAGCACAGCTGAAAACGTTTGTGCTGATTAAAGAAGCAATAAAACTGGCCTTCTTTAGACTAGTTGAGTATCTGGAGCATCAGCATTTGTGGGTTCGATTAAAGGCTCAAAATGGCTAGAAACAAATACATTTCTTCTGAAATTCATCAATCTATTCTTGTTCTGAGAAATGAAGTCTATTCCATGCGAGAAATTGCCAAGAAACTGAAGATCTCTTGCAACGCTGTGTACTACCCCCTTCACAGAACAGCGCAAACTGGCTCTAACCAGAATAGAAAGAGGATGCCCCGGTGCACAACTGAACAAGCAGACAAGTAGTTTGAGAAACAGACGCCTAACAAGTCCTCAACTGGCAGCTTCATTAAATAGTACCTGCATAACACGAGTCTCAACGTCAACAGTGAAGAGGGACTCCGGGATGTTGGCCTTCTAGGCAGAGTTGCAAAGAAAAATCCAAATCTCAGACTGGCCAATAAAAAGAAAAGATGGGCAAAAGAACAAAGACACTGGACAGAGGACCTCTGCCTAGAAGGCCAGCACCCCGGAGTCCCTCTTCACTGTTGACGTTGAGACTGGTGTTATGCAGGTACTATTTAATAAAAAAATGTTAAAACAGCATCTTGTCAAGCTGCAGGTAAAGTTTTGCGACTACTTCCCGGAGGAGAACAGGACACAAGACGACTGGATACGGGACCACTTTCACGGGAAGCGTCACGTTGCCAAGCAACGAAGAGGCTCAGCTGGTGGAGCTGTCATTTGATCACGGACTGAGCATACGCATCCCGGAAATGACACTGCCACAGTTCTGGTGCAGCTTAGTGGGAGAGTATCCTGCTCTCGCCTGTCATGCAATCAGAATCATGCTACCTTTCAGCAGTACCTATCTGTGTGAAAGTGGCTTCTCTGCTAGGGCCGTGCTGAAAACTAAAAGCAGAAACAAACTGGAATTTTTTGTACATTTTTTAAAAATGTTACATTTAACATTTATTTAACTAGGCAAGTCAGTTAAGAACAAATTCGTATTTACAATGACGGTCTACCTCGGCCAAACCAGGACGCCGCTGGGCCAATTGTGCGCCGCGCTATGGGACTCTCAATCACGTCCGGGTGTGATACAGCCTGGACAGCTAGCATGACCTCCGAGTTGCCGTGTCAACCATCACCCCAGACTTCAATAAACTTATCAAACTGAAGGAACACCCCCAGCTTTCCCACTGATAGGCCACACACAAACACGCGCGCACACACACACACACGCAATAAATAAACAGGTTAAAGAGTTATTGTTCACTAGGTTAATTTTATTGTTAATTAATTCTGACATTCATATTACATGTTATTGAACTGGTTAAAAACTTATACCTTAAAACTATTCACATGGTAATTGATGATTATTAACTCCTAATGATTGTTGTTTTTTCTATTTTAAAAACTGGTGTGTGTTACTGTTCATTAACATTATTGGACTGGTTTTAATGTCATGTTCTGAGTCTGATAATGTATTACACCCCACTCCTGAACTGATCGCCTAATTAAAATGGCTTATTCATTTAAATTTATAATAAATGTTTTCTCAGTTAATATGGCTGTGTAATGTCTTTCTTTAATACCATAATAGTAGCCCTATTTTTCAAGTGAAGCCTGCCCAAGAAGGCAGCTGCAATACAACATTACAAAATGTAATCATCAACAGTCCATAATATTGGGTCACGACTCAATTGTCACTGTCAAATTTGGGTCCCCAGGCAAGACCAGTTGAGAACCACTGGTGTAGGCTCTATGATGTTCACAAATGCCTATTTCATTATTTTCATTCCACTACTGAATTTTTTTCCCAAGACACTTTTAATGAGAAAATGTATGCAGTTTATCAAGTTTATGCAGATTTTTAGTATGGTTTTTCATATGGTTTATTTAAAACTTATTTAAAACTAAATGTGACTTTTCATTTTAAGATTTTCATTGCGACTCTCTTTAATATACATCACATCTGATCTCACCCTATTCTGCATACACCCAGCAGCACTTTATAACTAATATACACTTAAATATAAATATACCTTTACATACCCCTCACACTAACAAACGACTACTGTACACAAAATATTTGTTCACAAAAGTAGTGCACTGGGCCTTTAATAGTCCTGTATTAGTGGAATGATATATCAGTCTACAGCGCCAGCGCTGGAAAAAATATGTGATATTTGTCCAGCACCCCACCCTACCGGCGAAAACAATTGCAGCACCCTCCCCCTCCCCCAGGTTTGTCTGATGATGACTTTGTACTTATTTTTACCCACAACATCATATTTATGTCCACCATAATGGGTTTAACAACAATGAAGTAATCCTGTAACTACAGTGTAGGACTCAGTAATCTGTATCACCTGTCTCTTCCAGGAGGAGGCGGCTCCAGAGGTGCTGCTGGTGAAGGAGGAGGGGTGTGAGGAGGGTCTGAAGAACCCTGTGGGGACCATGGTCATGGAGGACAACCACACCACACCTCCTCCTGAACCCACAGAGGAACCAACTGAGCAGAAAAGGACCACACACAGTCTCCCTGAGGTGAGCCCACTGAACTTTCTACAGCCTACTGTCTGAATGTTATTAGGTCAGGTCCTGTATCACAAAGCCCCCTTGGAGTGCTGATCTAGGATCAGTTTAGCCTTTTAGATCATAATTAATAAGATTATATACTACTCAGTACTCCTATTCTGAGATTCTTTGTGGATCTGGTCCCAGGTCTTGATTAATTTAGTCTTAAAGGGCGACTGCACTTCCTGATTTGGACTTGTTTTTCATCAATGCACATTAAGAAATGCTGGCGGCCATGACTGAAGGCAACGAGAGTTGTCTTGGGGGTGTGTTTTGATCAGTGGAGGCTCCTCAGAGGGGGAAGGGGAGGACATTCCTCAGTGAATTTCATAAAAATACAAATAGTGAAACAATAAAAAGTTCTACTTTTTAGATAACTATGCTAAATATATTCACATATCACCAAATAATTGTTTAAGTCACACTGTTTTGCAATGAAGGTCTGCAGTAGCCTCAACAGCACTCTCTTGGGTAGCACCGAGGGTGTAGCCGGAGGACAGCTAGTTTCCATCCTCCTCTGAATAGGTTATTATTATTTTTTTTTACCCCTTTTTCTCCCCAATTCATGGTATCCAACTGGTAGTTACAGTCTTGTCTCATCGCTGCAATTTCCGTACGCACTCGGGAGAGGCGAAGGTTGAGAGCCATGCGTCCTCTGAAACACGACCCAACCAAGCCGCACTGCTTCTTGACACAAGGCCCGCTTAACCCGGGAAGCCACACCAATGTGGCGGAGGAAACACCGTACACCTGACGACCGTGTCAGCGTGCATGTGTCCATCCCGCCACAGGAGTCGCTAGAGCATGATGGGACAAGGACATCCTTGCCGGCCAAACCCTCCCCTAACCCGGACAACGCTGGGCCAATTGTGCGCCGCCGCCCCATAGATCTCCCTGTCGCGGCCGGCTGCGACAGAGCCTGGACTCGAACCAGGATCTCTAGAAGCACAGTTTCCACTGGGCTACTCGGGAGGCCCCTCTGAACAGTTTTGAACAAATTAATTTATTCAAAAATTAGAGAGAAGTAAGAGCGAGAGACCTAGTTATATTTTGTTGTGTTTTTTTTCACTTATCTAACTAGCGAATGCAGCTAGCTAGCTAGTTTAGCCTACTCAAACACCCGGCTCAAACAGCGAGGGATACTATGCTAGCTAGCTAGCTATGTCTATCCAACACTGGAACTCTTCCAAGTCAAGATAAGCTTTTGGTTTTATTAATTTATTGCCACCAGGGCCCGCCGGTGTAACTGCTAAACTTCTTGCTGTACACTGTAAGTTTGTAGCTGGTTTATTAACACATACGTTCTAGTAGCTAGCCATGTTGACTATGACGTTAGGTGTGTGTAGCGTTTAGCAGTTATGGAATGAAGGTTTGATTTGGAAAGTTTTTTTTCGCTTTGTCACATACAGCTGTTATGTTGTGCACTGAAGTCCACAAGCAAAGGGAAAAGGTGATAGGACGAGAGCTCATAGATGCGAGTAGGAATTATACAACAAGCAAATTATCATGCTTTTTGTATGTAGCTGCTATGAAAGGGAACTGTGTTTGTTGTGATCAGGGGTGTATTCATTCCACCGATTGTGTTGGAAAAACCTTAAATCTTAAATGGAAGCAAACAGAACGAAATGGGGAGAACCATACCTACATTTGTCCAAAAGAAACTCTCATTTGCAACTGTAGGACTAATGACTACACCCTAGATCAGCTAGATACAGGCAAGAGTGTGCAAGGCGGTATTGAATGTATCAACTGTCTGAATTACTCTCATTTTTCTCTTGACCTTTTGTAGCAACCTCATGATGGGTATAGGGAACATTTTTGTATCATGTAGTATCCTAAACCTGTCAATGTTTTATTGAGCTAGATTAATAAAATACGAATGACAGTCATCCAATATGCTGTAAGAGAAATAAGTCCATGATCATAAAAAACAATGATCCTCTATCATCTTAAATGGCACCGACCGTCACTTGATTTGATGTGGGTGTTTCTTTGCCATTAAATCACAACAAACAAGGGCAGTAGTGTGTACAGCGAGGTAAGCTTAGCTAGTTTTGCTATGAATAGAACTAAGTTTTGAAGTTGAGGCCTTTCTCCCCGGACTGACCATCTCAAGATGGTCAGCTAATTGACTCTTCGCTTAGCCCCGCCCCAGAATTTTGGGTAACCAATCGCAGTGCTCCAATGAATTTCAATTGCTTTCAATAATGTTTCAACTCAAACTGGCTAGTTTTCTAACTTTAGCAAGCCAGTTTGAGTTGAAACATTATTGAAAGTAAGCTGGCTACATCCTATGATTAGCTAGCAAGCTAGTATGCAAGTCCCTTCCCTGTATTGACCGTAAATGCCAATGGGCTACAGTTAGCTGTTGTTAGCAAGGTAGCTAACTTGAGCTATGCACATCTTCCTCAGACATGCTACAGTACATCACATTTCATGTTAAATTGATTAGGCAGAGCAAACCCATTTTGGTGATTTCTGGCATATCATCAAAATAAAAAAAATGATATAATCAAAATAAATCATTGAAGGTCATGCTTAGGCAAATAAACTATAAAGGGAAATAAATGGCTAGTTTACACTTATTCCATGAAATGTTGTTTTTAGAAAAGGGTTGTTTTTTAAAAGTAACACACACGTGTAAGTAAAGTAAGTAATATTTAAGTTAAGTCTTGTTGTCTTATTTTAATGATTTAAATCAAATATGGGGGGGAAATGGTGTTGCACATATCACCATTAATATCCGCACTATGAGGAGATTTGATGTAAAATCCCTCTTTTTAACTCACCTGCACATACATTTTCTTTGTTCTTTCTTTGTTGTTCCTTTTCGATACAATCCATTATGCACAAATGCCCTAAATATGATTTGAATAATGCAAGATTTTTTACTTTTTACTTCAGCAGCAAAATGTTTTCAATAGTTGTTTTTAATTCATTTAAAAAAATCATTGGGATATTGGAATGGAATATAAATAATAACATTCAATAACATTGGAATATAACATTTAAAAACAACTAATTAACTCAGTGTAACATTGATGTGGCAACTCTCTTATGTTCTGCTATTGCACAATTCTAATTTGTACCTGTAGGTAACAAATACAGCTATCCCCAGTCAAATTGGAGCACAACTCATGAGCCCACCCCCTGCACTGCTCACACCCAATCCAGTCCCTACCTGTGACTGAAAACAGGGGGCAGATGCCATTTGAAAAGCTCTCTCTTAAAAATGTAGATAGCTATCTAACTTAGCTATATGACATTTTATTTTTATTGAACCTTTATAGCTAAAATGCTATAATGTTGCATTAACTGTAAAGCTATATCAGTCACTAGTGGAAACATTTACAACTGAAATAAAGTTATGTTATCTTTTTTATGTATTTTACCTCAGACGATTTAGTAGTAAGGTTGCTAGCTAGTACTCCTAGCAGCTTATGCTAACTAGCTTGCTGGCTAGCATTTACTGCTAGTGAAGTTGCAAGCTAGCAACTTAGCACAAACTAGCACTCACTAGGCTAGTCATTGTCTAAATGACAGGTAGAAACACATCCATAACCATAAAGGGGTAACTAGCCCCCGGGGGGACAGGGGAGAGTTTCTCCCAAAACACTCATCCAACATATTCCATAAAAAATTAATTGGATTATTTATCGTAAGGCTTTCCTACTTGTATATTTAAAAATATATATATAGATCTAACTTCATTGGACTATACCTACAACTTTTTTTCAATTTTAAAAGATTAGATCAACTTACCACAAAATCGTTTTGTTGAAATATCTCCAAACGTTGTGATGACAAAGAGGAAATATTTTGTTCAGCAAGAACAGTGACAGCCAGGGAAAGTGTTGGGAAAATAATTAGGTGACTTCTTGCTTGTGGTCTTTATGTGAATGACAAGGGGGGGGGGGACAGTTACCCCATACTACCCTACTTTTCTTTTCTAAACGAGCACCTTATGAACTGCACACACACCAAAAACCTTGTTGGTTTGACAAGTGGCAATAAATCACTGATATCAATTTTAAGGGGGAAATCAGGTTATACACTCTGTTGAAATTAACACAGCTAAAACAAACACTGGAGATATTTGTTACATCCAGTGTCAACCTGTCATTCAGGGCAGGTCACTCTGTTTTGAGCCCCACATTTTTAGCAAATAATTTGGTCTATTTCCCCTCTTAATTTCGTCTACTGTTCTGACTTGGTGGTGCACATGTAGACTATAACCTGTTTTGGAGAATTGTAATCATTGAATATTGTAAGAGCTTTCATTGTCTGCTTATATGTCCCCTTTATTTATCCTATGGTTTTGACTTGGTGTACACGGAGAACACTGTAAGAACTACCCATGTTCTGGATTCTCTCGTACATTTCAAAAGTGCTGAACAAATACAGTTGAAGTCGGAAGTTTACATACACTTAGGTTGGAGTCATTAAAACTTGTTTTTCAACCACTCCACAAATTTCTTGTTAACAAGCTATAGTTTTGGCAAATCGGTTAGGACATCTACTTTGTGCATGACACAAGTCATTTTCCCAACAATTGTTTACAGACTGATTATTTCACTGTATCACAATTCCAGTGGGTCAGAAGTTTACATACACTAAGTTGACTGTGCCTTTAAACAGCTTGGAAAATTTCAGAAAATTATGTCATGGCTTTTGATGCTTCTGATAGGCTAATTGACATCATTTGAGTCAATTGGAGGTATTTCAAGGCCTACCTTCAAACTCACTGCCTCTTTGCCTGACATTATGGGAAAATCAAAAGAAATCGGCCAAGACCTCAGAAAAAAAATGGTGGTCCTCCACAAGTCTGGTTCATTCTTGGGAGCAATTTCCAAATGCCGGAAGGTACCACGTTCATCTGTACAAACAATAGTACACAAGTATAAACACCATGGGACCACGCAGCTATCATACCGCTCAGGAAGGAGATGTGTTCTGTCTCCTAGAGATGAATGTACTTTGGTGTGAAAAGTGCAAATCAATCCCAGAACAACAGCAAAGGACCTTGTGAAGATGCTGGAGGAAACAGGCACAAAAGTATCTATTTCCACAGTAAAACGAGTCCTATATCAACATAACCTAAAAGGCTGCTCAGCAAGGAAGAACCCACTGCTTCAAAACCGCCATAAAAAAGCCAGACTGCACATGGGGACAAAGATCGTACTTTTTTGAGAAATGTCCTCTGGTCTGATGAAACAAAAATAGAACTGTTTGACCATAATGACCATCGTTATGTTTGGATGAAAAAGGGGGAGGTTTGCAAGCCGAAGAATACCATCCCAACCGTGAAGCACGGGGGTGGCAGCATCATGTTGTGGGGGTGCTTTGCTGCAGGAGGGCCTGGTGCATTTCACAAAATAGATGGCATCATGAGGTAGGAAAATCATGTGGATATATTGAACCAACATTTCAAGACATCAGTCAGTAAGTTAAAGCTTTGTCGCAAATGGGTCTTTCAAATGGACAATGACCCCAGCATACTCCCAATGTTGTGGCAAAATGGATTAAGGACGACAAAGTCAAGGTATTGGAGTGGCCATCACAAAGCCCTGACCTCAATCCTATAGAAAATTTGTGGGCAGAACTGAAAAAGCATGTGCGAGCAAGGAGGCCTACAAACCTGACTCAGTTACACCAGCTCTGTCCGGAGGAATGGGCCAAAATTCACCCAACTTATTGTGGGAAGCTTGTGGAAGGCTACCTGAAACGTTTGACCCAAGGTAAACAATTTAAAGGCAATGCTACCAAATACTAATTGAGCGTATGTAAACTTCTAACCCACTGGGAATGTGATGAAAGAAATCAAATCTGAAATAAATCATTCTCTCTACTATTATTCTGACATTTCACATTCTTAAAATAAAGTGGTGATCCTAACTGACCTAAAACAGGGAATTTTTACTAGGATTAGATGTCAGGAATTGTGAAAAACTGAGTTTAAATGTGACAAATAAAATTTGATTTGTTTTTGAAAAATGCTCCTAAATACAATTTAATCAGGTGCTCTAGACTAGAGCCTCCAAAGTGTCTGTGCAGCAGCCTGAAAGTTTGATGTCCCTAGTCGATTTTAGATAGCTACGGTATCATTCCCCTTTTATCTGTGGTATCATAGCTAGCCTGGCTTGCTAGCAATATCAAATAATGTTGTATAAACAAAAGTAGCTACTAGCTAGCTAGTACCAAAATTAGTTGTTTGACGGTTGACATGCAGCAGAATTGACCGTGTCGAATGTAATCCATTCCTGGCCATATTGTTGAAATGCATTGGAAGTTTGCATCATCTTTATGGAAAACCATTTTCACTCCTCTTTGCTGTGCTTTGGACCCATATGCAGACTTGACAACAAATGTCCACATAGCAGCATGTTGTCTCTGGGCAATTGGGCATCGTTGGCAAAAGTGGGCAAGTAAGTAATCCATACCAACCCTCCAGTAAGTCGTGACCGACTCACTAACAGAACTCAGTTTTGAACTAGACTGACTTTATGACCAAAATTATCCTATTTACACTTTGTTGTCAATTTTGACACTAGAATGTCAAATCGTAGCCACATAGGCCATTTAAAAACAGAGAAGTTGGTTCTAAACTAAGGGGTTGACCTTAAAGTGTAGGACCATGCCTTTAAATGATCAAACCATTTAAGAGTGTCAAGTAATCAAATCAACTAACACATTTGCATATTATCAAATCAATTCATATTTTTGTATAGTACTCATAGCAATCCCTCATTGCCAATCAGAAGATGCTCCATAGCAGGGTGCTCATATCAAATTTCTTGATCCAACATCCTCTCACTCTGTATCTCTTCCAGTCAGTAGACATGGAGGATGGGAAGCCTGATCTGCTACTAGTCAAAGAGGAGTTTATAGAAGACGGACCAGAGAGCATTAACCTGCTGAGTGGACTAAAGATGGGGGAGCAAGGTAAGGTTGACATATTGTGCATTCAGAAAGTACTCTAACCTCTTAACTTTTTCAACATTTTGTTACGTTCCAGCCTTATATTACCCCATGATGACAAATCAAAAACACGTTTAGAAGGTTTTGCAAATGTATTAAAAATAAAAAAACGTTTCTCACATTTACATAAGTATTCAGACCCTTTACTCAAAACTTTGTTGAAGCACCTTTGGCAGCGATTACAGCCTCAAGTCTTCTTGGGTATGATGCTAAAAGCTTGGCACACCTATATTTGGGGAGTTCTCCCATTCTTCTCTGCAGATCATCTCAAGCTCTGTCAGGTTGGATGGTTAGCCTCGCTGCACAGCTATTTTCAGGTCTCTATAGAGATGTTAGATTGGGTTCAAGTCCGGGCTCTGGCTGTGCCACTCAAGGACATTCAGAGACTTGTCCTGCGTTGTCTTGGCTGTGTGCTTAAGATTGTTGTCTTGTTGGAAGGTGAACATTTGCCCCAGTCTGGAGCAGGTTTTCATCAAGGATCTCTACTTTGCTCTGGGAGCTCAAGGATCTGTACTTTGCTCTGTTCATCTTTCCCTCAATCCTGACTAGTCTCCCAATCCATGCTGCTGAAAAACATCCCCACAGCATGATGCTGCCACCACCATACGTCACCGTAGGGATGGTATTTGCCAGGTGATGTCCAGACGTGACACTTGGCATTCAGGCTTTAGAGTTCAATCTTGGTTTCATCAAACCAGATAATCTTGTTTCTCAAGTCTGAGAGTCCTTTAGGTGCCTTTTGGCAAACTCCAAACGGGCTGTCATGTGTCTTTTACTGAGGAGTGGCTTCCCTCTGGCCACTCTACCCTAAAGGCCTGATTGGTGGAGTCCTGCAGAGATGGTTTTCCTTCTGGAAGGTTCTCCCATCTCCGCAGAGGATCTCTGGAGCTCTGTCAGTTTTTGCTCTGACATTCACTGTCAACTATGGGACCTTATATAGACAGGTGTGTGCCTTTCCAACTCATGTCCAATCAATTGAATTTACCACAGGTGGACACCAATCAAGTTGTAGAAACATCTCAAGGAGGACTGGCCACCCCACATAGCCTGGTTCCTCTCTAGGTTTCTTCCTAGGTTTTGGCCTTTCTAGGGAGTTTTTCGTAGCCACCGTGGTTCTACACCTGCATTGCTTGCTGTTTGGGGTTTTAGGCTGGGTTTCTGTACAGCACTTCGAGATATCAGCTGATGTACGAAGGGCTATATAAATACATTTGATTTTATTTGATCAATGGAAACAGGATGCACTTGAGCTCAATTTTGAGTCTCATAGCAGAGGGTCTGAATACTTATGTTCAATAAGGTATTTCTGTTTTTTATTTTTAATACATTTGCAAGAATTTATATAAACCTGTTTTTGCTTTGTCATTATGGGGTATTGTGTGTAGACTGATAAGGGAAAACATTTAATCAATTTTAGAATTTTTCTTCATTTATAAAATAAAATCTATATAACTTATGTTTACACACATTATAATGAAAATTATAATGAAAATGAAAATGATCCGGTAATACATTTAATGTTTGTAAAGTCTATTTTGTAACCTCTTCCTGTAGGTGGTTGGCTGGAGGCTAACAGAGAAGACTGGGCAGCCATCTTGGATTCCCAGAACCAGGCCGGTGCAGCCAGGGACCCGGGGGACATCACCACCGAGCAGGCCAGGACCAGAGGCAACATAGTGGAGGTCAGTGGATGGGACAGCATCCTCAACTCTGGGCTGGGGAACAAAACGGTTAACCACAACCAGAAACGGACAGTCAAACACAAAACAACATCCGATCTAAGTTAGGGATGGGCATTTTTCTGGCACGGAGAGAGAGAGAAAGTAGCCAAACCGACTCGCGCTGGTTAGACAAACTTGTTGCTGCCATAGGTTATCTATCATTCCATCTGGTAGTGCCTATCTTGACTCCATCAAATTGTTTGTAAAAGAGCTAGCTAGCTACAGAAGTCAGTTAAGTTAGCTAAGTAGCAAGGCCAATTAAAGCTATTTTTCTGCGCTCCCCGTACTTGTCTACAACTCTATTCATATGAAACATCAGCCTACCGGTTGGATGATCAGTGTAGCCTACTCCTCATTTAGCCAACTTAATTCCGTCATTTTTATTCCATTTTGCATTGATTAGAAATCTCCCTCTCAATGTAGTGCCGCTTTCATTGATTCTAATAACAACAAGCTACATCTGTGAAACATGTGTAGGCTGCCGGTGCGTCTTTTTTTATGGGGTGCACTCATAAAAAAAAGTATATACTTTTTACATTTAATGGTCTATCCTTGTACACTATGTTGCAATGTCACATAGATCATTGTAAACTCAGCAAAAAAAGAAACTGCCCTTTTTCAGGACCCTGTCTTTCAAAGATATTTGGATTTTTTACGAATTAAGTTCACAAATCTTCATTGTAAAGGGTTTAAACACTGTTTCCCATGCTTGTCCAATGAACCATAAACAATTAATGAACATGCACCCGTGGAACGGTCGTTAAGACAATAACATCTTACAGACGGTAGGCAATTAAGGTCACAGTTATGAAAACTTAGGACACTAAAGAGGCCTTTCTACTGACTCTGAAAACACCAAAAGAAAGATGCCCAGGGTCCCTGCTCATCTGCGTGAACGTGCCTTAGGCATGCTGCAAGGAGGCATGAGGACTGCAGATGTGGCCAGGGCAATAACTTGCCATGTCTGTACTGTGAGACTCCTAAGACAGTGCTACAGGGAGACAGGACAGACAGCTGATCATCCTCGTAGTGGCAGACCATGTGTTAACAACACCTGCACAGGATCGGTACATCCGAACATCGCACCTGTGGGACAGGTACAGGATGGCAACAACAACTGCCCGAGTTACACCAGTAACGCACAATCCCTCCATCAGTGCTCAGACTGTCTGCAAATAGGCTGAGATAGGCTGGACTGAGGGCTTGTAGGCCTATTGTAATGCAGGTCCTCACCAGACATCACTGGCAACAACGTCGCCTATGGGCACAAACCCAATGTCGCTGTACCAGACAGGACTGGCAAAAAGTGCTCTTCACTGACGAGTCGCGGTTTTATCTCACCAGGGGTGATGGTCGGATTCGCGTTTATCGTCAAAGGAATGAGCGTTACACCGAGGCCTGTACTCTGGAGCGGGATCGGTTTGGAGGTGGAGGGTCCGTCATGGTCTGGGGCGGTGTGTCACAGAGTCATCGGACTGAGCTTGTTGTCATTGCAGGCGATCTCAACACTGCGCGTTACAGGGAAGACATCCTCCTCCCTCATGTGGTACCTTTCCTGCATGACAATGCTACCAGCCATACTGTTTGTTCTGTGCGTGATTTCCTGCAAGGCAGGAATGTCAGTGTTCTGTCATGGCCAGCGAAGAGCCCGGATCTCAATCCCAT
The DNA here is from genome assembly GCF_045791955.1 of Oncorhynchus clarkii lewisi. Classification (NCBI taxonomy): domain Eukaryota; kingdom Metazoa; phylum Chordata; class Actinopteri; order Salmoniformes; family Salmonidae; genus Oncorhynchus; species Oncorhynchus clarkii. Next base: position 62,622,389 of record NC_092156.1, read on the forward strand.
TGAGCACGCCTGGGACCTGTTGGATCGGAGGGTGAGGGCTAGGGCCATTCCCCCCAGAATTGTCCAGGAACGTGCAGGTGCCTTGGTAGAAGAGTAGGGTAACATCTCACAGCAAGAACTGGCAAATCTGGTGCAGTCCATGAGGAGGAGATGCACTGCAGTACTTAATGCAGCTGGTGACATATTTTTGATTTTGACCCCTCTTTGTTCCATTTCTGTTAGTCCCGTGTCTGTGGAACTTGTTCAGTTTATGTCTCAGTTGTTGAATCTTGTTATGTTCATACAAATATTTACACATGTTAAGTTTGCTGAAAATAAACGCAGTTGACAGTGAGAGGACGTTTCTTTTTTTGCTGAGTTTATTTAATTTTAGACAATGCCTTTTCATTGTTAAAATAGAGGGGGGTTTTTTTCTCTCAAAAATGAATACTTTTTTAAAAATTTTTTTTTTTTTTTTTGAATTTTACCCCTTTTTTTCTCCCCAATTTCGTAGTATCCAATTGTTGTAGTAGCTACTATCTTGTCTCATCGCTACAACTCCTGTACGGGCTCGGGAGAGACGAAGGTTGAAAGTCCGATACACAACCAACCAAGCCGCTGCTTCTTTAACACAGCGCACATCCAACCCGGAAGCCAGCCGCACCAATGCGCCGGAGGAAACACCGTGCACCTGGCCACCTTGGCTAGCGTACACTGCGCCCAGCCCGCCACAGGAGTCGCTGGTGCGCGATGAGACAAGGACACCCCTACCGACCAAGCCCTCCCTAACCCGGGCGACGCTAGGCCAATTGTGCGTCGCCCCACGGACCTCCCGGTCGCGGCCGGTTACGACAGAGCCTGGGCGCGAACCCAGGACTCTGATGGCACAGCTGGCGCTGCAGTACAGCGCCCTTAACCACTGCGCCACCCGGGAGGCCCTAAAAATGAATACTTTCCCATGTAATCGAATATTAATATCTTTGGATATTCAAATATTCGAAATAACGTGCCCATCCCTAATATTAGTCTTCATGACAACAGACTGGCTGAGACTAGGGCGAGGCGTAGATTTGCTGTGAGGGGACTCCCGTGTCGGGATGTGGCTAGAGACAGGGATGTGGCTAGAGAGAATGGACACAGACTCCGTCCTAGTTGTGATTCAGAGAGACTCAGGTTAACCCCCTAACACAGTGGTATTCAAAGTTGGGGTCGCAACCCTGTGGCAACTGAAGTGGGGTTGCCAATATTTGTTTTTAAATGTATTTTCTGTATTTGTTTTTTGAACAAAAAATGAACAGTACAGTTTATTGTAATGGACAATATACAAACATTTTTGAGAAAGGTAATTTGAAAAATACAATTTTAATGAGTAAATGTATTTATTGGTTTATTTTCAATTTGATAAGAGATGAAAATGTAATGATTTTTACATTATTTGTTGATGTAAAAATCAAAATATACCGATTTTAAGGTTGTGTCGTTATATTTGGGATGGGGTCACAAGAAATTATTGAAAAAAAATTCCTTCACCCTGCCGTCTGTCTATAAGATGTATCAACTGGAATATTGACCTTGCGACAACACAGACACTCCCTGGCCTTCATCCTCCTCACACTCTCCCTATGTAAACCAGACCTCAGACAATGCCAGTTCTTCAACACTAAATAGCTACACAAGCCCATTGACAAATGACTGTAGGGAAAACAGAATCAGTAAAGGTGGCGGCATAAAAGAGAAGCGCTTCCCTTGTTTGTTCTGTGAGAAGATTCAGTTTCTCCAAACAGGTGGAGATCCACCAGAGCAGGTATTCCCAAACTGGGGTACATACAATGCCGCCGGTGGTACGCCAAATAAAAATGTGATTCACGTTTTTTTTTTTTTATAATTAAATGATAAAATAAAATTCTTCACATTTTCAAACAACATTTATATTTTCCAACGGGGCTATACATTTTGGTCAGGTTTTTTTCTCACCCGAGTAGCCTCGTTTCACTGCCAAAAATAAAGTTAAACCATCTCGTGTTTAGCGAAGTAACAACACAATGTCAAATACAGGCAGCCTAGTCAAACAATTAACATCCAATCACATTAACCGTTACTCTCTCGCGGAAATTCCACTAATGTATGTAGCCAAACGTAGCTGCTGCTCATTCCGTTTGCTCGAAAATGTATAAATGGTTTAAAAAAGTAAAGCCCGCATCCATAGATACATACCAGCTCTACTGGTAGTACTGCTACTACCAGCTGTACTACACCTGCACCTGTCAACGACACAAGTTGTTCTGCTTCCACGAGCACATCCAATGCTAGCATCAGTAATTCTACATTTGTTGTTAGTCCACCTAGCATGGACACTGATTGTTGTGAATAGGATGCAGCTGAAGAGCTACTGCCCCCTTACCCGGGAAAGCACCGAACAACAGACAGGGACATTGGACAATCGAAGAGGTGCAAATATGATGAGAACTACATTGATTTGGGGTTTAATTATATTGAGAGTAGTGCCATTCCTCAGCCACAGTGTGTTATATGTGCAAAAGTACTATCTCACAACTCGATGAAACCTTTACTCTTGTGCAGATTTTTAGAAACAAAACATGCCAATTTGAAAAATAAGCCACAGGAGTTTTTTGAGTGACAATTAAGACAACTTTCGAATAGTAAGACATGTATAAAAGCAACAGATATCATTAATAAGAAGAGGCTAGAAGAGTCTTAAATGGTGAGCTACCGAGTGGCTAGAACAGGCAAGCCCCATACTATTGTGGAGGACTTAATTCTTCCTGCTGCCGCGGGTATGGCTGGGACAATGCTGGGGGAAAAGGCCAACAAAAACTATACAGACAATGCCTTCATCAAACAACACTGTTTCACGATGAATCAGTGACATGGCAGGAGATGTTTTGAAACAATTACTGCTTCGCATTACGAGCTAGTGAATTCTATGCGTTTCAGCTGGATGAATCAACAGACGTGGTGGAACTGGTACAGCTCCTGGTATATGTCCGTTACGTTTATGGGGGGTCAATTAAGGCAGACATCCTCTTCTGCAAATCACTGGAAACCAGGACAACAGGGGAGAATATTTTTAAAGTACTGGACAGCTTTGTGACATCAAATGGACTTTGGTGGTCAAGATGTGTTGGTATCTGTACTGATGCCACAAAAGCCATGACAGGGAGACATAGTGGAGTCGTAACACGCGTGCAAGCAGTTGCTCCCCACTTAGGTACACTGCAGAATCCACCGAGAGGCTCTTGCTGCCAAGGGAAGGCCTGACAGCTTGAAAGATGTTTTGGACACTACAGTGAAAATGGTTAACTTAGTTAAAGTAAGACCCCTGAACTCTTGTGTATTTTCTGCACTATGCAATTATATGGGCAGCGACCATGTAACGCTTTTACAACATACAGAAGTGCGCTGGTTATCAAGGGGCAAAGTATTGACATGTTTTTTTTAATTGAGAGACAAGCTCAAAGTTTTCTTACTGACCATAATTTCACTAGTCTGACCGCTTGCATGATGATGAGTTTCTCACATGACTGGCCTATCTGGGTGATGTTTTTTCTCGCTTGAATGATCTGAATCTAGGATTACAGGGACTCTCCACAACTAAATTCAATGTTCGGGACAAAATTGAGGTTATGATTAAGAAGTTGGAGCTCTTCTCTGTCTGCATTAACAAGGACCTTCCTCCATGCCCTGCCTCCAGTCCACTTACCGATATCTGAACAAGAGAGCCTCATCGAAATTGCAACAAGCGGTTCTATGAAAATGTAATTTAATCAGAAGCCACTGACAGATTTCTGGATTGGGCTGCGCTCAGGGTATCATACCTTGGCAAATCGCGTTGTTAAGACACTGATGCCCTTTGCAACCACGTACCAATGTGAGAGTGGATTCCCGGCCCTCACTAGCATGAAAACTAAACAGACTGTGTGTTATTTACGACTGAGACTCTCTCCAATACAACCCAACATTGCAGAGTTATGTGCATCCTTTCAAGCACACCCTTCTCATTAACCTGTGTTGAGTTATTCACCATTTTTGATGAACAAATAAAGTTTTATATGTAAGATGGCTAAATAAAGAGCAAGATTATTATTTGTGCCCTGGTCCTATAAGAGCTCTTTGTCACTTCCCACGAGCCGAGTTGTGACAAACTCACACTCATTCTTATGTTTAATAAATGTATTGTATATTGTGTGTGTAGCAGGCTTACAATGATGGCAAAAAAACTATATTTGAGAATGCGCTGACCCTGGTGCTCGAGGGGGCACACAGCTGGAGGTTGAATGTTTGAAGGGGTATGGGACTATTAAAAAAGTTTGGGAACCACTGCACCAGAGGATGCACATGGAAGACAACTTGTTCAGCTGCCATCTGTGCTGGGACAGTTTCCCTGACTCGTCCAATCTGAAGATGCACCCGAGGGTCCACATGGGAGAAATCTTACAGCTGCCCCCAGTGTGAGAAGAGGTTCTCCCACCAGCACCGACTGAAGATGCACCTGAAGGTCCACACGGGAGAGAGGCCATTTGCCTGTATGCACTGCTGGAAGAGGTTCTCAGAGAGGAGCTACCTCAGGATACACTAACAGAAAATGCACACGGCCCATGTATAGAGTGGTGACATGTAATGTAGTACTAGTTAGTTTGTAGTTCATTCTGTTGGTTTTGGATATACACTGCTCAAAAAAATAAAGGGAACACTTAAACAACACAATGTAACTCCAAGTCAATCACACTTCTGTGAAATCAAACTGTCCACTTAGGAAGCAACACTGATTGACAATAAATTTCACATGCTGTTGTGCAAATGGAATAGACAACAGGTGGAAATTATAGGCAATTAGCAAGACACCCCCAATAAAGGAGTGGTTCTGCAGGTGATAACCAAAGACCACTTCTCAGTTCCTATGCTTCCTGGCTGATGTTTTGGTCACTTTTGAATGCTGGCGGTGCTTTCACTCTAGTGGTAGCATGAGACGGAGTCTACAACCCACACAAGTGGCTCAGTTGTTGCAGCTCATCCAGGAGGGCACATCAATGCGAGCTGTGGCAAGAAGGTTTGCTGTGTCTGTCAGCGTAGTGTCCAGAGCATGGAGGCGCTACCAGGAGACAGGCCAGTACATCAGGAGACGTGGAGGAGGCCGTAGGAGGGCAACAGCCCAGCAGCAGGACCGCTACCTCCGCCTTTGTGCAAGGAGGAGCAGGAGGAGCACTGCCAGAGCCCTGCAAAATAACCTCCAGCAGGCCACAAATGTGCATGTGTCTGCTCAAACGGTCAGAAACAGACTCCATGAGGGTGGTATGAGGGCCCGACGTCCACAGGTGGGGGGTTGTGCTTACAGCCCAACACCGTGCAGGACGTTTGGCATTTGCCAGAGAACACCAAGATTGGCAAATTCTCCACTGGCGCCCTGTGCTCTTCACAGATGAAAGCAGGTTCACACTGAGCACATGTGACAGACGTGACAGTCTGGAGATGCCGTGGAGAACGTTCTGCTACCTGCAACATCCTCCAGCATGACCGGTTTGGCGGTGGGTCAGTCATGGTGTGGGGTGGCATTTCTTTGGGGGGCCGCACAGCCCTCCATGTGCTCGCCAGAGGTAGCCTGACTGCCATTAGGTATCGAGATGAGATCCTCAGACCCCTTGTGAGACCATATGCTGGTGCGGTTGGCCCTGGGTTCCTCCTAATGCGAGACAATGCTAGACCTCATGTGGCTGGAGTGTGTCAGCAGTTCCTGTAAGAGGAAGGCATTGATGCTATGGACTGGCCCACCCGTTCCCCAGACCTGAATCCAATTGAGCACATCTGGGACATCATGTCTCGCTCTATCCACCAACGCCACGTTGCACCACAGACTGTCCAGGAGTTGGCGGATGCTTTAGTCCAGGTCTGGGAGGAGATCCCTCAAGAGACCATTCGCCACCTCACCAGGAGCATGCCCAGGCGTTGTAGGGAGGTCATACAGGCAGGTGGAGGCCACACACACTACTGAGCCTCATTTTGACTTGTTTTAAGGACATTACATCAAAGTTGGATTAGCCTGTAGTGTGGTTTTCCACTTTAATTTTGAGTGTGACTCCAAATCCAGACCTCCATGGGTTGATAAATTTGATTTCCATTAATAATTTTTGTGTGATTTTGATGTCAGCACATTCAACTATGTAAAGAAAAAAGTATTTAATAAGAATATTTCATTCATTCAGATCTAGGATGTTATTTTAGTGTTCCCTTTATTTTTTTGAGCAGTGTATATAGCCCCACAATGGAGGTGTCATAATACTCCTAGAACCTAGTGATCAAACAGGGAAATGGTTACAATCTTTTTTCACCATTCATTTTCCCATAGGAGATTTTAGAAACACTTAAGATAAGGTCTGTGTTTAGTGTAGGCTTACTCTGGCGTGACATTTTGATAACCATGTGTCATGACTTGCCCTGTTGGGTGATGATCATAGGTGCCAGATCCCCCCCTCCCCCACCAGTTTTATGACCGGTTGAAAATACTGTGTAGAAACTCTGCTGTTGTTGGGTTTGGCAAGATTTGAGGAGAAAGAAGCCTCTTGTTATAAGGAGATTCCTCCTGCCAAAAAAGTAACATCAAAAGGTTGATTAATGAAACAATATTTCTGTAATCCTAAACAGTTGGAATGATCTGTGCGTACTGAAAGAACAATCCTGTCAAATTCATTACTAATTGTTGAGGTAACTCACGACAGTAGAACAACATAACTGTATCTTGGAATGTGCATACTTCCCAGTGATCAGATTCACATCCAAAATGTTGGGAAACTGATATGGTTAAATATGAAACTATTTATGAGAAGATGTAATGTGATGTTAGCCTTCTAAATGAGAGAATTGTTTTTCATATGAAGTCTTAACCAAGTCAGTGGCCACGCCCACGTGAGCACAGACATTACGACAAAAGGAGGGAACGCCCCTTTTCCCCCAAGTGCTTAAATAGAGGACTCGTGACAAATGTGCATTAATCAAGAAAATGTAAGGACGGGAGTCCCCACGTTGAAATTGCTACCACTCTATAGACCAGTTATGTGCAGTTCCAGCTGAATACGTTACAAATGGTTAATAAATCTACAAAACTAAAGACTACACATTTACCGTCTGCAGCTGTATATGTAAAATAGTTTAGGAAACTAGACCGAAGACGAGAGGAGAACATTTCCCTATCGAATGACCATTGGTACATCTGACCTATAACAGACACTTCCAGAACAAAAGGAACAAGCTACAACTACAAAGGACATGGTGACCTCTGGTGGACAACCAGAGACTTACACAACCAGAGACTTTGTTGACTGACTCTCCAGAAAATGGACCAGCGATTTCAACAGAGACAACAAAGGCATAAAATCGTAAATATGTACATTGCAATTTTTTTCAAATAAGCGGCCGTTCATAGCATTTCCATGAGCATAGTTATCAGCTGTATGTACGATAGTAAAGTCCTTTGTATTTTCTCCCGTTCTTTCTTACATGCCCCTCTTTTCATTTTGTGTAACAAGCTTATTAGTTAGTAAATAAATAATTAAGCCAATTTGTATATCGCTGATTCATCATTTATGCTAGGGTTCACGCAGATATCCAAGGATTTTGCGACATTAAGAATGAGACTGATAGAAGGCAACAAATAATGATGACTGAAATGACTGAAATGTAAAAGATATTTATTTCTTTAAAGAGTTCATTCGGAAAACGGTAACTCGTTAAATAAACTTTTTCTGTGGCGCCCCAAGATTGAAAATTAGTTCATTGTTACAGGATTAATTTAATCATCGTACTAATTAAACATAGTTAATCGATTTGATAAAACATTCGTCATCACATTAATGATAGCCAACACACGACACATTTTATAATGAGGAAATGATAATAACTTAATGTTTACTTTACATAAAGTAATCAAGCTGTGTGTAATGTAGAATATTTATTCTAAAATTAATTTGATCAAATTGAGGGTATCAGATTTACAGAAAATAGTGTTACCATAGTGGGAAGTTATTCTACTTGACACGTATCGTTTTGTGCAATAAAAGTACTGTACTTCACATTATATGAGTGTATGACCGTTTTGTTGAAATTAAATACATTTACTTTGTGCTGACTTTTTGTATCATTGCAAGGGCTGAGTTTCCCTTATCCCAGTCGAACCAAAACATACTTCATTCTTGAATCAACACATTTGAATTAAAAAAAAAAAAAAAACACCAATGCCTCCATATTGTTAGGTACATTAATCACAGTGTTAGAGAAGGACTTGACTGTTAACATTTTATAATATCATGTCATGTTTTGTGTGTGTACAGCAAAGAGTTTCTTATATAAACCTTTATGCAATGTGTGTTTACAGTCTGCAGTCCATGAGGACATGCTGATATCCGGTGCTGCTGGCAGGCGAAACTGGACCTCTGAGGCGGCTGGTCACAAACCTTGGCTCCGGATCAGGACACTGGATCAGGAGCCGTCGATTTTCCTTTCCGAGTCAGAAACAGAAACAAACCGTGAGGGGCAGAGACTCCAGCACCACACAGAACACAACCAGTGGACAGGTGGACTGAACAACCTCAGTCCTGGTGGTCATCAGATAGACAGAGGCTCCAGTCAGGGATCCAGTCTGCAGCCCAGACCCTTCTCTTCACAGTCTCAGTGCAGAGATGGAGCAGGACCTGGGGCTGATAGAGATAGACCCTCCTGTTCCTATGATACAAACACCACAGTATCCATGATGAACAATTCAGGTCACCCTGGGCTTCAGCCTTCACAGAGAGTAGTGGGAGACACCCTCGGTGGAAGTCTAACAGGAAGTCTGTCTTCTCCTTCAGGATCTTGTCTAATGCCTGGTGAATGGGTTCATAGAAGGCCTGCACCTGGGTCTATCCTTCCTCAGTTACCTCATGGTTACCCCACCAATACAGACAGGGTCAGGATGGGCGTTCACCACAAGAGGTACCTAGCCTATAACACAACACTCAATCCCAACAACACCCAAACAATGGCTAGAGGTCAGGGATGGAGCTCAAAGACTAACCACCTGAGGGTGGTGGCTCCTGCTTCTGCCTCGTCTGGTGTCATTGGGTCACAATGTGGGAGGCCGAGTAATAGGACGAACGCTGACAAGCCGTATGCCTGCCCCACATGTGGGAAGCGCTTCGCTAGGGCAGACTATTTGAGGGAGCACCAGGCCGTTCACACCAAGGAGAGGCCCTTCAAGTGCAAACTATGTTACAAGAGCTTCTCCTTCCTGACTAACCTTATCAGACATAGGAGTGTCCACAACCGGGAGAAATTGTAACAGTGTGCCTCGAGATGTACGCAGGGGATATCTTGGAACTATTATTAAGTTGACATATAGTTGTGAAGTGTTTTGTGGAAGAGGGTAATTAACCACATACCCTTCATTAACCCTTTGGTAACTTGTCATTTGAAACAGGCTTGGATATACCTGTTTTTAGAGAGACGGTAAACCTAGGCTAAAACAAGGATAGTTGAATATTTAAAGCAAAGCATCGCTTTATTACAGCCAGACTTCTCCCCATCTTTACAACCATTGAATCTATGTTTTGACCATGACAGTTGACAATCTAAGGTTATACCAAGTAATTTTGTCTCCCCAACTTGTTCAACAACCACACCATTCATTACCGATTCAGCTGAGGTCTAGAATTTAAGGAATGATTTGTACCAAATACAATGCTCTTAGTTTTAGAGATGTTCAGGACCAGTTTATTACTGGCCACCCATTCCAAAACAGACTGCAACTCTTTGTTAAGGGTTTCAGTGACTTAATTAGCTGTGGTTGCTGATGCATATATGGACACACATGCTTTGTTTAATGCCAGTGGCAGGTCATTGGTAAAAAATAGAGAAGAGTAGAGGGTCTAGAGAGCTGCCCTGCTGTACACCACACTTTACATGTTTGACATTAGAGAACCTTCCATTAAAAAACACGTTTTGAGTTCTATTAGATAGATAGCACTGAATCCATGATATGGCAGAGGTTGAACGCCATAACCCATACGTTTTTCAACAACAGATTATGGTCAATAATATTCAATAATATCTCAAATCTAACAGTACAACTCCCACAATCATCTTATTATAAATGTCTTTCAACCAATCATCAGTCATTTGTGTCAGTGCAGTACATGAGTGCCCTTCTCTATAAGCATGCTGAAAGTCTGTTGTTAATTTGTTTACAGAGAAATAGCATTGTATTTGGTCACACACATTTTTTCCCAACAGTTTGCTAAGAGCTGGCAGCAAGCTTATATGTCTGCTGTTAGAACCAGTAAAGGCCGCTTGACCACTTGGGTAGCGGAATTACTTGGGCTTCCCTCCAGGCCTCAGGACAAAGACTTTCCTCTAAACTCAGATTAAAAATATGACAGATAGGAGTGGCTATAGAGTCAGCTACCATCCTCAGTACCTTTCCATCATAATTATCAATGCCAGGAGATTTGTCATTATTGATCGATAACAATAATTATCTCTAGCCAGCACAAAGACACAATATCATATTCTAACCAGGTTCTTGATTACTGCACTTATTATTATTTACTCAACAAAAACTATGTGATGCATGGGACATAATACATTGATCAATAAATAGTATATCAAGAAGTTATGAGAAATGTTGCCTTACATCCTTGCCAATTCTAGACATTGTCAATAGTATGGTATTTAGCTTGTTATCTGTCAGTCAATCGTTAATAGCTGGAAGGACGCGTCAATGCGATAGGCAGACTGCTTCTCCTCGAACACCGCGGTGAAAGGGATGCTGAGAGCACATTGGCTATCGAACGACCGATAGCATGAGACGTGGGCCTTGAATATTTCGGTTCACTACCGTAATTCAAAGAACAGCGCGCAATTATTTTTCATTTAACAACCCCCTTTGAGCTATGACGCCAACCAATAAGATCCCCTTCTCTTCAGTGTAACCGGAAGTGAACAGCGACCAAGTACAATTTCCACGTTAGCATTTTTATTTCTGATATTTGGACGTTTATTAACACCCTGGAACTCAAAATATGACTAATTGAACTGCACCGAATCACATACTTACACCCTGTAGTATTTCATTTGCGTTGGAGACAGGGCTTGGTTGACAAATGTTATCTAGGTAACGCTAGTTAGCTAGCTGTGAACATTAGCCAACATGGCTAACTGTGTGGTTTTTCACACTCAAATAGCCTCCATCATGGAGGTGCTAGCGAATGCAGCCGTGGCAGATATATGTAAGCTCGTAGACGACGACTATGCAGTGTTTCGTTTGGAAATAACTCAAAGCCAGAAAGAAAACAGGGCATTGCGGAGGAAACTACATCTATTGGAACTGAAGGTGGCACGGGAGCGCGCAGATAGAACAACGCGAGAGCGCGTCCTTGCTAGTCGTCCCAGTAGTGTCAAGATCCTCGAGCGAGGAATGGAAAGAGGTACGCACATTTTTCAGGACGAAGAGGCTGCACATGTGTGACTTTAGATGTCTTAACCAGATATGGTGAAATGGGTCTTGGTCAGTTTGTTGGATAGTATGCAATAATTGCTTGGCTATTTTGTACAATGACAAAATATCTAACCAGATAATTGATTTACGTTATGTACTATTATTTACTTATTGAAAACAACGTGCTGCATTGAACATAGTCAATCAATCTATAAAGAGTATATCAAGAAGTTTTGTGAAGTGTTACCTTACATCCTTGTCAATTCTAAACCGTGTCAAAATGGTCAATAGTGTACAATATAGTGTTGAGCATTGACCATAGCTAAATCTAACAACCTCTTTTCCCCAATCACTCTCTCAGGTGAAGGAAATCTCACTGGAGGCTACAGGAGCTTTGTGAAGCTAGCGGGACACAAAACATGGAGAGATGACCAACCAATCACTGTTGATGAGGGGAGTGGAACCTCAACTCAGCACGTTATCGTTATAGAGGTTAGTGTAATAGTATTACATACAAATTACAGTACATCAAATGTGGCCAGTTTATTTCAGAAAGGCTCCCCTCAGCTATTCACTTGCTTACATGTACATCCTCATTTATCTGCCATAGGGAAGTCTCACAAACTCCCCTATGACAATGTTATCTAATCCTACTTATGTACCGGTAATAACCTCCTTTCTTCTTGCCAGCCTGCAGATGCAGAGGCTGCAGGTCCTGGTGTCAAGCTGGAGAGGTCTGAAGGAGAGGAGGACCCACGACACAGCAGAAACATCCAGGCTGGAGCGCCCTCTGTAGCCACAGAGGACCCCACCACAACCCTAGTTCCGCCCAGGATCCGACGCAGCATCACAGAGGACAGTGGAACGCAGAACGCTGTCCTTAAGTCAGAGACAGACACAGAGACTTTAACTGTAACACAAAGGATTTTGCACACAGGATCTGACCACAGGTCAGACCCAGAGATACTGGAGCTGGGGGGACTGGGCTGTCGTTCTGCTCCCGGCTCAGAGTATTTACTTTACGGTAACCCGAGGACAGTTCTGTCCCATCAGGACTCAGGTGACGCATTACAGACTGGCAATGATCCATCTTGTTCTTACACTGCAGAGACAGGGATGATACCTGGTGACATGCCTGTGGGCTTAGATACACAGACTAATCCAATGAGAGGGGACTGGAATCGGTACAGTAGTAGTGTGTACTCTGAAGACTGCCTGGATGAGAAAGGGGAGGGTCTGGCCTTAGATGATGTGACTGTGAAAATGGAGGGCGACGCTCCTCTGACATGGAATGAAGTCGAGACTCATTTAGGAGAAGGACACTCGCAGGACAACAGCAGTGACTTCTTAGACTACAGGGAAAACTTAGAGACAAATCTAAATGTCACAACCAACTCCTCTTTACACCCAGTGTCCATGTCAATGACACCTTCCGATTCACAAGGCCTGTTCGATCAGGTATTGAACTCAAATGACCAAAAGTCCAAGGCTCGGGGAGGGGGAGCAAAAATTGCCAGTAAAGAGAAGCGCTTCCTTTGCATGTTCTGTAATAAAGGCTTCAGCTGCCCCCAGAAGGTGGAGATTCACCAGAGGGTCCACACAGGGGAAAAACCCTACAGCTGTACCCAGTGTCACATGCGCTTTGCCCATGCTGGCAACCTGAAGAGGCACCAGAGGGTTCACACAGGGGAGAAACCCTACAGCTGTCCCCAGTGTGAGAAAAGGTTCTCCCATCAGCACCATCTGAAGATGCACCTGAAGGTCCACACGGGAGAGAGGCCATTCAGAGAGTAACTACCTTAGGATACAGCAGCAGAAAAAACACTCTATAACATAGAAAGTAAACATTCCACTTGATAGCTTCTGACTTTGACATCAAACCCTGAATAAAAGACAAATATGAGTGTTGTCAACAGAAAAGATCCACAGATGCATTTTGGAATAATGAGAGTAACAGATTTCGGTGTTGAATATTCCTGGGTAGAATATTGCATCCAGACATTGTGATATATAAGCCTAATGAGTCTGTTACATATTGTGTTTGTACTGTGTAGGATATATGATGTTCACAAATTTAATTCCTTCCATTCAACTACTTATTTTTTTTCCCAATACACTTTTAATGAGTATACTAATGCAGTCTATCAAGTTCATGCAGAAGTATGTGTGCTTTTCATATGGTGAATTTAAAACGTGTATGTTTAATAAATAAACATTTTGACTTTGTTCTCGTTATTTGAAACTCCCTTTAATATACATCACATCTGATCTCACCCTATTCTGCATAAACCCGACAGAGCTTTATAACCAATACACTTACCACATATACCTACACATATGCACACTAGCAAACACCTACTGTACACGTCAAAATAGTTTAGTCAGGTTTGTCTGATGACTTTGACTTATCATAGCCGACTCATTTATCCACAACATATTTATGTCCACCATGATGGGTTTAACAACAATGAAGTCATTCTGTAACTACAGTATAGGACTCAAAAGTAGTGAGGATGGGTAAACACTCCATGTTGAAAGTGTGTGTGTGTATATGTACGTACCTGAGGGAGTGTATGTTAGTGTAATCTGTATCACCTCTCTCTTCCAGGAAGAGGAGGTGCTGCTGGTGAAGGAGGAGGGGTGTGAGGAGGGTCTGGAGAATGATGGGATCAAATTGGGGTCATAATACGGGCTGCACCAAATGTTTGATGCATTATAATAATTGATTATGCTTATGTTGTATTAATAGAAGGGGAAGGGCTATTAGACCCCTTCCCCACTACATTTATAGTGTCCTAAACTACAGATTAACAATATATATACATTATAAGGTTTAAAATTGTTTCACAGTTCTTTTCTAGTCTTATAAAGAAACTGTCTGTGAGAAAAGCACCTCAAATATAAAGATAAGAGATAGATAATAAAATGCAAATGAATTACTTAAAAATCATACAATGTGATTTTCTGGATTTTTGTTTTAGATTCCGTCTCTCACAGTTGAAGTGTACCTATGATAAAAATTACAGACCTCTACATGCTTTGTAAGTAGGATCTGCAAAATCGGCAGTGTTTCAAATACTTGTTCTCCCCACTGTATGTAATACAAACCTCCAAATGTTTAGCATGTTTTTCTAGATTCAGAACATAAAACAACATGTATAAAGCAAACATTATCCCTTAGGTCTAGCAAAGCAAGTACTTCAATAGCTTAAGCATATGTTGCAGAGCAGTGATTCAAATATTTTTTCATAATATTTACAAAGAAGTTGATCTTAAGGGCCTGGTCACTTGAACAAACAACAGAGTACTCAAACCAACATATTTTCCTCCTATAAAAAAAAAAAAGTTCCATACAAATATTTGTAAAATATAAAAAGTGCTTCATTTGAAAATCCCCAACAAAAAACATACACATTTTATCAGATCTTTCCGCACTCTGGCGGAGTTGATGTTATAAAACAAAATCAAGCTTTGTTTATACAGCAAATTTCAGACATGGAATGCAATGTGCTTCACAGGAAAAAACAAATAAACTATGTAAGAAACATAACAGGATAAACAACAAAAGAATAACAATAAAAACTGAATGACTAAAAAGCACCCTAAGGAAAATCAAAGCTAAAAAAGTGTGTTTTAACATCTATAATGTTAAAACAGAAGGTCTAGGTCTAAGTTAGCTACAGAATGTAATGGAGAAATCTCACCTTTCTTCATCAAGTACCTCTGGCTGGGCAGCTTCATCTTAGCAGGTTGAGGGACTAACTTACTTCCACTAGCTACTTCTAACTAGCATGACTATAACCAGTAGCCAGGTAGGCCTAGCTAGTCAGTTAGCCAGCTAGTGCTAGCTAGCCACCTAGTGCAAGTCAATTTCAGTTGTTGATTTCGTTCTACTGGCATGCTAACTTCATGATAAGTTCAGCATCTTAGCTAACATTACTATTTTTAACTTCCTATCAAAAAAAAGTTATAATTCTTTCTCTGTGCTGCCGACACTACAGATCAACCCAGACTGTAAACAAACCCCATATGCACTGTGAATAACTAATATGGGTTGTTTACTTCCGGGTATGAACAAAAATACAAATGGGATACATTTTGTTTTCTGTTACTCAACGCACAATTTTGAAACCATAAATGAGGAAATTAGTTGATATCCAATTTTCGTTCTTAAAATTATGAAACCAAACACAATAAATGAACCATTTCCCAGCAAAGCTGTCATCAAGGCAAAGGGTGGCTACTTTGAAGATTCTCAAATATAAAATGATTTGGATTTGTTAAACACTATTTCGGTTACTACATGATTCCATATGTGTTATTTCATAGTTTTGATGTCTTCACTATTATTATACAATAAAGAAAAACCCTGGAATGAGTAGGTGTGTCCAAACTTTTGACTGGTACGGTATATATATATATTTTTTTTTTGTCAAGTGCCAGTTTCATGAGAACAACCCAGATAAGCTTGTGTTGTGAGCTCTGTTGAGAAACAGTTATGAGGGACTTGACTTTAGCATGTTTTGGTCGTTGTTGCATTGATGAACACAGTGATATGGTGACTGACATACATCAGTATAAATACAGCCAACCTTGAGTGTGTGACTTGTGTGGCTGAGTAAGTCCATTATTGAGTGACAATGTTTGCTCCAGCCATGGGAGATTTTTGTCGGCATGGTGCCGTAACAGCAGCCAGAGATTGATCCCTTCTATACATTTAAAAAATATTTTTAATCATTAGGTGTTTTAAGTGGGGTTTTTTGGAATGGAATTGTTTCAATTGACTTCCTGTTTTTTTTTTAAATTCATATTTTGATCATAATCTGATCATTTTGATGATTCAAATCAGTTAGCTGGCTTGAGGGGAAAAGAGGAAAGGGTCTCGTAAAAGTGGCAACTGAAGTGTGATAAACTATTCTGACCATGAACATTGTGTGGTGAGATTCCAGCGCCTTTGTGGCTACTCGAGTATCATCACCCAAGTAGGTGCTACACGGTGTTAAGCCTTGTACACATCGGTTGCGTCAAACTGTATGCTTTCAGGCAGAAGTCTATTCATTTCATTGGGAGGCAATATGCACCGCTGCAACTCAATTCAATTTCAATTTAAAGTCTTTATTGGCATGGGAAACATATGTTAACATTGCCAAAGCAAGTGACGTGGATAAAACAAAAGTGAAATAAACAATACAAATTAACAGTAAACATTACACTCAGAGAAGTTCCAAAAGAATAAAGGCATTTCAAATGTCATATGTCTATATAGTGTTGTAATGAAAATACATAAACATAAATATGGGTTTTTATTTCTCTGCAGATGAAGGCTCCGTTTGAAATTTTCCAAACTGTGCAGTCTTCTTTAGTCAGGCCAGATTCCATCGAAGAATCGGAAGTTACCAAACCATAGAAGATGAAAATATGGGTTTATGGGATAGCTAGCAACTTGTATTGATTTACCCATTCCTATAAGTGAGTACTATTTTAATAGTACGTTAAAAAATAAGATGCATTGGCAGTTAAGCCAATTATACTTTATGACTGTTGCTTCCCGTTTTAGTTTTATTGTGATAATTATTATGAGTGACGGTCACTAGCTACAATATAGCCTAGCTAGCTAGCTGTTCTGTAAGATAGCTTGACTTGCTAGAAAGTTATAGAAACAAGTTAAGGAAAAAGTAAGTAAACAAAACATGATTTATTATCAACTGAAACAATGTTGATCCTGTCTTGAATGCAACTTCCCAAAATAAATGAGATACTATGCTCTCCGAATGCATGAAGATGATGTACGGTGTAATGAAATACAGTATTTTCTATCCGATTGAATCTTTATTTAACTAGTCAGTTAAGAACAAATTCTTATTTACAATGACAGCCTACCAGGGGAACAATGGGTTAACTGCCTTGTTCAGGGGCAGAACGACCTTGTCAGCTCAGGGATTCGATCCAGCAACCTTTCAGTCACTGGCCCAATGCTCTAACCACTAGGCTACCTGCCACCCTTTACCAGTAAAAACATTCTAGTGTTTTTCTTTTTTACTATATTGTATCTGTGAACACATACAAACATAGTCACTATTTTATTACCAATGTCAGTTAGAATAGGTGATATCTCACACACAAACAGATACTATATTGAAGTTTGAACAGGTCAGACTAAACCTACCGGAGCGATGTGGATGGGTAGTCAGGCTAAGCCTGACAAGCTGTGAAAATAGTGAACAGTGAATTAAATCATTTTGGGAGGTCTAAAACATTGCAATCATATTGATTTACATGTTATGATGACAACCTTTGCTCCTTCTGGTAAGTTTTGGTAGGTCCATTCATGACAAGTGAATCACTCTTTCTGGGTAAGTCTCAGAGCTTTCCACACCTGGATTGTGCAACATTTGGCCATTATTCTTTTCAGAATTATTCAAGCTCTGTCAATTTGTTTGTTGATCATTGCTAGACAACCATTTTCAGGCCTTGCCATAGATTTTCAAACATATTTAAGTCAAAACTGTAACGCCGTCTCTCAAGAACATTCACGGTCTTCTTGGTAAGCAACTCCAGTGTAGATTTGGCCTTGTGTTTAAGGTTATTGCCCAGCTGAAAGGCAAATTAATCTCCCAGTGTTTGGTGGAAAGCAGACAACCAGGTTTTCCTCTAGGATTTTACCTGGGCTTAGCTCTATTCTGTTTATTTTTTATGCTGAAAAACTCCCCAGTCCTTAACGATTACAAGCACACCCATAACATAATGCAGCCACCACTATGCTTGAAAATATGGAGAGTGGTACTCCGTGATGTTTTCTATTGGATTTGCCCCCAAACATAACACTTTGTATTCAGGACAAAAAGTGAATTGCTTTGCCACAATTTTTGCTGTATTCTTTAGTGCCTTATTCTGTACAGGATTCCTCCTTTTCACTCCGTCAATTAGGTTAGTATTGTGGAGTAACTGCAATGTTGTTGATCATGCTTAGGTTTCTCCTATCACAGCCATTACACTATGTAACTGTTTTAAAGTCACCATTGGCCTCATGGTGAAATCCCTATGCAGTTTCCTTCCTCTTCAGCAACTGACTTAGGAAGGGCGCCTGTATCTTTGTAGTGACTTAGTGTATTGATACACCATCCAAAGTGTAATTTTATAACTTCAATGTCTGCGTTTTTCATTTGATCTTATCTACCAATAGGTACCCTTCTTTGTTATCCATTGGAAAACCTCCCTGATCTTTGTGGTTGAATCTGTGTTTGAAACTCACTGCTCGACTGAGGGATCTTACAGATAATTGTATGTGTGGGGTACAGAGATGAGGCAGTCATGCTAAAAATCATGTTAAACATTATTATTGCACACAGTGAGTCCATGCAACTTATTATGTGAATTGTTAAGCACATTTGTACTCCTGAACTTTAGACTTGCCATGAAAGGGGTTGAATACTTTTCAGCTTTTCTTTTTTTATTAATTTATAAAAACATAATTCCACTGTAGATCAGTGACAAAAAAAAATCTTTAAAAAATTCAGGATGTAACAACAAAATGTGGAAAAAGTCAAGGGGTCAGTGTGAATGCTTTCTGAAGGCACTGTAATTCTATGCTATACAGACGTAGACTGACTGGCTCCAGATTGGATTCAGGCCAGTGACTCCGTTACACTATGTAACCAATTATCACATGTGCTATGGCCCTTGGCTCTAAAATGATACAATAATAGATATTATCTGCGTATGATGCATTTTACATCATACACAGATTAATTTCTCTATTTTGATAGTTACATATTTTATGATTGAAATGGTAGATCAATTAACAATTAAGTGACTCCAACACACAAATGCTGCGTACACATTTTAAGAATCTAGCGAAAATTACCGCTTTCTTGATTTCCACGGATGGCTGTCGGCATGGTTGTAAACTCTGCAAAAACACAATCATGTTTTTAGTACACAATTATCGATTTTATTACACAGTATGCATACACATTGATAGGCTATACACATATACATTTTATTAATACATTTTTTTATATAAAATGCACTGAAACCAAAATGCCTTTAGTTTTTGGTGATCCTCTCAGTTTCGGCTCATTTTCAAGTCCTCTGGTGGTTACAGTGATGCCAACTTAGCAATTTTGTTGCTAGATTTAGCAACTTTTCAGACTACCCTGGCAACTTTTGTGTCCAACAGCACCTGACAACAAATTTAGCTACTTTTAAAAAAAATTGTGGAACTTTTAGCAACTTTTGAAAAGTGACTCAAATGCTAAAATGCACGCATTTCCCCTCTAAATGACACAAAAACGATTTTCTCTGTCACACACACAGTCACAACACACGTGCCTGGCTGCAAAAGTGCATTGTGAGTGACGTCAGCAGCAGGTGCTCAGCTCGTGCACAGGCAGCAGCAGGCCAGCATCAAATTGCAAATCATTGTTGGCTGACCAAACCCAATGAATATAGTTGGTCACGAATGTTTGATCTTGAACAGAACAAACAACATCAATCAACATGTCTCAATCAAAACAGCCAGAACTTAGCAACAAATCAACCTGCCTCTAGCAACTTACCGTGAAAATTAGTTGGCAACACTGGGTGGTTACAGTCCTAACCATTGAACGGGTATCACCATAGAAAGAAGCTGGCTTGCTGAAAACAATGTCCATTTCGTCTGTTCTCTTTGGACGCAATGTCATTTGTTTTTTAGATAAACAGCTCGTTTTTGAATGGTAACTGTGTTAAGGGTGGAGTTTTGGACGCGGTGAAGAGTACTGGAAAGGTGGGGGTTTCAGGTTACAATAGGCTAAGCATACAGCAGATCGCCGATTGTCCTCACTTTGATTATGCTGTACAACATACTGTAGCACCGTGACCAGGATCTCTATTCATTTCAGTGAGCAGATTAGGGCATTCAGGAGGAACGGAAAACCAACTGAAGACATTTCAAAAAAATACGGGTAGACTTGGATTTTGGTCATGGACAGTGCTATTCGCAAAGCCCAGGAAAATGTACAGGTACAGTAGGCGACAATACTGTAAAGTAGGCCAAATAATGCTAAAAATAAATGCTATATAAAATCAACTGCTGGTCTTTACTGTATGCTGCACATTTTTACATTGTATTCCATTTCCAGCGAGACACTTCAAGCCATCGACTCACTGATGAATGAAGACGATGAGCGATCAGCAAAGGCCATCAGGAATCTGCTGGCATCACCGCACAACATCACTCAAATCAGTCAGAAGAGGACAGTTGAATAAACTTGCATGAAAGGCTCGGTAAGAAATATTATACAGTGGGGCAAAAAAGTATTTAGTCAACCACCAATTGTGCAGGTTCTCCCACTTAAAAAGACGAGAGAGGCCTGTAATTTTCATCATAGGTACACTTCAACTATGACAGCCAAAATGGGGAAAAAAAATCCAGGCCCAGGCATGGATCAAAGCTGACGAGACATTCAATGTCGTCATCTTCACAGACAAATCAACCGTGGCGTAGTTGTAGCCTACGCCTCACGAACTTGTTATGTGTTCCACAATAATTCACTGTTGTCTCCTTTTTCAGGTATCATGGAAATCATCAAGAGATATGCTGGGCCCTATGTCAGAGAGGTGTTTCTGGGACCACATCATTTCTTTCAAGGCAGGATTTATAGCAATATTTAGTTATGTTTAGGCCTATTTACATGTATATTTCTATTATTGTACCTAATGTTGGCTGTTAGGCCAAATGTCTTGGCCTAAATGGCTGTTAGGCCAAATGCAGACAATGACCCAACACACTGCCGCCCAGGTTTGCATTGAAAATGAGGGCATATACTGGGTCAAGACACCAGCAGAGTAAGTAGACCTTTATGTAGTAAAATAAAGGTTACATTTTTTTTTTTAAATACATAAATAAAAGACCTACAACACCTACGGTAGGCCTACAGTATATCTAAACATATAGATTTCTCATCTCTACATGTAGGTCTCCTGATTTAAAACCGATCTAAATTGTTTGGTATCAACTGAAAACATTCATCCGTAACTCTGCCAAGCCAACAAGCAAAGATCAAGATGTTTTGGCTAGAGAAATTGACGATACAACAACTCAACAAATACATTGATCATCTCAGCAAGGTTTTACCCGTGGTAGTGGAGCTGGGTGGAAGTGTGACTAAAATGTAGTTTAAATAAACATCTGCATTTGAATGTTTTTTCTCGTTATTTTATTAACGAAAGCATAGTGGTGATGAAGAAATACTGTACTGCTGTTTTGAGTTAGAAATGTAACACTTTAGAGTACTTAAGCATTGAATACATTGCAAGTGGAGGGGTTTTCACAGCCGTAGCTGGGCTATAACAAGTCCATTGTCCTGCTAATAGGAAACATTGTTTGCGTGATGGGCCACACCTGCTACAGTACTACAGTAAACTTCTGAAAAACAAGTGTTTGAACATTTGTTTTCAAAATGCCTCCAGTTGTCCATCACTACTGTAAATAAAAACACAGCATCTTGTTTACATTCTTTATTGTAACCACAATGTCACAAATCATTTTTTAATCGACCTTTCCAATGACTTTTAGAGTTTGGGATTTACAAATGTGTGCTTTTCATTATTCATTACGTTGTTTTAGTTCCACCGTGCAGACTTTTTTTCTTGAAATGATTGTTTTATGTTGGATGCTACATTTTTGACTAGTTGCCTAATAAAATAATCCTACTTCTATTAGGCTGCTAAGCCTCATAGCCTACCTCAGCCAGTTAAGTTACTTTATGTAGGTCTAGGCTCCAAAAAAATTGTCTACAATTAAGCCCTCGATGTTTGTAAAGTCAAATTAAAATGAAGATTATTGTTGAAATGAATTGCTCGACTGGTGTAGGTTCTGTTGGTGTGCAACACTTGCACAACAAGTTAGCTATATTTTCAGCACCAGCACCTGTGGAACACTCGTTAAGACAGTAACAGCTTACAGACGGTAGGCAATTAAGGTCACAGTTATGAAAACTTAGGACACCAAAGAGGCCTTTCTACTTACTGAAAAACACCAAAAGAAAGATGCCAAGGGTCCTTGCTCACCTGTGAAAGTGCCTTAGGCTTGCTGCAAGGAGGCATGAGAACGGCAGATGTGGCCAGGGCAATAAATTGCAATGTCCGTACAGTGAGATGCCTAAGACAGCGCTACAGGGAGACAGGATGGACAGCTGATCGTCCTCACAGTGGAAGACCACGTGTAACACCTGCACAGGATCGGTACACCCGAACTTCACACCTGCGGGACAGGTACAGGATTGCAACAACAACTGCCCGAGTTACAACAGGAACGCACAATCCCTCCATCAGTGCTCAGTCTGTCCGCAATAGGCTGAGAGAGGCTGGACTGAGGTCTTGTAGGCCTATTGTACGGCAGGTCCTCACCAGACATTACCGGCAACAACGTCGCCTATGAGCACAAACCCACCGTCGCTGGACCAGACAGAACTGGCAAAAAGTGCTCTTCACTGACGAGTCGTGGTTTTATCTCACCAAGCGTGATGGTCGGATTTGCGTTTATCGTCGAAGGAATGAGCATTACACCGAGGCCTGTACTCTGGAGCGGGATCGATTTGGAGGTGGAGGGTCCATCATGGTCTGGGGCGGTGTGTCACAGCATCATCGTACTGAGCGTGTTGTCATTGCAGGCAATCTCAATGCTGTGCTTTACAGGGAAGACATCCTCCTCCCTCATGTGGTACCCTTCCTGCAGGTTCATCCTGACATGACCCTCCAGCACAACAATGCCACCAGCCATACTGCTCGTTCTATGCATGATTTCCTACAAGACAGAAATGTCAGTGTTCTGCCATGGCCAGCGAAGAGCCCGGATCTCAATCCCATTGAGCACGTCTGGGACCTGTTGGATAAGAGGGTGAGGGCTAGGGCCATTCCCCCAAAAAAGGTCCGCAGGTGCCTTGGTGGAAGAGTGGGGTAACATCTTACAGCAAGAACTGGCAAATCTGGTGCAGTCCTTGAGGAGGAGATGCAGTACTTAATGCAGCTGGTACCCACACCAGATACCGACTGTTACTTTTGACCCCCCTTTGTTCAGGGACACATTATTCCATTTCTGTTAGTCACGTGTGTGTGGAACTTGTTCAGTTTATGTCTCAGTTGTTGACTCTTGTTATGTTCATACAAATATTTACACATGTTAAGTTTGCTGAAAATAAACGCAGTTGACAGTGAGAGGACGTTTCTTTTTTTGCTGAGTTTATATACAGTTGAAGTCAGATGTTAACATACACTTAGGATGGAGTAATTCAAACTCATTGTTCAACCACTCCAAAAAGGTCTTGTTAATTAACAAACTATAGTTTTGGCAAGTCGGTTAGGACATCTACTTTGTGCATGACACAGGTAGTTTTTCCAACAATTGTTTACAGACAGATTATTTCACTTACAATTTCACTGTATCACAAAAGTTTACATACACTAAGTTGACTGTGCCTTCAAACAGCTTAGAAAATTCCCAAAAATTATGTTATGGCTTTAGAAGCTTCTTATAGGCTAATTGACATCATTTGAGTCAATTGGATGTGTACCTGTGGATGTATTTCAAGGCCTACCTTAAAAACTCAGTGCCTCTTTGCTTGACATCATGGGAAAATCAAAACAAAATCAGCCATGTCCTCAGAAAAATAATTGTATACCTCCACAAGTCTGGTTCATCCTTGGGAGCAATTTCCAAACGCCTGAAGGTACAAACAATAGTACGCAAGTATAAACACCACAGGACCACGCAGCTGTCATACCGCTCAGGAAGGACACGCGTTCTGTCTCCTAGAGATGAACGTACTTTGGTACAAAAAGTACAAATCAATCCCAGAACAGCAGCAAAGGACCTTGTGAAGATGCTGGATGTAACTAACGGGTACAAAAGTATCTATACCCACAGTAAAATGAGTCCTATAATCGACATAACCTGAGCAAGGAAGAAGCCATTGCTCCAAAACCGCCATAAAAAAAGCCAGACTATGGTTTGCAACTGCACATGGGGTCAAAGATCATACTTTTTGGAGAAATGTCCTGTGATGAAACAAAAATAGAACTGCTTGGCCATAATGACCATCATTATGTTTGGAGGAAAAACAGGGAGGCTTGCAAGCCTAAGAAAACCATCCCAACCGTGAAGCACGGGGGTGGCAGCATCATGTTGTGGGGGTGCTTTGCTGCAGGAGGATGGAAAATTATGTGGATATATTGAAGCAACATCTCAAGACATCAGTCAGGAAGTTAAAGCTTGGTCGCAAATGGGTCTTCCAAATGGACAATGACACCCCCAAGCATACTTCCAAAGTTGTGGCAAAATGGCTTAAGGACAATAAAGTCAAGGTATTGGAGTGGCCATCACAAAGCTCTGACCTCAATCCTATAGAAGATTTGTTGGCAGAACTGAAAAGCGTTTGCGAGCAAGGAGGCCTACAAACCTGACTCAGTTACACCAGCTCTGTCCAGAGGAATGGGCCAAAATTCACCCAACTTATTGTGGGAAGCTTGTGGAAGGCTAGCAGAAATGTTTGACTCAAGTTAACCAAATTTAAAAGGCAATGCTACCAAATACTAATTGAGTGTATGTCCATTTTTGACCCAATGGGAATGTGATGAAAGAAATAAAAGCTGAAATAAATCACTCTACTATTATTCTGACATTTCACATTCTTAAAATAAAGTGGTTATCCAAACTGACCTAAGACAGGAAATTTTTACTAGGATTAAAAGTCAGGAATTGTGAAAAACTGAGTTTAAACGTATTTGTCTAAGGTGTATGTAAACTTCCGATTTCAACTGTATATATTTTTTTTCAGAACATTAACCGTGTGTGGGTAGATACATGTGTGTAGGTATATGTGGAAAGGTAGATACAAATTATTTGTTGCTAGTTGGGGAGTTTTTTTCCCCCCACACATAGTTTGGCTATTAGACAATTCTTTAGTATAGGTTGAAAAGTCTATTTTTCAGCTAATAGCCCATCCTAGCGTTGTTTGCAGAATTCACAGCTTGCTACAGTACGCTTGTGAAAAACAAAATGCCTCCAGCAGTCGAAACACAGAATATCTAATTGATAAAGTGTTTTTAGCCACAATGCTTTTGGTGCAGTCGGTAGCACGCTGGACTTAGGGCTAGAAGGTTGAGGGTTCTAAACCTGCTCGTTTCATTACATTATTATGCCGGTCTCAGAGCAAATAGCCCGGATTGTTACTCCTATCTCGTTCCTCACCCTCTTCCACGTGTCATTCTCTGCCTGAGTGGCTCGCTTGTGGGCATGCTGGCAGGATATGGCAGCACTTTCGGTTGTGCGTCAACAATTCAGCATAGAAAGTTTGTATGAAGGTCTGGTTATTTACAGGCAAATAGTAATATGCTCTAAATCGCTAAACAAACTTTGCTGCTCTGTTTTCAATCGTTCACATGGCTGGTAGAACCTATTCAAGTAGTTAACTAGCTAGCTAACTTCTATGATGAAGGTAGGGCTAGGCATTATTGATATTATTTGTGTCTGTGGGTGAGGGGTGGGGAGCCTACTTCAAGTACTACTTGACTTGTATCTACTTTAGCTAGCTGTATAATTTTTGAGAGGTTTCAAAGATGGACTGACTAGTATCCTCGAGTCAACAGTGTGCTAACTTTACTTCGGGAAAACAGTTATGTTTGCTGTTACCCTCTGGACAGCAGATCATTAGTATAACTAGTAGGCAAGGCTATGTAACCTTGTTTAGTCCTGCCTGCTATGGTGGGTTTTAAATTAATTGGTTTTCTGACGTTTGTTTTTGAGGTATAATTACTGTCATATTACAAATCGCAAACTTAATTTGCAACTTATTTATTCCAGAACCAAAGAGTGTGCAAATCACCTCTCAACTAGGTCAGCTGTTTCAACCTGGAACACTATTCTCCTGCTGTGGTCCGATTCAGTCATTGCAAGAAATCCTGAAGAGCAGGAGTGTGTGAAGGGTTTTGTCCCAGCCCCCAGCTCTAAAATTTGACTTCATTATGTAATTAACATAGCCTATCTCCATGATTCGCTATGATTTGTATTCGGGTATGGGCTGGAACAAAAGCTTATACACAGTCCTGCCAATCAGATCTGGAGCTGTGCACCCGTTTAATTCATTATTCTCTGTACTATGGGTACAATTGGGGGTATTGATATATAACTTATGATCCACTCTCAAGTTGAAGTTGCAATGGCGGCGGTTGCTAAGGGAGCAGAAGCCTGCAGCCAAGGCAGCACTGGTCCACACCTGCTCTGTCTGTCGGGTGAGTAGTATTGGTTCGTACTGAATGTGCTTGTAGGTTCCTCTCCATGTGTAGGCTATTGTACAGGCCTGTGTGGTACAGTCTTTCATAAGTGTAGAAGTTTGTTGCATCGTATTGCTTAGTTTATCACGTGTCAACTTTGAATTCAATCTAAGCCACAGATTGTTAACTTCCTCCATTTTGTACTTGACCTTTATAGATGCAGACCCGAAGAAATTGAAGCAGAACTTTGAGAGCAAGCATTCCAAGTCTCCAGTGGTCCCAGTGCTGGTTGATGTACAGGCCTAAGTGAGCACACGCACTCAAATGGACCTACAGCTCAGGCAAGATTTTTTTTCAACAAGTTAGTTCTGAATTGCTTTATATAATATAGCAGTGCATTCTGACACTATGAACTGAAATAACTTTCACCTTATTCACATAGTTGGCAGAAATGATAAGGGATTCAATAAAGACCTCCACAGGCTGAATTAGAAGAGGATCTGGTAAAATAAGGGAATGTTGCTAATATCATTTTAGGTAGCTAGCTAGCAATATAGCTAATCTGCAAAAAGATAGCCTAGTATTCATGGCACATTATAAATATCTGTCTGCCACTAGGATAGTATTCTGTACAAGACAAGACCAAATGCATAAATAAAACAAATGTGTTAAATCAAATATGGAACAGTAAATTGAAATGTTCAATATATCTTTTTGGATCAAGGTAACTAGCTAGCTGATAGCGAAGGTGTCAGATGACGTGCAGGAGCTTGCAGGGATTTGTAGTCTTGAATGATGTCTACTTTGATGTTAGTCAGCATTTTCGTATCGGAGAGTAAATAGAACCGAATATAAGTCACCTTGCCCGAGAGATATTTACAGGGTTATCAAAATGTCACTCCAGAGTAAGCCTAGGTTTTATGGGTCTTATGACACGTACACTGTGGGAGTCAATATAACATTTAAGTTTATTGTACATAGTAAAAAAATAAAAATAAGTAGTAGAACAGCCTTATGGACTTATCAAATAGCTGTCATGTACCGTAACCATCATTGCTTTCCTGGTGGCAAACACCGCTAAAGCCGTTGACTAGTAAACGACCGTGGGGTTCGAGCCCCCCTCGCTTCAAGCATTTTTGGAAAACACTGTCCATGCATACAGTGCATTCGGAAAGAATTCAGACCCCTTCAGTTTTTCAACATTTTATTACCTTACAGCCTTATTCTAAAATGTATTAAATTGTGTGTCCCTCAATCCACACACACAATACCCCATTATGACAAAGCAAAAATAGAGTTTTAGAACATTTTGAAATGTTTTGGTCCCCTTCCCCAGATCTGTGCCAACACAATCATGTCTCTGAGCTCTACGGACAATTCCTTTGACCTCATGGCTTGGTTTTTGATCTGGCATGCACTGTCGACTGTGGGACGTTATATAGACAGGTTTGTGCCTTTCCAAATCATGTCTAATCATTTGAATTTACCACAAGTGGACTCCAATCAAGCTGTAGAAACATCTCAAGGATGATCAATGGAAACAGGATGCACCTGAGCCCAATTTCAAGTCTCATAGCAAAAGGTCTGAATACTTAGGTAAATAAGGTATTTCTGTTTATTTATTTTTTTTATAATTATGTAAAAATGTGCTTTGTTATTATGGGGTATTGTGTGTAGATTGATGAGGAAAATGTTTAGAATAAGGCTGTAACGTAACAAAATGTGGGAAAAGTCAAGTGGTCTGAATACTTTCCTGATGCACTGTTGTACATTGTACATGTAAGTGTAGGCCTATACTTCTATATAATATGGCCTGTACTATAGTAGCAACAATGATTTATGTAGCTGTGTCTGTCTGCATTTTTACATTGAAATCATGGATTTCACGAGGGTTTCAGAAGTGATACATTTTTATTTCCGTAGGACTATAGCCTATCGACAATGGAAGTGTACCATGCAAAGTCCCATATGCATTAATAGGTTACAGCATAAGGAGGACACTATCTGATGTGAATGAATGTAGGCTATAGCTCTACTGTTGATTGGAGTTCCTAATTTACAGAATATGAGACTCAGAGAGTTAGATGACAATCAAATAGAAGTAATTCACCATCTGATACTGATACAGCCAAACGTCTTCCTCAGTTAAAACGGTCAATTCTTGACCTCCGGACTCTCGATAAACGTATTTAAAATAAACTGCAATACTGCCATCTGTAGGATGATAGTGAGAGTACAACGTGTAATCCTACTCTAGTACACTTTAATGCTCATCTTCAAGTCAAATAACACATATGTGATGAAGTAGATGACTATAAAAATGCATATAAAAACGTTGTAGGGCTACATTTAGGTGTACACAATCATATTGCATAGGCTGTATTATATGGATATTAGGTCATAGCAGTGTTTGTCTGCAAGGCTGAAGAAATTAAAATCATTCTTACATTTTCATTTTCAAGCTGTAGGCTACGTCCCTTCAAAACACACAAATGTCATTCTACATTTCAAAAGGGGGGGAAAAAACTCATGTGAGATTGGAACCCATGCCACAATCTGGAACCCATGCCACAATCTGGAACCCTTGCCACAATCTGCGACAATTACATGGCGCTAGTAGACACTCTACATAGAAAGCAATTTGATCAGTCAGTAAAATGCATGATGTAGTTGCTTTGATTATCGGTACATGCTGTTACACTTCTGTTATGGATGCTGTTGGAACATTGCCTGATGCTTAGTCTGAACATTCGTCAATTTTTTTGCAAGTATGGCCCCGGAGTGTTTACCCAGCCCCACTATGTTTGAGTTCTATACTGTAGTTACAGAATTACTTTGTTGTTGTTAAACCCATCATGGTGGACATAAATATGATGTTGTGGGTCAAAATAAGTCAGCAATGATAAGTCAAGTCAGACAAACATGACTAAACTATTTTGACATGTACAGTAGGTGTTTGTTAGTGTGTGGGTATTTGTAGGTATATTTAGTAAGTGTAGTTTGGTTATAAAGTTCTGTTTATGCAGAATAGGGTGAAATCAGATGTGATGTATACTAAAGAAAGTCTCAATGATAGCCTTAAAGTAAAATGTGATGTTTATTAAACATAAGTGTTAAATAGACCATATGAAAACCACACATACACATCAACTAAAAATCTGCATGAACTTGATAAATTGCATTCATTTCCTCATTAAAAGTGTCTTGGGAAAGCAGTTCAATGAATGTAATGAAATAGGCATTTGGCATAGCCTACACAGTACAAACAATATGTAACAGACTTTTTAGGCTTATGTGCTTTATACACTGAGTGTACAAAACATTAACACCTGCTCTTTCCATGACAGACTGACCAGGTGAAACAAGGTGAAAGCTATGATCTCTTATTGATGTCACCTGTTAACCCCACTTCAAATCATTGTAGATGGAGAGGAGGAGACAGGTTAAAGAAGGATTTTTAAGCCGTGAGACAT
The DNA here is from genome assembly GCF_045791955.1 of Oncorhynchus clarkii lewisi. Classification (NCBI taxonomy): domain Eukaryota; kingdom Metazoa; phylum Chordata; class Actinopteri; order Salmoniformes; family Salmonidae; genus Oncorhynchus; species Oncorhynchus clarkii. Next base: position 62,652,572 of record NC_092156.1, read on the forward strand.
GGATTGTGTGTGTGCCATTCAGAGGGTGAATGGGAAAGACAAAAGATGTAAGTGCCTTTGAAGGAGGTATGGTAGCAAGTGCCAGGCGCAGCGGTTTGTGTCAAGAACCGCAACGCTGCTGGGTCTTTCACGCTCAACAGTTATCCGTGTGTATCAAGAATGGTCCACCACCCAAAAGACATCCAGCCAACTTGACGCAACTGTGGGAAGCATTGGAGTCAACATGGGCCAGCATCCGTGTGGAACACTTTCGAGTCTACGTCCCGACTAATTGAGGTTGTTTTGAGGGCAAAAGGGGGGGTGCAATTCAATATTAGCGATGTGTTCCTAATGTTTTGTACACTCAGTGTATAATCACACAATGTCTGGATGCAATATTCTACCCAGGAATATTCAACACTGAAATCTTTTACTCTCGTAATTCAAAATGCATCCGTGGATCGTTTCTGCCCACTACAATGAAAAGTAATCTTAGCATGGTTTGATATAAACGCAATAAGCTATAAAGTGGAATAGTTTTTCTGCTGGGGTATCCTGAGGTAGCTCCTCTCTGAGAACCTCAGACGAACAGCCTTTCTCCCATGTGGACCTTCAGGTGTCTCTTCAGGCTGCCAGCCTGGGTAAAGCGCATGTGACACTGGGGGCAGCTGTAGGGTTTCTCCCCTGTGTGGACCCTCTGGTGCCTCTTCAGGCTGCCAGCCTCAGCGAAGCGCATATCACACTGGGTACAGCTGAAGGGTTTCACCCCTGTGTGGACCCTCTGGTGGATCTCCACTTTCTGGAGGCAGCTGAAGCCTTTGTTACAGAACATGCAGAGGAAGCGTTTCTCTTTACTACTGCCTGATGTGTTTCCCCCTCCCTGAGCTCTAGCTCTGTCGTTTGAGTTCAATACTTGATCGAAAAGGACGCGGCAGTGTGAATCGGAAGGCCCCTTCGACGTGGACACTGGGGCCCGATCCCTGAGCGTGCGTACAGGGGAGTGGCTCGAGACATTTGGATTTGTCTCTAAGCTTTCCCTGTAATCTAAGAAATCTTGTGAGTGTCCTTCTCCTAAGTGAGTCTCGTCTGCATTCCATGTAAGAGGAGTGTCGCCCTCCACTTTGACAGTCACATCATCTACCGCTATAACCTCCCCTTTCTTATCTAGACACCCTTCAGAGTATACACTACTACTGTACTGGTTCCAGTCCCCTCTAGACAGATCAGTCTGTGTCTCTAAACCCAAGGATATGTTGCCAGAGTCCATCTCTGTAGTGTAAAAACAAGACAGATCATCACCACCAGAGTCTAACGCATCACCATCAGTATTTCCACAGGAATTAACCGTCTTCTGGCTCTGGTGAAATACCGGTAAATACTCTGTGCCAGGAGCAGGAGGACAGCCCAGTGGCCCCAGTCTCTCTGCACCGGATCTGTGGCCAGATCCTGTGTGTAAAAGCCTGTGTGCTACAGTTAAGGTCTCAGTGTCTGTCTCGGACTTGAGGACAGCGTTCGGCGTTCCACTGACCTCCGTGATGCTGCGTCGGGTTCTGGGCGGCGTGGGGGTGGGGTCCTCCGTGGCTACAGGGAGCACTCCAGCCGCTTTAGTCTGGATGTCTGTGCTTTGCCCTGGGTCCTCTCCTTCAGACCTCTCCAGCTTGACCCCAGGCCCTGCATCCTCAGCATCTACAGACTGACACAAGAAGAGGAGGTTCTTACCAGTATATGATTTGAATAGGATAACAATGTCATAGAGAAGTCTCACAAGGATCCCTATGACAGATAAATAAGGATGTACATGTAAGGAAGTGAATAGCTGAGGGGAGCCTTTCTGAAATAAACGAGACACATTTGACACGCTGTACAAAGTAACACTTTATGCAACACTATTACACTAACCTCTATCACAATAACATGATGGGTTGAGGTTCCACTACCCTCATCAACAGTGATTGGTTGGTCATCTCTCCATGTATTGTGTCCTGCTGGCTTTACAAAGCTCCTATGGCCTCCAGTGAGATGTCCTTCACCCGAGAGAGTGATTGGGGGGAAAATAAGTGATTAGGTTAGCTACTGTCAATGCTCAAAGGTCTATTGACACTGGCCGTGTCTGAATACCAATACTAACATACTTAAACTGTATACTTATTTTGGCGTTTTATCTAGTAGAATTCACTCATCTTTTCTGACTCAAGTTTTTGACAACAGCTGATAATCATAAATTGACGCGTTGTACCAAAATAAACTAATGGCGGGAGTCAATCACTCTTTAGATGACGCATTCGTAGTACTATTTTCTTTTTGCATACTATTTAGTACACAAGTATGGGTATTGGCAGGGATGTAAAATAACACTTCGCATAACTTCTTGATATACAATTTTGAGATTATGTTTCATGCATCATTGTTTTCGATGAGTAAATAATAGGAAATGCAGTAAATCAAGAATCTGGTTAGAATATGATGGATGCGTAATCAGGGGAATTATTGCATACTATCCAAAACTGAACAAGACCGAATTCTGGTTAACGTATCTAAGGTCACACACGCGCAGAGGAGAACGGGGCGACAGCCCCGCAGCCTCCAGCAAAATGTACCTCTTGCTATTCCTCTGTTTCGGTCGAGGATCTTGACACTACTGGGACGACTGGCGAGGACGCGGTCCCGTGACACCTTCAGTTCCAGTAGCTGAAGTTTCCTCCGCAATGCCCGGTTTTCTTTCTGGCTTTGAGTCATTTCCAAACGAAACACTGCATAGTCGTCGTCTACGAGTTTACAGATGTCTGCCACGGCTGCATTCGCTAGCATCTCCATAATGGAGGCTATTTGAGTATGAAAAACCATACAGTTAGCCATGTTAGCGGCTAGTTAACGTTACCTAGATAACGTATATCAACCAAGTCCTGTCTCCAACGCGAATTAAAGAATACATGAGGTAAACGTGTGATGTTGTACAATTAAATTAGTCATAGTTTGAGTTCCAGAGTATTAATAAACGTCTAAATAACACAAAAAAAGCTAACGTTGAAATGATTCTTGGTCACGGTTCACTTCTTCTCTAAATTAGTATTGGCGGATCGCAACCGTGACGTGCATACAACGCCACCTACTGTACTGGAGTGTGAGGCCATTCACGGCCTCCCCTTCTTCGATGAGGTTTAACTGCAGTTGGCATCCAATATTTTTTTACATTTTAAATGTAACCTTTATTTAACTAGGCAAGTCAGTTAAGAGCAAATTCTTATTTACAATGACGGCCTACTCCGGACAACGCTGTGACAATTGTGCGCCGCCTTATGGGACTCCCAATCACGGCCGGATGTGATACAGACTGGATTTAAACCAGATAGTGACGCCTCTTGCACTGAGATGCTGTGCCACTCGGGAGGCCAATATGTTGTATTACCGCCACCTACTAGACTGAAGTACAACTCCCTTATACTTTGCTTGAAAAATAAAAATACCCCACCATCTAACTACATTCACAAAAAAATCAACAAATAAATTAAATTAAAACGACCCTGATCCACTACTTAAATCTATTTAGTCCTACCTCATGTCAACAACCTGAAAGGATGGGACATCACCACTCAACACACCCTGTAACTCTTCTGGTGTCAAGTCTCGCACACCCAAATACCTCTCTGCAGCTGCCACCACAACCTCAATTTCTGCAAGTTACGTTCTATCCCTGCAGTACAGTTGATAACCATTGCTATAAATGCTAAAAATCCATTCTTACTGAAGCATATCACTTGCTGGCCTAACCCTCTACTGTTACAGATCTACTACTCACACCACTCCTCTCAGGATCCCTCCCCTTGACCCATCTTCATCTACTTTCTTCACTGCCTCAGCATATTACAACTTCTGCACTACTCTAACCCTGGAAACCTCAAACTGCCTCTCTCGCACAGGACATTTCTGATCTTCAGCCCCATGGGCTACCCTAAAATTAACACATACCACTACCTTCCCAATGCTACACATTCCTTTGTCTCATGCCCTTCTGCACACTTCTCACACCTAGGAACCTCCCTCCTACACACTGCTTCCACATGCCCATAAGCTTGACACCTGTAACAACATAATGTATATCGCACAAAAGCTTGTACAGGATAAGTAACATCACTTTGTCAGGCAAAGACTCATCATCAAAACTCAAAAGAACAGACAATGACTGCTGTTTCACCACTCTCCCCCCCTTATCTGCGTCGCACCAAACGACAAGCACCACAAACACCGGGAATCTTCCCCTTCAGTTGGTAAACTTTTAAATTTACTGCTTCCCCAGCAATCACTCCTTTCAATGGCGCCCTTTTCTTGAGAGCAAAATAATTCACATTTCTTGCCCCCATTCGTTTAATGCCGAGCGCCTTCTCCCTCTGACCAGCAGAAACACAAACAACTATAATTGAATTCCTCTGTTTTAATTCCCAATTAAAATTAAACACTCTGTCAATTCATAAGAATTTGTAAGACCCTTATTTTATAGGAATGGACAGAGCCCCGTCTTAAAAGTCAAGTAACAGCCTTTATTCAAGAGAGTACTGAGTTCATACACATTTTACCACAGGTTATAAACTGAAAATGACGTCAGCGTTTTCTAAATGTTCCGTCTCTTCTTGACACTGGTAGAAAGGCCCTGTAGCTCTCAAGCCTTCCCTCCTCGCCTAGAGCCAAGGTCAGTCAGTGTAGATAAGCATTCTAGACAGTCTGGAGATAGTTCATTCATTTGTACCAAGGAACAGACCGTCATTGTTCTAAACCCTTGACTACATTCACTACATTATATTCAATACTGGGATCAAGAGAGAAAATTCATACATGTACAGTAGCATAATAGTATTCTGATTAGTACATCCTGATTGAAATGTATACATAATTAGTCATTATAGATACAAATTCCCTTAACAATTTACTGCTTCCCCAGCGATCACTCCTTTCAATGGCGCCCTTTTCTTGAGAGCAAAATAATTCACATTTCTTGCCCCCATTCGTTTAATGCCGAGCGCCTTCTCCCTCTGACCAGCAGAAACACAAACAACTATCACAAGACCACTTCTGGTTACCCTCACCGATTCCACAGTACCCAACTCTGTTTTCACCCACCCTGAAACCACAAATCGATCAACCAAAAGGTAAGAGTCCACTTTTTACAAAAACTTCACTCCTACTGTCACAGGCTAATCTTTATCCTGACCCTCGGTGCAAGCCTCGGGCTCCGAGAACTTCCCCACACCTACCACCTCCAATACTTCACCCTCATTCTCTTCAGCTCACACTGCTTACACGTTCTACCATTCTCCTTTAACAAATCATCTCCCTTTTCCAAGCCATTTTTAACTGACTAACTGACCATCTTCCTCCTCCTCTCGCTTAGACCTCCTCTGCTTCTCTTTTTCCCTCCATTCCCCCTCCGTATTCTAAGTCTCCTTATGATAATACTGCACTTCTCCTGACATATATCTTGTTATTGCTTTCTCAAGGGACGCCATTTAACCGGCTCACAATCAGCACACACCCCTCGGGATGTATTTCTCAACAGTGCATCCCACGTACCAAGCAGCTGCTTCGTCTTGATGTTATTCTTTATCAAAAGCTACCGCGACACTTTTCAAAGTCAAACAAGCGCGCCCTTCCACCCACCTTCCCCGTCTCTGCGAAAGCTCTCCCCAAAATGTCACGTCTGCTGGTCACGGCCTCCGCTATTCATGTATTCCTCTATCTAGCTGTGTGTTTCCACTTACTGTTCTGGAGTGGAAGCTCATTAGACATCATAGAACATTTGCCCTACTAATTAATCATAGACCCAGTCAAAAAAACTCACCACTATTCCACTAGCTACTTGGCCCCATCAGTGTTGTAACGATGTGTAACTAGTTAAAGTAAAAAAGGGGAAAATAAATAAACATAAATATGGGTTGTATTTACAAAGGTGTTTGTTCTTCACTGGTTGCCCTTTTCTTTTGGCAACAGGTCACACATCTTGCTGCTGTGATTGCACACTGTGGTATTTCACCCAATAGATAAGAGAGTTTATCAAAATTGGATGTGGTTTTCAAATTCTTCGTGGGTCTGTGTAATCTTAGGGAAATTTGTGTCTTTAATATGGTCATACATTTGGCAGGAGGTTAGGAAATGCAACTCAGTTTCCACCTCATTTTGTGAGCAGTGTGCACATAGCCTGTCTTCTATTGAGAGCCAGGTCTGCCTACGCCGAACATTCTCAATAGCAAGGCTACGCTCACTGAGTCTGTACATAGTCAAAGCTTTCCTTCATTTTGGGTCAGTCAGAGTCATCAGGTATTCTACCACTCTGTACTCTCTGTTTAGGGCCAAATAGCATTCTAGTTGCGCTGTTGTTTTTTAATTATTTCTAATGTGTCAAGTAATCATCTTTTTGTTGTCTCATGATTTTGTTGGGTCTAATTGTGTTGTCCTGGGACTCACTTGGGTCTATTTGTGAACAGAGTCCCAGGACCAGCCTGCTTAGGGGACTCTTCTCCAAGTTCATCTCTCTGTAGGTGATGGCTTTGTTATGGAAGATTTGGAATAGCTTCCATTTAAGTGGTTGTAGAATTTAATTTAATTTCCTGGATTTTGATAATTAGCGGGTATCGTCCTAATTCTGCTATGCATGCATTATTTGGGGTTTTACGTTGTACGCAGGGGATATTTTGCAGAATTCTGCATGCAGAGTCTCTCAATTTGGTGTTTGTCCCATTTTGTGATTTCTTGGTTGGTGAGCGGACCCCAGACCTCACAACCATAAAGGGCAATGGGTTCCATCACTGATTCAAGTATTTTTTTGCCAGATCCAAATTGGTATGTCAAATATTATGTTCCATTTGATGGCATAGAAGGCCCTTGTTGCCTTGTATCTCAGATCGTTCACAGCTTTGTGGAAGTTACCTGTGGCGCTGATGTTTAGACCGAGATATGTATCGTTTTTTTGTGTGCTCTAGGGCAACGGTGTCTAGATGGAAGTTGTATTTGTGGTCCTAGCAACTGGACCTTTTTTGGAACACCATTATTTTTGTCTTACTGAGATTTACTGTCAGGGCCCAGGTCTGACAGAATCTGTGCAGAAGACCTAGGTGCTGCACTATCCCTCAACACAACTTGTAACTCTTCTGCAATAAAATCGAAAATCGCTTATACCCAAGTACTTCTCAGCAGCTGCCACCACCACAGCCATTTTCCACCACGTTCCATTTCTGCGGCACAGTTGATAACCATGGCTATGAACACTAAGAATTCAACCTTACTGAAGTACATGTTATTCTATCACTCGCTATTGGCCTCGGCCTACTCACAGAGATCCCGTTAGTCTCCCTCTACCTGGACCCATCTGCATCTACTACTCTCTTCACTGCCTCAGCATATAACATCTTCTGTACTACTCTGATCTTGGCAACCTCAACCTGTCTCTCTCACCAGACACTTTTGATCTCCAGCAACAACTGTTCACTTCTTCTTCATAGTTGTATTGGCGGATCACAACCAACTGAAACGTACATACATCGCCACCCACTGTACTGGAGTTTGACCTAGAGGTCTTCACAGATCCACCTTTGCCTGAATACCCAGAACCAGATTCGGGACCTAGCATGTCCGGATCAAGAATTCTCAAATAATGTCACAGCTCTGGGTCGGATCTGATTGTCAAGTGTCTGGGGTATGTGTAATGTGTAACTGAATTGTCCGGAAGGGCCGTACATATCTGAACGCTACTGCTGCAGTAGAGAGAGGATTTTTATAATTGATGCTGCTGCTCTTGCTTTCCACGAGAGTGGAGCGTGGCACATGTAGCTTGTTGTTGTTGACCAATCATAAGTCATCAAAGCGGCAATAAAATCAGCTAGAAAGATGTGTCGGCATCGAGTAATCGTCTCTGGCCCCCTCCCAGTTAGGGGGAGTGATGAGCTCTACAGCAGAGTCTCACATCTCAATCGCTGGTTGAAAACTGTTTTCTGCCCCTCCCAAAAGATAGAATTTGTAGATAATTGGCCCTCTTTCTGGGACTCACCCACAAACAGGACCAAGCCTGACCTGCTGAGGAGTGACGGACTCCATCCTAGCTGGAGGGGTGCTCTCATCTTATCTACCAACATAGACAGGGCTCTAACTCCTCTAGCTCCACAATGAAATAGGGTGCAGGTCAGGCAGCAGGCTGTTAGCCAGCCTGCCAGCATAGTGGAGTCTGCCACTAGCACAGTCAGTGTAGTCAGCTCAGCTATCCCCATTGAGACCGTGTCTGTGCCTCGACCTAGGTTGGGCAAAACTAAACATGGCGGTGTTCGCCTTAGCAATCTCACTAGGATAAAGACCTCCTCCATTCCTGTCATTATTGAAAGAGATCATGATACCTCACATCTCAAAATAGGGCTACTTAATGTTAGATCCCTTACTTCAAAGGCAATTATAGTCAATGAACTAATCACTGATCATAATCTTGATGTGATTGGCCTGACTGAAACATGGCTTAAGCCTGATGAATTTACTGTGTTAAATGAGGCCTCACCTCCTGGCTACACTAGTGACCATATCCCCCGTGCATCCCGCAAAGGCGGAGGTGTTGCTAACATTTACGATAGCAAATTTCAATTTACAAAAAAAAAAAAAGACGTTTTTGTCTTTTGAGCTCCTAGTCATGAAATCTATGCAGCCTACTCAATCACTTTTTATAGCTACTGTTTACAGGCCTCCTGGGCCATATACAGCGTTCCTCATTGAGTTCCCTGAATTCCTATCGGACCTTGTAGTCATAGCAGATAATATTCTAATCTTTGGTGACTTTAATATTCACATGGAAAAGTCCACAGACCCACTCCAAAAGGCTTTCGGAGCCATCATCGACTCAGTGGGTTTTGTCCAACATGTCTCTGGACCCACTCAGTGTCACAGTTATACTCTGGACCTAGTTTTGTCCCATGGAATAAATGTTGTGGATCTTAATGTTTTTCCTCATAATCCTGGACTATCGGACCACCATTTTATTATGTTTGCTAATGCAACAAATAATCTGCTCAGACCCCAACCAAGGAACATCAAAAGTCGTGCTATAAATTCACAGACAACACAAAGATTCCTTGATGTCCTTCCAGACTCCCTCTGTCTACCCAAGGACGCCAGAGGACAAAAATCAGTTAACCACCTAACTGAGGAACTCAATTTAACCTTGCGCAATACCCTAGATGCAGTTGCACCCGTAAAAACTAAAAACATTTCTCATAAGAAACTAGCTCCCTGGTATACAGAAAATACCCGAGCTCTGAAGCAAGCTTCCAGAAAATTGGAATGGAAATGGGGCCACACCAAACTGGAAGTCTTCCGACTAGCGTGGAAAGACAGTACCGTGCAGTATCGAAGAGCCCTTACTGCTGCTCGATCATCCTATTTTTCCAACTTAATTGAGGAAAATAAGAACAATCCGAAATTCCTTTTTGATACTGTCGCAAAGCTAACTAAAGAGCAGCATTCCCCAAGAGAGGATGGCTTTCACTTCAGCAGTAATAAATTCATGAACTTCTTTGAGGAAAAGATCATGATTATTAGAAAGCAAATTACGGACTCCTCTTTAAATCTGCGTATTCCTTCAAAGCTCAGTTGTCCTGAGTCTACACAACTCTGCCAGGACCTAGGATCAAGAGAGACACTCAAGTGTTTTAGTACTATATCTCTTGACACAATGATGAAAATAATCACGGCCTCTAAACCTTCAAGCTGCATACTGGACCCTATTCCAACTAAACTACTGAAAGAGCTGCTTCCTGTGCTTGGCCCTCCTATGTTGAACATAGTAAACGGCTCTCTATCCACCGGATGTGTACCAAACTCACTAAAAGTGGCAGTAATAAAGCCTCTCTTGAAAAAGCCAAACCTTGACCCAGAAAATATAAAAAACTATCAGCCTATATCGAATCTTCCATTCCTCTCAAACATTTTAGAAAAAAGGCTGTTGCGCAGCAACTCACTGCCTTCCTGAAGACAAACAATGTATACGAAATGCTTCAGTCTGGTTTTAGACCCCATCATAGCACTGAGACTGCACTTGTGAAGGGGGTAAATTACCTTTTAATGGCATCAGACCGAGGCTCTGCATCTGTCCTCGTGCTCCTAGACCTTAGTGCTGCTTTTGATACCATCGATCACCACATTCTTTTGGAGAGATTGGAATCCCAAATTGGTCTACACGGACAAGTTCTGGCCTGGTTTAGATCTTATCTGTCGGAAAGATATCAGTTTGTCTCTGTGAATGGTTTGTCCTCTGACAAATCAACTGTGAATTTCGGTGTTCCTCAAGGTTCCGTTTTAGGACCACTATTGTTTTCACTATATATTTTACCTCTTGGGGATGTCATTCAAAACATAATGTTAACTTTCACTGCTATGCGGATGACACACAGCTGTACATTTCAATGAAACATGGTGAAGCCCCAAAATTGCATTCGCTAAAAGCATGTGTTTCAGACATAAGGAAGTGGATGGCTGCAAACTTTCTACTTTTAAACTCGGACAAAACAGAGATGCATGTTCTAGGTCCCAAAAAACAAAGAGATCTTCTGTTGAATCTGACAATAATCTTGATGGTTGTACAGTCGTCTCAAATAAAACTGTGAAGGACCTCTGCGTTACTCTGGACCCTGATCTCTCTTTTGACGAACATATCAAGACTGTTTCAAGGACAGCTTTTTTCCATCTACGTAACATTGCAAAAATCAGAAACTTTTTGTCCAAAAATGATGCAGAAAAATTAATCCATGCTTTTGTCACTTCCAGACTGAAATAAGTTCAGGTGTAAAAACTTGCAAAATAAGTTGAATGGATTTTTGAATGACTACCTCATCTCTGTATCCCACACATACAATTATCTGTAAGAGCCCTTAGTCGAGCAGTGAATTTCCAACACAGATTCAACCACAAAGACCAGGTAGGTTTTCCAATGCCCCGCAAAGAAGGGTACCTATTGGTAGATGGGTAAACAAAAGCAGACATTGAATATCCCTTTGAGCATGGTTAAGTTATTAATTACACTTTGTATTGTGTATCAATACACCCAGTCACTACAAAGACAAGGGTATCGTTCCTGACTCTCTTGACAGAGAGGAAGGAAACCGTTTAGGGATTTCACCATGGTGAGGCCAATGGTGACTTTAAAACAGTTTGAGTTTAATGGCTGTGATAGGAGAAAACTGAAGATGGATCAACAGCATTGTATTTACTCCACAATACTAACCTAATTAACAGAGTGAAAAGAAGGAATACTGTACAGGATAAGGTACTAATATAGGCACTAAAGTAATACTGCAAAAATTGTGGCAAAGCAATTCACTTTTTGTCCTGAATACAAAGTGTTATGTTTGGGGGCAAATCCAATAGAAAACATCACGGAGTACCACTCTCCATATTTTCAAGCATAGTGGTGGCTGCATAATGTTATGGGTGTGCTTGTAATCGTTAAGGACTGGGGAGTTTTTCAGCATAAAGAAATGGAGCTAAGCACAGAAAGAATCCTAGAAAACCTGGTTCAGTCTGCTGGTCCAGTCTGAATTCACCTTTCAGTAGGACAATAACCTAAAACACATGGCCAAATGAACACTGGAGTTACTTACCAAGACGACAGTGAATGTTCCTGAGTGGCCGAGTTACAGTTTTGACTTAAATCTACTTTAAAATCTATGGCAAGACCTGAAAATGGTTGTATAGCAATGATCAGCAACCAATTTGAATGAGCTTGAATAATTTTTAAAAGAATAATGGGCACATGTTGCACAATCCAGGTGTGGAAAGCTCTTAGACTTACCCAAAAAGACTCAGAGCTGTAATCACTGTCAAAGGTGCTTCTACAAAGTATTGACTCAGTGGTATGTAAATTAAATGTTTTTGTATGTCATTTTCAGTAAATTAGCAAAAAGGTCTAGACATGTTTTCACTTTGTCATTTTGGGGTATTGTGTGAAGATGGGTGATGACCCCAAAAAATTCTGAATGTAAACATTGTTAAAGTGACCAGTGTTCAATGACTATATACATAGGGCAGCAGTTTCTAAGGTGCAGGGTAGAGTACCGGGTGGGGGCAGGCTAGAACAGTGACTAAGGCAAGTGGTGACTGTTTGTAGCGGGGTGAACAGGCCGTGGCTCATTGATGATCTTCTTGGCCTTCCTGTGACACTGGGTGCTGTAGATGTCATGAAGGGCAGGCACTGTACAACTGGTGATGTGTTGGGCTAACTGCACCAGCCCTGGAGAGCCCTTCAGTTGGAAGCGGTGCAATTGCCATACCATGGAGGTCAGTGGAACGCTGAACTTCATCCTCAAGTCAGAGACAGACACATCGACTTTAACACAAAGGCTCTTACACACAGGATCTGACCACAAGTCAGACCCAGAGAGACTGGGGCTGGGGCGACTGGGCTGTCCTCCTGCTCAGAGTATTTACTTATGGTAACCCGAGCAGGAGGGTTGTTCATTCCCATCTGGACTCAGATGCCACATTAGGAGGGGGGAGCCACATCAGGCAGTATTAAAGAGAAACGGTTCCTCTGCATGTTCTGTAACAAAAGGCTTCAGCTGACACCAAAAGGTGGAAATCCACCAGAGGGTTCACACAGGGGAGAAATCATTCAACTGTACCCATTGTCAGATGCGCTTCACCCATGCTGGCAACCTGAAGATGCACCTGAAAGGTACACCCAGGAGAGAGGCCGTTCGCCTGTACGCACTGTGAGAAGAGGTTCTCGGGAGAGTATGGGAAGCCTGATCTGCTGCTGGTCAAAGATGAGACAATAGAAGACGGACCAGAAAGCATTGATCTGCTGAGTGGACTAAAGATGGGGGAGCAAGGTAAGGGAGAAATACATATAAACTACATACAGTAATAGATCTTCAATGGGAATAGTGATGCACCTGGCTATTTTTTCTTGATTTTCTTCATTTATAAAATGAAATCAAAACAACGTATGCTTACATACAAAACCAAATTGTAAAGTATGAACTTGACCAGGTAATTGTAAAAAAAAAAAAAAAAAACACAAAAAAAACAGGTGCTTGGCTGCAGGAGACTGGGCGGCTACCTTGGATTCCCAGACCCCAGACCGGTGCAGACAAGAGTCCAGGGGACAACATAACTGAGCAGGGCAGGATCATCGGCGACATTGTGGAGGTCAAAGGATTGGTCTGACAACCTAACGTCCAAGGACCTGATATGTTATGTTTATAGGGAGACTGGTTCTGGCAGCCAAAACGGTCAAATACTCCATCTAAACGTGGATCTATTCTCAATTGCGATACGATTGTAGAAACATAAAGCCCTTTACTTTAATATCACGTCTAAATAATTTCACAAAAGCAAAATATACACTTAGTGCACACTGTTTTAAGCGGGTTTAACACAGTTACAGCGAAAAGTATTTTTCAGTTAAAACACTTTTCTGGCGTCGTTCCTTCCGTTACACACAGGTGTTCAGAGCACGCTAGATAGCTAATTAGCACAGGTGGTCTCCTCGGGTCTTCCGTCTGTCATCCGTAAATAAAGCGCTGTGTTGGAACCAATTTGGGTGCATCTTATATTCTGGTATTATTCGGGGAATTACACTCCCGACCACTATGGTCAGACAAATGGTGGTGGTAAACACACATCAGGGGATCTATGAAGACACATGTGCTTTAACGTAATGGTGTGTGAGCTCATAGTTCTTATAGCAATCAAACTAATGCAAGAAAACGCCAAACAAGATACAAATGACTACTATAGTCAATTTTCATTCATTCAAGGTAACACCCTATTAAGTTTGAGGTGTGTTAAGAACAAGTCTATTTGCCTTCATCCACTCACCTGGTGACTGATTGGCTACATATAATTATTGGATTTTCAAAGCAAAATTTCACTACTTGCTGTATATATGTGGGAACCCTAATTAGCCCTATAAATGTGCGTAGTAATTTATCCTTTTTTATTATTATTATTATTATTTCTAGCTGATATGAAAGATAAGGTTATTGTGTTAAGTTCAAAATTGGCACCGTGGCTCAAAGAACCAGAGTAGAAGATATTATTTTTTAACTTCATAGACTCTCTAGAATCTATCAATGAAGGTATGTGAACTATATTACCCCTCATAACCCTTTGTTAACTTGTCATTTGAAACAGACTTGTGTAAATACTTTTGTTTTTAGAGAGACAGTAAACCTTGGCTAGAACAAGGACTGTGATGATGTAGATGGATTAAGATCGTTCTATTATTTTCTACTCTATTCTTGCTAACACACTATTCTTTCTAAACAAGTCTGCTCTCAGCTTGAAAGATACTGATCATAGGAGATTTGGTGTGCAACGTAATAAACAGTACCGTAATTCAAAGAACAGCGCGCATTTATTTTTCATTTAACCACACCCTTTGAGCAATGACGCCAACCAAAAATAATTTAAATTCAGTGCGTAAACGGAAGAGAACAGTGACCAAGAACAATTTCCACGTTAGCGGTTTTTTGTTGTTATTTAGACGTTTATGTTACACATTGGAACTCGAAATATGACTAATTGAACAGCACAGCATCACATACTTACTTCAGGTAGTCTTTAATTCGCGCTGGAGACAGGACTTGGTTGATAGACGTAATCTAAGTAGCCGCTAACGTTAGCTAACAATGGTTTTTCACACTCAAATAGCCTCCATCATGGAGGTGCTAGCGAATGCAGCCGTGGCAGAGATCTGTAAACTCGTAGACGACGACTATGCCGTGTTTCGTTTGGAAATGTCTCAAAGCCAGAAAGAAAACAGGACATTGCGGAGGAAACTACAGCAATTGGAACTGAAGGTGGTACGGGAGCGCGCAGAGAGGACAATTAGAGACCGCGTCCGCGCCAGTCGTCCCTGTAGTGTCAAGATCCTCGACCAATATAGAGGAATGGCAAGAGGTATATTTTGCAGAAGGCCGAGACTGCGGAGTCAGTCGTCCCGTTCCCGGCCCTAAATTTTAGAATCAAGTTTGCTACAATTCAGCACATTTTGTCATGGGGCACAGGCAAAATGTGCTGTTTTAAAGCTCATTTCCGGAAATTCTGCACATTTTGCCATGACTTGTGCCATGTTAATATCAGTGCTTAATTTGAGCCGAATCCTGCAGGAAAAGGATCAGGCACGTCACTGTTTTGGACTGTTTCGTTCAGGAAATTCAGCCCAGGCCTGATATTCTAAGAGTTGATTCGGGTTGGGCAGGCCCAGGCTTATGGTTTGTGCAACATTGTAACCTATGTTTGAGACCAATCTGTGGCTGTGTGAGACGCGTGCCTGTATCTCTCAGAAGTAGAATGAGATGAACTTCATATGATCTCTCTCCCTTCTCTTGTAGACATTAGCCTGTAACTCTTCTCTCTCTCTTCAGCGTTGCACGGCATCATCTGTTTCATTATAGAAGTGCGAAGGGTTCTGTAGGAGCTGCAGCACCCCTGATATATTGAAATAAATGTTCCAAAGTTAGAGTTAATGCTGTCTGTTCAGAAATAAATGAAATAATTCAGATTAGCCTACTACACCACAAAAAAAAAGTGTCACAGAGGACCAATAGCTTATTTTGAAGAATAGCCTAGCTGTGGAGTGTAGCCTAATAGCAAGGAATGGTCCTACATTTTGGAATGCACTGCAAATATGTCAGTGAACAAACAGCATGCAGACAAAAACAAGTATTTTGCAATATTTCAAATACAATCACAGGAAAACACAGGTTGGAAAGCAAATGACTCCTGCTGAAAAGAGAATCTAATCTGTCTGCTGTAGGCTACCAAAATATTTGATCAACTTCCAAATATTGTTTTACAAAGTAAAATGAGAGAAAGGCATTTGGCACGAGAGCATCGGCCATCACCAGTGAGTGAGCTGCGCATCATTGGGTGAGTCAGATAAACTGGAGAGCAGTTTTTAGGACAAATTTCCTCATATTGTAGCCTATAATGTGTCTCCACACACATAGGCCTAGTCTATTGATGGATTCAAGGTAAGGTAGTTTTTTTAAATTGATCTCAGTTTGTCAAAGTAGCCTGTCATTTAAATAATTTGTGCGGTATTAAAAACGATTCTGCCAAAGTCTTCAGACATGTAGAATTGCCTGAAATCCATTTTATAAAAGGCCACATTTTTCTGACAGTTTGTGCAGAAATGTTTTGGCTGCGCAAACCTACAGTTTACACATGGTCTGTGGTTGCGAGGCCGGTTAGATGTACTACCAAAATATTTTAAACTATGTCGGAGGCGGCTTGTGGTAGAGAAATTACCATTAAATTCTCTAACAGCTCTGGTGGACATTCCTGCGGTCAGCATGCCAATTTGAGACATCTGTGGCATTGCATTGTGTGAGTGGCCTTTTGTTGTCCCCAGCACAAGGTGCACCTGTGTAATGATCATGCTGTTTAATCAGCTTCTATGCCACACCTGTCAGGTGGATGGATTATTTTGGCAAAGGAGAAATGTTCACTAACAGGGATGTAAACAAATTGTCCACAATTTGAGAGAAATAAGATTTTTATGCGCATGGAACATTTCTGGTATCTTTTATTTCAGCTCATGAAACATGGGACCAACACTTCATGTTGCGTTTTATATTTTTGTTCAGTGTAGATAGTCAGTCAGGTGGCTAGCTGCCGGCAGAGACTGTTATTGCAGTAATGTTGAAGGGCTCTGTTTAGGATTACTTAGCTAGCTAGAAGGGTGAAGTAAGAAGCTAATGTTAAACGGAGCCTACTTTAGCAGGAGCAAAATATAGGCTACTATGTTTACTTTAACAGAGAGGAGGCTACTGAGAGAGACAGTGATGTGGCGAGGCTGAGGCAGGCTGCAATGCATTCAGGAGGAGGAGCAGAGGAGCTCTGACGAAGGCCAAGGGGCCGGGCCGACCCATGAAGCTTAAAATAAAAAAGTAACGCTAGCAAGAGCAGTGTGCAGGTTTTTTATTCATATTTTTTTTCTTGTGATATCCAATTGAGAGTTACGATCTTGTACGATGAAATAAGTGTGATAAATTTGAGAACAAAAACTACTTACATTTGAACACCACCGCAGAAGCTTCGCTATTTACCATATTCCAAGTTGTTTTGTTATCAAAACTCCTCCCTCTTCCAATGCATTGTGGCTGGGAAATTCCCGAAGTTAATTCTACTAGATGAAAAGCCAAAATTAGTAGAACATCCTACCATTAGATTTTTGAAAATTTGTGTACTATAAAACATATTTTATTTTCGCATACTCAAACAGCCTAATATTTATGACGCAAGTATGGGTATTCGGCCAGTGTCAGTAGTGTACAATATAGCTTTGAGCATTAACACAACCTAACTTAACCACCACTTTTCCCCCAATCACTCTCTCAGGTGAAGGACATCTCACTGGAGGCCACATGAGCTTTGTGAAGCCAGTGGGACACAACGCGTGGAGAGATGACCAACCCATAGCTGTAGATGAGGGGAGTGGAACCTCAACCCAGCATGTTATCTTGATAGAGGTTAGTGTCATAGTGTAACATTACAGTACATCAAATGTGGTCCAGGAGCTTGTGAGACTTCCCTATGACATTGTTATCCAATTCAGTTCATGTACCGGTAATAACCTCCTCGGGGGCTCCCGAGTGGCGCGGTGGTTTAAGACGCTGCATCTCAGTGCAAGAGGTCTCACTGCAGTACCTGGTTCGAATTCAGGCTGCATCACATCCGGTTGTGATTGGGAGTCCCATAGGGCGGCACGCAATTGGCCCAGCGTCATCTGGGGGTAGGCCGTCATTGTAAATAAGAATTTGTCCTTAACTGACTTGCCTAGTTGAATAAAGATAAAATAAACCTCTCTTCATGTGTCAGTCTGCAGATGCAGAGGCTGCTGGTTCTGGAGGATCGTCACAGGTTAAACAGGAGAGGACTGAAGGAGAGGACCCACGAGACATCCAGACTAGAGCAGCGGCTGGAGTGGCGCCCCCTGTAGCCACGGAGGACCTCACCGCCTCGCCCCAGCCAAGGACCCGACGCAGCATCACGGAGGTCAGTGGAATGCTGGACGCCGTCCTCAAGTCAGAGACAGACGCCGAGACTTTAACTGTAATGCACAGGCGGCTATTACACACAGGATCTGACCACAGATCAGACCCAGAGATACTGGGGCTGAGGCGACTGGGCTGTCCTCCTGCTCCTGGCTTAGAGTATTTACTTTACGGTAACCCGAACCCGAGGACGGTTCATTCCCATCGGGACTCAGGTTACGCGTTAGAGACTGGCAATGATCTGTCATGTTCTTACACTACAGAGATGGACCCTGGCAACATGCCCTTGGGTTTAGAGACACAGACGGATCTGTCTAGAGGGGACTGGAACCAGTACAGTAGTAATGTGTACTCTGAAGGGTGCCTAGATAAGAAAGGGGAGGTTATAGTCGTAGATGAGGTGACTGTGAAAGTGGAGGGCGACGCTCCTCTGACATGGAATGTGGATGAGACTCACTTAGGGGAAGGACTCTCTCAAGGCAGAGCTTTATTAGATTACAGGGAAAGTTTAGAGACAAATCCAAATATTGAGACCCACTCCCCTTTACATGCGCTCGGGGATCGCGACCTAGTGTCCACGTCAATGGGGCCTTCCAATTCACACGGCCGCATCCTTTTTGATCAGGTTTTGAACTCAAAGGACCAAGGGGCCCAGGTTTTGGGAGGGGGAGCAACATCAGGCGGTAGTAAAGATGAACCATTCCTCTGCATGCTCTGTAACAAAGGCTTCAGCTGCCTCCAGAAGGTGGAGATCCACCAGAGGGTCCACACTGGGGTGAAACCCTTCAGCTGTACCCAGTGTCACATGCGCTTCACCGAGGCTGGCAAACTGAAGAGGCACCAGAGGGTCCACACAGGGGAGAAACCCTTCAGCTGTACCCAGTGTCAAATGTGTTTCGCCCAGGCTGGGCACCTGAAGAGGCACCAGAGGGTCCACACAGGGGAGAAACCCTACAGCTGCCCCCAGTGTCACATGCGCTTCACCCAGGCTGGCAACCTGAAAATGCACCTGAAGGTCCACACAGGAGAGCGGCCGTTCGCCTGTACGCACTGTGGGAAGAGGTTCTCAGAAAGGAGCTACCTCAGGATACACCAGCTGAAAAAACATTCCACTCTAACATAAAGTAACCATTCCACTTGATCGCTTCTCACTTCTAGATCAAATGCTGCATTAAAGTCAAAGATGAATTTTCATTGTTGTCAGCAGTAAAGATCCACAGATGAATTTGGAATAACGAGTCATAGATATAATTCTGAATCCAGGCATTGTGTGATCTATAAGCCTTAAAAGTACTGTGTAAGCTATATGTTTATAAATGCCTATTTCATTACTTCCAACTACTTAATGAGAAAATTAATACAGTTTATTAAGTTCATTCAGATGTTTTGTTGACATGCATGTGTGGTTTTTATATGGAGTATTTAACACTTGTTAAATACACTCGTAACCATCACGGAATGGGTAAGCGCTGTATGGGTTTTGACTGAGGGAAATGCTGTAAATTAAGATGACTCGATGTATCGTGAAAGGTGAGACGTTGAGAATTCTTATAAATACCACTGTCATACAAGCAAGCCAAATCTGCACTTCACATCGCCAAATCTAACTCATGTCATATACAGTGTCAACGTTTCTGATCACTATGTTTGATGTGCAGTTACAAGATGTGATGTCGTCATACCCTGGGTTCTTCTGAACAGACTGATCCTATGTTTGTTTATTATGTGCTGAACACGTACCTGAATGCACTCATGACTCCATTCTATGCGCACCACAATGACTATCTGTTTCTCTGATTTACCTTGTGAAAGCCTAATGCTGTAAGATTTGTATTTTATACCTTAGCTAGTCATGTTTGCAATAGAACAAGCTGCCAGATTGCGATTTATAATGGACTATTTTGGGATTGTGTAAACAACAGTAATTGTGTGATGGCGGGGATGCAGGGTTGTGTTCCGAAACAGAACAACTACAAGTGTGCTTGCTCTAGTTCCTCAACAGCACCGCTATGAGAGCAAAAAAAGTACCTTTTATAGTTGAAGACTCTTTGAGTCATAAAAAGTGCATTGAAATTACTTTGGAACTGTGCACACTTTGGAGAGGTGTGTGGCCACTTGGAGGCCCCAGTTAGTCCTCTCACTCAAACCCTTGTAATTTTCTGGTCTTATGTTGCACCTACCCCACGTTGCCCAGGGATATTCTTATTTTGTTACTGAATGTATGCAGAGTGTGTTGCAAAATGTACAGTAAATGGAAAATGCACATAAAATCAACAGTGTCATGTTTAGATTGGATCTTGTCAGGTAAACTGTTGTGTGCTCACTTTTGGTCTAATTATCTCAACTGTTCCCTTTCAATTGCTACCATGGTTCTGTATGGTTTTATTTTTTTAGTTCTGTAAGAAACATTTCCTATCCATATAGTTCAATTCCCACATGTGTAAAGGGTTAATAAACACAAAATGGGACTTTTCATTCTAAGACTTTCATTGAATCTCTCTTTAGTATACATCACATCTGATCTCACCTTATTCTCCAGACAGCGCTTTATAACCAATATACACTTACTAAATATACCTACACAAACACCTACTGTACACTGGATAGTCTATTCGAACATGCCTGTTGCCCAAAATATATGTTGTATGTCACGCAGCGACCGTTGAGTGGGGACGTTCTGTCAGTTCAGAACAAATTGGCCACGTTAGCAACATGTAATACAGCTGCCCGGTGAAGCAACAGTGGGACGAACCACGAAACAACGCTGGTCATTCACACCGGCTTGTGTCACGGTGACATCCAGATGGTGCCCAATACTACAAGTTATTAATCCCTCGTCCAGTCGAAATAAACATTAGTCTTTTACAAGTTTTAACTAGCGCCATGCTGCTGTTGCCTACAAACTAGCTAGCTGGGAAGGCTTCATCAGACTGAAGACTCCATTCGTCTCCACTCGACTCTCAGCTGAGCAATTTGGGCACCAAGCCTGTCCATATATAGCCTCTTCCATTTTTCATGCATTTTATTTTACATGTCAAAATAGTTGAGGTTTGTCTGACTTCTGACTTATCATAGTTGACTCATATTTACCCGCAAAATCATATTTATGTCCACCATGATGTTTAACAACAATTAAGTAATTCTGTAACTACAATATAGCAGTGGGATGGCTAAACAGTTATTACCTGTTTGTGTGTGTACGTACCTAAGGGAGTGTATGTCTGTGTAATCTGTATCACCTCTCTCTTCCAGGAGGAGGAGGGTCCAGAGGTGGTGATGTTGAAGGAGGAGGGTCTGGGTAACGCTGAGGGGACCATGGTCATGGAGGACAACCAGACTACACCTCCTCCTGAACCCACAGAGGAACCAGCTGAGCAGAACAGGACCACACACAGTCTCACTGAGGTGAGCCCACTGAACTACTGGCTGAATAATATTAGGTCAGGGTGCTGATCTAGGATCAGTTTAGCCTTTTAGATCATAATTAATAAGATTTAATGGAAAGATCATAGATCAGCGCTTCTACTCTGAGAGACTATGTGGATACGGGCCCAGGTCTTGATTAATTTTGTCTTAAGTGTGGGAACATGCCTCTGAATTATCAAACCATTAAAGTGTAAAGTAATCAAATCAACTAACATGTTTGGGCAATGAGGCACTACTATGAGGCACTTCTATGCAATCATAAAATGCGCAATAGCAGGGTGCTCATATCAGATTTCTTGATCCAAAATCCTCTCACTCTGTATCTCTTACAGTCAGTAGACATGGAGGATGGGAAGCCTGATCTGCTGCTGGTCAAAGAGGAGATAATAGAAGATGGACCAGAGAGCATTGAACTGCTGAGTGGACTAAAGATGGGGGAGCAAGGTAAGAGAGAAATAATATGGTCTACATACAGTAATAGATCTTCAATGGGAAAAGTGATGCACCTGGCATTTTTTTTCTATATTTTCTTCAATAATAAAATGAAGTAAATACAGCTTATGTTTACATATAAAAGCACACATTATAATGTATGAATTTGACCAGGTCATTGACAAAAAAAACTCCATATTTAGAGTTCTCTGCCATGTTTGTGAGGTCTATTTTCTAAACTCTTCCTGCAGGTGGTTGGTTGGACGCTAACAGAGGAGATCGCTCTGCCATTTTTGATTCCCAGACTGGTGCAGCCATGTGTCCAGGGGACGACATCAAGCAGGCCAGGACCAGAGGCAACATAGTGGAGGTCAATGGATGGGACAGCATCCTCAACTCTGGGCTGGGGAACAACACTGTTAACCACAACCAGAAACAGACAGTTGAGCACAAAACAACATCCAAAATATGTCTCCATGACAACAGCCTGGCTGAGACCAGGGTGAGGCGTAGATTTGGTCTGCGGGGACGGGGAGGTGTCAGTATGCGGCTGGAGAGAACAGACACTGACTCGGCTAGCGATGCTCCGTCCTGCTCCTATAGTTGTGATTCAGAGAGACTGATGGCGCCTCAGGTTAACCCACTAACAGGTGCTGCCTTCAGCCTGCCTTCGATAGGATCTATTAACTGGAACATGGACCCTGCAACAACACAGACTCTCACTGGCCTTCGTCCTCCTCACACTCTCCTGTTAAACCAGACCTCAGAAAATGCCAGTGCCTCAACATTAAATGGCTACACAAGCCCATTGACAAATGACAGTAGTAGCAACGCTATCAGTAGATCCGATGGCAAAGAGAAGCGCTTCCCGTGTTCATTCTGTGGGAAAGCTTTCAGTTTCCCCAAACAGGTGGAGATTCACCAGAGGATGCACACAGGGGAGAAACCGTACAGCTGCCACCTGTGCCAGGCCAGTTTTTCACACTCGTCCAACCTAAAGCGGCACCAGAGGGTCCACACAGGGGAGAAACCCTTCAGCTGTACCCAGTGTCACATGCGCTTCGCTCAGTCTGGCAACCTGAAGATGCACCTGAAGGTCCACATGGGAGAGAGGCCATTTACCTGTACGGACTGAGGTTCTTAGAGGGGAGTTACCTCAGGATACACCAGCAGAAAAAAACATTCCACTCTATAACATAGAAAGTAACCATTCCATTTGATAGCTTCTGACTGACATCACACCCTGCATTAAAGACAAAGATTCCTTTTCATTGTCAGCAGAAAAGATGCACTTGGAATAATGAGAGTAACGTATTTCATTGTTGAATATTCCTTGGTAGAATGTTGCATCTAGACATTGTGTGACATTGACTTAAGTGTACAACACATTAGGAATACTTGCTCTTTGCACTTCATAAACTGACCAGCTGAAAATTACAATCCCTTCTTGATGTCACTTGTTAAATCCACTTCAATCAGTGTAGATGAAGGGAAGGAGACAGGTTCTTAAGAAGGATTTTTAAGACTTGTTACAATTGGTTTTGTTGTTTTATTTAAATGTTTCACCTGCTTCTGACTCCCCGGCCCATCATTACACAGATTTAAGTAAAAACTCTAACCTGGTCACTCAGGAACATTCACTGTCTTCTTGGTAAGCAACTACAGTGTAATTTTGCAGTTGTGTCATATGCTGCAGCCACCACCATGCTTGAAAATAAAGAGGTAGTTCTATTGGATTTTCCCCAAACATAAGGCTTTGCATTTAGGCCAAAAAGCATATTCCTTTGTGTTTTTGTTGTCGTATTAGTTTAGTGCCTTATTGCATACAATATGCCAGTTTTGGAATATTTGTTTTCTGTATACTTGTATTTTCACTCATTGATTAAAGTCATTATTAAGGAGTCACAAATGTTGATCCATTCTGTTCTCTCCCATCACAGCCATTGAACTGTAACTGTTTTAAAATCACTAATGGCCTCATGGTAACATTCCTGGGTAGTTTCATTCCTGTCCTGCAGCTCCGTTCAGAAGGATGGCTCTCTTGGTGTTTTTAAAGTAAGATGATCATGATAGTGCCTTAAGTCATGTTTACTTTACATGTAGTAGTGAACCTTTTCCAAAGTATTCTAAAATAAATTTTTATCAAAGCGATGGTACCAGATTTACAGGAAAGGTGAAGTGTTACCGTAGTGATGTTATTGTACTTGTCACGTATAATTTTGTGCAATAAAAGTATTGTACTTCACGTTGTGAGTGTATGACCATTTTAAATCAAATACAAAAATGACTGACTTTTTAAAAAATACCTTTGCAGGAACTGAGTTTCCCTTCTCAGTTGAACAAAATCATATGGACTTAAATAATTATAATTGGCTCCATGTTAAGTACTTGAATTTGTGTTAAATGGGCTTGGCTGTGGTAACTTGTTTTTATCATGTTTGTGTGTACAGTGACACGCTTCTCATAAATATATATACTCTTGTTTACTGTCTGCATCAAGGAACGATACAAGTAGACCATGGCAAACGGCCTGAGTGAGTTATCTTAATTGATCCACCATCTTGGACTGGCCCTCTGCAGTTGCAGGTCACTGGCCCTGGATCAGGCGCTGTCGCTTTTCCTTTGAGTCAGAGCCAGGACTGAACCACGAGGGACAGAAGCTACCACATAGAACACAACCAGTGGACAGGAGGACTGAACAACCTCAGTCCTGGTGGTCGTCAGAGTGACAGACTTCAGTCAGTGATCCACCCCCTGGTGGTAGTCTATCAGCAAGTCCATCTTCTCCTTTAGGATCTAGTCTAATGCCTGGTGAATGGGTTCAAAAAAGGCCTTAGCTACCTCATGGTTACCCCACGATTAGTGATTAATTTGTGTTGGAATCAGGACTTGGTTGATGTTCTAATCTAGGTAACGCTAGCGTGTAACCCCGTATTAGCGGCATATGCAACAGCTTTTAAGAAATGTCTTCTACAGTGTTATCCTGTGATCAAGCCTTAAATGTTTTGTGGTTGGTGTCATGTTAGCAATTAGCCTGTTTGACATTTCAGTGGAAATACTGCTATCAGCCCAGTTATTGGCCACCTTACTATTTTGTGTAATTCAAAGATATGTTTTAATTTGGTTCATAACAGACACCAACCTCCTCTCTGAAGTGTTTATTAGATAGTTGGCTAGCCTTTTGGTTGAAAGAAATGGACTGGCCTGTCAACTTTTCATTGCTTAAAAATGGTTCTTCAATCTTTTTTCAGTGTTGCATGCAAATGTAAATCTAGAAGTTATTGTACTTGCCAATTATAATATCTAGACTAGGGCAAGTCTGCGCCTATTTTAAACCATGCCTGACCAAGAACAGCACAGTTTAACAACTTTTCCTTAAGGCTGTTAAGTGCAGAATCACACTCATTAGTCCAGTCAGTAGGTTTCAACTTTTTGAAGCTGCCAGCTTGCTTCTCGGGCTTCACCTTCCCACTTCTCCTCTGAGAGCGAAGAGAGTCTTGGCAATAGCAGAACAGTTTGGAATTACATTTTGATAGCAGAATATCATTCCTAGGAAGGATTTGATCCTTCGTACTGAAGGCGTACGCCCATCTTCCTCCATTTGTCATCTTGGATATCACAACCACCCCGTCACCATTGGTCTGTTTGTTTGTGATCAAAGTAGAAGTTGTCATTAACTACTGATCTAGGATCAGATTACTCTTGCCCAAACCTAACCTTAACCATTAGAGGGATTGGTTAGGAGCAACTCTTACTTACATGACTCGCTCTGTGCCTTTCATCTCATGACATCTTTCATCTAATTTCCGTCGATACTTGTCGTAGTTTCTGGTAGTGGGCAGGCGGAACTCTACAATATGTAGAGCGCTCTTGGAGAACACATCATTGTAGTAAGGAATTAGTTCAGTTCAGTCCTCATAGCTTTGACCCTGCCTCCTCAAACACTCGTCAGCCACATCTACTCCCTTGTTCAGACGAATCCGGTACTCCATGGCATTTTGTCCTAGTACGGGCAAAGTGTTATAAAAATCGTTAAGAGGCATAGATGAATATGTTGACTCATTGAAATGCTGTTTCAGAATATATCCATTATCACTTTAGGGTTCTCGTGAGGTTTCAGAGATGTATTGCTGCGGAGTGTTATCTTTACAATGTCTCTAGCTCTCCCCATAAGCTTGGACATAACCTCCCGTGACTGTTCTATGACAGGCACGCCCCTCTTTCTCAGGTAAGCGTCCATGAGCTCCTCCCATTCATGTACGAAGTACTTGTCAGACCCCTCCCCTCTGAAACATGGAGGCTCTCTCACGTCAGACTGCGTGACCATCTTCATACCAAATAAATTAAAGGGAGGGTGAGTCAGTGAATGCCTCTATCCTCCTTCCTCTCTAAGTTGATCTGATATAGACTGTCCTATCTGATGAGTGAGTTGTGTGATAAGATTGGCCACCTCTGAACTATCTGAGGGAGTGTCACTAGGCATAATTGCAAGAGCTGAGGGTGTGTCGTTAGGCACCCAAGTAGAGCAAAAATGTAGTGAATCTACAACATCTATAGTTCTAGCTGGGGTCTGAGGCAACTCCCTGAAAAACCTCCCTCTCCCAAGACCCAGTTCAAGCTCATCACTGGAAACACGGTATCCTTTTCCAACAATATAGGTCATATTCCCTATATGATACACAAATAAATGGATGAGTAATTAAATTAACTATATGTATCAACAATTTCAAACGAATCAGATGCACTTCCAACCTATCTATAGCATAGCAACTCCTGGTGACCAAGCTGGTGTTGATCAACGGCGATTCACAATGATCCACGTTGATCTGGGTAACGGGACCAATGTTACCGGTACTGTACCGGTACCTTTCTGCATTGTGTTCTGGTGAGGATTTGGTGGAAGACAAGGCTCTGGACACAATTCTGCCAATTGTCTCTCTTTAAAACGACTGCATGGAATGTATACAAATACATGGCAAAGGTTAATGCTGTCGTCTGGACTCCCATACACAAGTATATTTGCCTGATAAAAGACAAGAGTGCCTGTAAGAAAATCACCAGAAAACTCGCGCTGTCTGCACCTGAGAGACCCTCTCCCGCAATAAAGGTAACAGTAGCTGGGCTAGCCTTGCAAAGTTGCAATCAAAGTTGCACTCTAACATTATCCCCATTCACACTAATATATATTCCTACAAACAGTAGAGCAACACTAAATCAATGACAATATAATTTCTGCTTGTCTTTTTTGTGCATTTGCAAACATGTGCATTCAAAAGACCGGAGAATACATAAACACACACCTCTCCTCATCACGCTCTGAGCAAACTGAGGAGTAAAAGCATGGTCAGTGTTACTCAAATTGACTGGCCATCTCGGCGAAAAATATGATTTGACATTTGTTCAGGTACAGACTCCCCCTCTTTTCTGTACTTCTGGCTCTACAGTTTTGATTGAGACATGTTGATTGATGTTGTTTGTTCTGTTCAAGATCAAACATTCGTGACCAACTATATTCATTGGGTTTGGCTTGTCGAACCCGTACTGCTGCTGCTGCAGTCAGCCAACAATGATTGGCAATTTGCTGAAATTGCTGCTGGCCTGCTGCTGCTTGGGCACGAGCTGAGCGCCTGCTGCTGACGTCACTCACAATGCACTTTTGCAGGCACGTGTGAAATGACTGAGTGTGTGACAGAGAAAATCGTTTTTGTGTCATTTAGAGGGGAAATGCGTGCATTTTAGCGTTTGAGTCAGTTTTCAAAAGTTGCTAAAAGTTCAAAATACATTTTTAAAAGTAGCTAAATTTGTTGCTAGGTGCTGTTTGACAAAATAAGTTGCCAGGGTAGTCTGAAAAGTTGCTAAATCTAGCAACAAATTTGCTAAATTGGCATCACTGAGCATGGCTCCCGTTGATGACATCACAGCATTAACACAATTTAGAAAATAAATACAATAAAACAGTTAACTCTTGAAAGTAGTGTAACACATCTCAAAATAACCTTAAAATAATAAATGAAAATAAATGAGTGACTTTCAGTGAAATACATAAAGAATATTTTACACCTGTTACATTCACCCCTCCTGAATTTCACCAAAATCTTGAATGCAAATTAAACAGGATATAAAGCACAAGGGACAGCAAACTCTGAGTCACTACTGGCACAAGTGAACACCAAGATCTCATCTTCTGTCTCTGCTATACAAGCCATTTTCTGGGCAGATTCAGAGGAATCTAAAGTTGATCAGGCCCGAGAACCTCCTAAAGTATATTTTACACCTGCTACATTTAAGGGCCAGACTTGCTCCCCTGTTCTGGGCCAGTTGTAATTTTTCCCAAGTCCCTCTTTGTCACACATGACCACACGACTGGGCAGTAGTCCAGGTGCGATAAAACTAGGACCTGTAGGACCTGCCTTGTTGATATTGTTGTTAAGAAGGCAGAGCAGAGCTTTATTATGGACAGAACTCTCCCCATCTTAGCTAATGTTGCATCAATATATTTTGACCATAAGTTTACAATCCACGGTTACTACAAGCAGTTTACTCTCCTCGAAATTGCTAAATTTCCACATTATTCATTATAATATTTAGTTGAGGTGTAGGGTTTAGTGAATGATTTGTCCCAAACACAATGGTTAGAGTTTTTCAAATATTTAGGACTAACTTATTCCTTGCCACCAATTCTGAAACTTACTGCAGCTCTTGTTAAGTGTTGCAGTCATGCCACTTGCTGTAGAAGCTGACGTGTATAGTGTTGAGTCATCCGCAGACATTGACACACAGGGTTTACTCAGAGCAAGTGGCAGGTCATTAGTAAAGATTGAAAAAAGTAAGGGGCCTAGACAGCTGCCCTGTCCTCCCCAATTAAGATGCCACCGGCCACCTGTGTTCTATAGGATCTATCTACCCTGTAACAACACAGACTCTCCCTGGCCTTCGTCCTCCTCCTCACACTCTCCTTATGTTAAATCAGACCTCAGACAATGCTAGTGCCTCAACCATAAATGGCTACACAAGCCCATTGACAAATAACAGTAGTAGAAAAGTTATCAGTAGATCCAGTGGCAAAGAGAAACGCTTCTCATGTTTGTTCTGTGGGAAAGCCTTCAGTTTCCTCAAACAGGAGGAGATCCTCCAGAGGATGCGTAGAATTGCTCCGAAAATGATTTGTTTAAAACCTGAATGCCAAAACATTCGGGAGATAAAGGTGCTCAAAGTTGACCAATTTTGCATACCCCACCATACCATGATTATGCCATGTCTTCATCACTGGAAAAGATAAACGGCTGAGATTGCAACGTGGTCTCAGAGCATTTCATATTATTCTGTATGTAAATCCAAGACACTCCATTTAGTATGATATGTTATTAATTACAATTCGTATGATATGTTATGAATTGCAATTCATACAATATGTTCCGAATTGCAATTTGTACAATATGTTATGAATTTGCAAAACGTATGATATCTTACAAACTCTAATTTGTTGTGGCTAACGTTAGCTCTAGGGGTTAGGATTAGGGGTTAAGGTTAGGGGTTAAAATCGCACCTGTGTGTCAATCTAAGTAACATAATAAATTAAATCAAAATCTGTCAGTTTAAGCTAAGGATATCAGTGGTGGAAGGTGGCCGAGCTACAAAGGTGTTTGTTAGACCAGGAGACAACCCGAAAATCGGTCTTCTCACAAAAGTCTGTAGCATCTGAACGGTTTGGCCTAAAAAATATTATGACCGCTCTATGGAAAGGGGAGACTCTCACAAACACAATGGTGTTTTCCGGGACCTGTCTGATGGTAACCCATACAACCAAGTGGAAGTATAGAGGTAGTTTTGTTCCCACAAAAATATTGGGTTAGCCTAGTGGTTAGATCGTTGGACTAGTAACTGGAAGGTTGCAAGTTCAAACCCCCACGCTGACAAGGTACAAATCTGTCATTCTGCCCCTGAACAGGCAGTTAACCCATTGTTCCTAGGCCGTCATTGAAAATAAGAATTTGTTCTTAACTGACTTGCCTAGTTAAATAAAGGTAAAATTTGTGAAGTCCATGGAGAACAAGAGCACCTCCTCCCAGCTGCCCACTGCGCTGAGGCTAGGTAACACGGTCACCACCGATAAATCCATGATTATCGAAAACTTCAACAAGCATTTCTCAACGGCTGGCCATGCCTACCTCCTGGCTACTCCAACCTCGGCCAACAGCTCCGCCCCCCCCCCCCAAGCCTCTCCAGGTTCTCCTTTACCCAAATCCAGATAGCAGATGTTCTGAAAGAGCTGCAAAACCTGGACCCGTACAAATCAGCTGGGCTTGACAATCTGGACCCTCTATTTCTGAAACTATCCGCCGCCATTGTCGCAACCCATTATTACCAGCCTGTTCAACCTCTTTCATATCGTCTGAGATCCCCAAGGATTGGAAAGCTGCCGCAGTCATCCCCCTCTTCAAAGGGGGAGACACCCTGGACCCAAACTGTTACAGACCTATATCCATCCTGCCCTGCCTATCTAAGGTCTTCGAAAGCCAAGTCAACAAACAGGTCACTGACCATCTCGAATCCCACCGTACCTTCTCCGCTGTGCAATCTGGTTTCCGAGCCGGTCACGGGTGCACCTCAGCCACGCTCAAGGTACTAAACGATATCATAACCGCTATCGATAAAAGACAGTACTGTGCAGCCGTCTTCATCGACCTTGCCAAGGCTTTCGACTCTGTCAATCACCATATTCTTATCGGCAGACTCAGTAGCCTCGGTTTTTCTGATGACTGCCTTGCCTGGTTCACCAACTACTTTGCAGACAGAGTTCAGTGTGTCAAATCGGAGGGCATGCTGTCCAGTCCTCTGGCAGTCTCTATGGGGGTGCCACAGGGTTCAATTCTCGGGCCGACTCTTTTCTCTGTATATATCAATGATGTTGCTCTTCCTGCGGGCGATTCCCTGATCCACCTCTACGCAGACGACACCATTCTGTATACTTCCGGCCTGTCCTTGGACACTGTGCTATCTAACCTCCAAACGAGCTTCAATGCCATACAACACTCCTTCCGTGGCCTCCAACTGCTCTTAAACGCTAGTAAAACCAAATGCATGATTTACAACCGTTCGCTGCCTGCACCCGCACGCCCGACTAGCATCACCACCCTGGATGGTTCCGACCTAGAATATGTGGACATCTATAAGTACCTAGGTGTCTGGCTAGACTGTAAACTCTCCTTCCAGACTCATATCAAACATCTCCAATCTAAAGTCGGCTTTCTATTCCGCAACAAAGCCTCCTTTACTCACGCCGCCAAACTTACCCTAGTAAAACTGACTATCCTACTATCCTAATATTGACGTATATGCTGATTCGGTGAGTGAGTTTATAAGGAAGTGTATATGAGATGTTGTACCCACTGTGACTATTAAAACCTACCCTAACCAGAAACCGTGGATAGATGGCAACATTCGCGCAAAACTGAAAGAGCATGCCACCATATTTAACCATGTCAAGGCAACTGGGAATATGGCAGAATACAAACAAAGTAGTCATTCCCTCCTTAAGGCAATCAAACAAGCAAAATGTCAGTATAGAGACAAAGTAGAGTTGCAATTCAACGGCTCAGGCATGAGACATATGTGGCAGGGTCTACAGACAATCACGGACTACAAAAGGAAAACCAGCCAAGTCGCGGACACCAACGTCTTGCTTCCAGACAAACTAAACACCTTCTTTGCCCACCTTGAGGATAATACGGTACCACTGATGTGGCCCACTACCAAGGACTGTGAGCGCTCCTACTCCGTGGCCGAAGTGAGTAAGACATTTAAATGTGTTAACCCTCGCAAGGCTGCCGGCCCAGATGGCATCCCTAGCTGCATCATCAGAGCATGCGCAGACCAGTTGCTGGTGTGTTTACAGACATATTCAATCTCTCCCTATCCCAGTCTGCTGTCCCCACATGCTTCAAGATGGCCACCATTGTTCCTGTACCCAAGAAGGCAAAGGTAGCTGAACTAAATGACTTTCGCTCCGTAGCACTCACTTCTGTCATCATGAAGTGCTTTGAGAGACTAGTCAAGGATCATATCACCTCTACCTTACCTGACATCCTAGACCCACTTCAATTTGCTTACCGCCCCAATAGGTCCAGAGACAATGCAATCGCCATCACACTACCCTATCCCATCTGGACAAGAGGAATACCTATGTAAGAATGCTGTTCATTGACTATAGCTCAGCATTCAACACCATAGTACCCTCCAAGCTCATCATTAAACTTGAGGCCCTGGGTCTCAACTAGAGGTGGACCGGTTATTCGGAATGACCGATTTAATTAGGGCCGATTTCATATTTTCATAACAATCGGTAATCAGCATTTTTGGACACCGATCATGGCCGATTACATTGCACTCCACAAGGAGACTGCGTGGAAGGCTGACTACCGGTTATGCGAGTGCAGCAAGGAGCCAAGGTAAGGTGCTAGCTAGCATTAAACCTATCTTATAAAAAACAATCAATCTTAACATAATCAGTAGTTAAATACACATGGTTGATGATATTACTAGTTTATCTAGCTTGTCCTGCGTTGCATATAATCGATGTGGTGCCTGTTAATTTATCATTGAATCACAGCCTACTTCGCCAAACGGGTGATTGAACAAGCGTATTCGCTAAAAAAGCACTGTCGTTGCACCAATGTGTACCTAACCATAAACATCAACGCCTTTCTTAAAATCAATACACAAGTATATATTTCTAAACCTGCATATTTAGTTAATATTGCCTGCTAACATGAATTTCTTTTAACTAGGGAAATTGTGTCACTTCTCATGCGTTCTGTGCAACAGAGTCAGGGTATATGCAGCATTTTGGGCAACCTGGCTCGTTGCGAACTGTGTGAAGACCATTTCTTCCTAACAAAGACAGCCAACTTCGCCAAATGGGGAATGATTTAACAAAAGCGTATTTGCAAAAAAAGCACAAGTGTTGCACGAATGTACCTAATCATAAACATCAATGCCTTTCTTAAAATCAATACACAGAAGTATATATTTTTTAAACCTGCATATTTAGTTAAAAGAAATTCATGTTATCAGGCAAAATTGTCACTTCTCTCGCGTTCATTGCACACAGAGTCAGTGCAACAGTTTGGGCCGCCTGGCTCGTTGCGAACAAATTTTCCAGAATTTACGTAATTATGACATAACATTGAAGGTTGTGCAATGTAACAGCAATATTTAGGGATGCCCCCAGTTAGATAAAATACGTAACGGTTCCATATTTTACTGAAAGAATAAACGTTTTGTTTTCTAAATTATAGTTTCCGGATTTTACCATATTAATGACCTAAGGCTCGTATTTCTGTGTGTTATTATAATTAAGACTATGATTTGATAGAGCAGTCTGACTGAGCGGTGGTAGGCAGCAGCAGGCTCGTAAGCATTCATTCAGACAGCACTTTCCTGCGTTTGCCAGCAGCTCTTTGCAATGCTTCAAGAATTGCACTGTTTATGACTTCAAGCCTATCAACTCCAAAGATTAGGCTGGCAATACTAAAGTACCTATTAGAATATCTAATAGTCAAAGGTATATGAAATACAAATGGTATAACTACAACCTAAAACTATAATAACTACAACCTAAAACTTCTTACCTGGGAATATTGAAGACTCATGTTAAAAGGAACCACCAGCTTTCATATGTTCTCATGTTCTGAGCAAGAAACTTAAACATTAGCTTTTTTACATAGCACATATTGCACTTTTAATTTCTTCAACACTTTGTTTTTGCATTATTTAAACCAAATTGAACATGTTTCATTATTTATTTGTTTGAGACAAAATGGATTTTATTGATGTATTAAGTTAAAAGTGTTCATTGTTCATTCAGTATTGTTGTAATTGTCATTATTACATATATATATATATATATATATATAAATCGTCTGATTAATCGGTATGGGCTTTTTTTTGGTCCTCCAATAATCGGTATCGGCGTTGAAAAATCATAATCGGTCGACCTCTAGTCTCAACCCCGCCCGGTGCATTTGGGTCCTGGATTTCCTGACGGGCCGCCTCCAGGTGGTGAAGGTAGGAAACAACATCTCCACTTCGCTAATCCTCAACACTGGGGACCCACAAGGTTCCATGCTCAGCCACCCTCCTGTACTCCCTGTTCTGCGTGGCCATGCACGCCTCCAACTCAATCATCAGGTTTGAAGACGACACAACAGTAGTAGGCTTGATTACCAACAACGACGAGACAGCCTTCAGGGAGGAGGCGAAGGCTCTCGGAGTGTGGTGTCAGGAAAATAACCTCTCACTCAACGTCAACAAAACAAAGGATATGATCGTGGACTTCAGGAAACAGTAGAGGGAGCATCCCTCTATCCACATAGATGGGTCAGCAGTGGAGAAGGTGGAAAGTTCCTCGGCGTACACATCACAGACAAACTGAAAGGGTCCACCCACACATACAGTGTGGTGAAGGAGGCGCAATAAATGAAGAAATATGGCTTGTCACCTAAAACCCTCACAAACTTTTAAAGATGCACAATTGAGAGCATCCTGTCAGGCTATATCACCGCCTGATACGGCAACTGCACCGCCCACAACCGCAGGGCTCTCCAGTGGGTGGCGCAGTCTGCACAACGCATCACCGGGGGCAAACTACCTGCCCTCCAGGACACCAACAGCACCCGATGTCACAGGAAGGCCAAAAAGATCATCGAAGACAACAACCACCCGGGCCACTGCCTGTTCACCCCACTACCATCCAGAAGGTGAGGTCAGTACAGGTGCATCAAAGCTGGAACCGAGAGACTGAAAAACAGCCATCGCTAGCAGAGAGGCTGCTGCCTACATACAGACTTTAAATCATTGGCCACTTTAATAAATGGAACACTAGTCACTTTAATAATGCCACTTTAATAATGTTTACATATCTTGCATTACTCATCTCATATGTATATACTGTATTCTATACTATCTATTGCATCCTAGCAGCCTACACCGCTGACATTGCTCATCTATACATTTATATATACTTATTCCAGTGGTTAGAGCGTTGGTCTAGTAACCGAAAGGTTGCAAGATCGAATCACCGAGCTGACAAGGTAAAAATCTGTAGTTCTGCCCCTGAACAAGGCAGTTAACCCATTGTCCCTAGGCCATCATTGAAAAAAAGAATTTGTTCTTAACTGACTTGCTTAGTTAAATAAAGATAAAATAAATAAAATATATTTATTTTACTTCGATTTGTGTATATTAGGTATTTGTTGTGGAATTGTTAGATATTGCTGCACTGTCGGAACTGGAAGCACCAGTATTTCGCGACTCCCGCAATAACATCTGCTAACCATGTGTATGTGACCAATAAAATGTGATTTGATATAAAGCGGTTTTTCCTCAGAGTTGTCGGGACATCTTATATCAGTACACTCGTAGCAACTGAAGCATTACGAAACTATTATTCGATCAAATAAACCCACATAGCCATAAAACAATTTGTTTACCAAATTCGACACTCATTGACCTAACAAAAACTCATTGCTTGGTTGGCGAAACGACGAAAAAAACGCCACCTGCTGGGAGGAGACAGATTTTCTGCAGAGTTGGGTATGTTTCTTCCTTTCTCTCTGGTATTAGAAAAAGTGACGAAAGTGGTTTCTCTGACGGAAAATCACACGAAGAAGAAGAAAACGGAAGTGAACAGTGACCAAGAACAATTTCCACAAAAGCGTTTTTATTGTTGTTATGTAGACGTTTATGAACACCTCGGTACTCAAAATATGACTCATTTAACTACCCAGCATCACATACTTACCCAAGGTAGTGTTTAATTCGCATTGCAGACAGGATTTGGTTGATAGATTGTATCTAGGTAACGCTAGCTAGCTGCTAACAATGGCTAACTGTATGGTTTTTCACTCTCAAATAGCCTCCATTATGGAGGTGCTAGCGAATACAGCCGTGGCAGATATCTGTAAACTCGTAGACGACGACTATGCAGTGTTTCGTTTGGAAATAACTCAAAGCCAGAAAGAAAACAGGACATTACGCAGGAAACTACAGCTATTGGAACAGAAGGTGACACGGGAGCGCACAGAGAGGACAATGCGAGACCGCGTCCTCGCCAGTCGTCCCAGTAGTGTCAAGATCCTCGACCGATACAGAGGAATGGCCAGAGGTACATTTTGCACAAGGCTGGGGCTGTCGCCCTGGTACCGTCTGCACATGTGTTCAGATGTATATTACCCAGAATTGTGTCTTGGTCAGTTTTTGGATAGAATGCAATAATTCCCCTGATTGCTTACTTAGATAGCTTGCACAAAGACACTATTTCCCGGAAGGCCGAGGCTGTGCAGCCTGTCACCGTTCATATATAGCTAGTGCCTTTCGCCCCTTTCTGCACATGTGTTACCCAGAATTCGGTCATGGCCAGTTTTTGAATAGTATGCAATAATTCCTCTGATTACTTATCTTGTGCAAAGACAACATATTCAAACCAGATTCTTGATTTACTGCATTTCCTATTATTTCCTCAATGAAAACAATATGGTGCATGAAACAATCAAATTATCTATAAATAGTCTATCAGTAAGTTATAAGGTGTTACCTTACATCCTTGCCAATTCTAGACATTGTCAATTGGGTACAATATACAATTGAGCATTGACAGTAGCTTATCTAACCACCTTTTTTCCGCCCAATTAAATCTCTGTTGAAGGAAATCTCACTGGAGGCTACAGGAGCTTTGTGAAGCCAGCGGGAGACAATACATGGAGAGATGACCAACCAATCACTGTTGATGAGGGGAGTGGAACCTCAACCCAGCACGTTATCGTGATAGAGGTTAGTGTAATATTTTTACATCAAAATTACAGTACATCAAATGTGGCCAATTTATTTCAGAAAGGCTCCCCTAAGCTATTTACTTGTTTACATGTACAGTACCAGTCAAAAGTTTGGACACACCTACTCATTCAAGGGTTTTTCTTAATTTTACTATTTTATACATTGTAGAATAATAGTGAACACATCAAACTATGAAATTACACATACGTAATCATGTGGTAACCAAAAAAGTGTTAAACAAATCAAAATATATTTATATTTGAGATTCTTCAAAGTAGCCACCCTTTGCCTTGATGGCAGCTTTGCACACGCTTTGCATTCTCTCAACCAGCTTCACCTGGAATGCTTTTCTTGAAGGAGTTCCCACATATGCTGAGCACTTGTTGGATGCGTTTCCTTCACTCTGTGGTCCAACTCATCCTAATCCATCTCAATTGGGTTGAGGTTGTGGAGGCCAGGTCATCTGATGCAGCACTCCATCACTCTCCTTCTTGTTCAAATAGCCATTCAACAGCCTGGAGGTGTGTTGGGTCATTGTCCTGTTGAAAAACAAATGATAGTCCCACTAAGCGAAAACCAGGTGGGATGGCGTATCGCTGCAGAATGCTGTGGTAGCCATGCTGGTGAAGTGTGCCTTGAATTCTAAATAAATCACAGACAGTGTCACCAGCAAAGTACCCCCAAACCGTCACACCTCCTCCATGTTTCACGGGAACCACACATGCGGAGATCATCCGTTCAACTACTCTTTGTCTCACATAGATACGGCGGTTGGAACCAAAAATCTCACATTTGAACTCAGACCAAAGGACAGATTTCCACCGGTCTAATGTCCATTGCTCATGTTTCTTGGCCCAATCAAGTTTCTTCTTCTTATTGGTGTCCTTTAGTAGTGGTTTCTTTGCAGCAATTTGACCATGAAGGCCTGATACACGCAGTCTCCTCTGAACAGTTGATGTTGAGATGTGTCTGTTACTTGAACTCTGTGAAGCATTTATTTGGGCTGCAATTTCTGAGGCTGGTAACTCTAATGAACTCATCCTCTGCAGCAGAAATACGCGTTCTTCCTATCCTGTGGCGGTCCTCATGAGAGCCAGTTTCATCATAGCACTTGATGGTTTTTGCGACTGCACTTGAAGAAACTTTGTTATTGAAATGTTCCGTATTGACTGACCTTCATGTCTTAAAGTAATGATGGACTGTCGTTTCTCTTTGCTTATTTGAGCTGTTCTTGCCATAATATGGACTTAGACCTTTTTGGTAAATGACCATCTTCTGTATACTACCTTACCAACACACAACTGATTGGCTCAAACACATTGAGAAGGAAAGAAATTCCACAAACTTTTAACAAGGCACATCTGTTAATTTAAATGCATTTCAGGTGACTACCTCATGAAGCTGGTTGAGAGAATGCCAAGAGTGTGCGAAGCCGTCAAGGCAAAGGGTGGCTACTGAAGAATCTCAAATATTAAATATATTTTGATTTGTTTAACACTTTTTTGGTTACATGATTCCATGTGTTATTTCAAAGTTTGGATGTCTTCACTATTATTCTACAATGTAAAAATAAAGAAAAACCTTTGAATGAGTAGGTGTGTCCAAAATTTTGACTGGTACTGTACATCATTATTTCTCTGCCATAGGGGAGCTTGTGAGACTTTCCTACGACATTGTTATCCAATTCAACTCATGTACCTGCAATAACCTCCTCTCTTCTTCTGTCAGTCTGCAGGTCCTGGGGTCAAGCAGGAGAGAACTGAAGGAGAGGACACAAGACACAGCAGAGACATCCAGATTGGATTGACTGGAGCGCCCCCTGTGTCCAGGGAGGACCCCGCCGCCTCGCCTCAGCCCAGGACCCAACACAGCATCACGGAGGTCAGTG
Source organism: Oncorhynchus clarkii lewisi (assembly GCF_045791955.1). Taxonomy (NCBI): domain Eukaryota; kingdom Metazoa; phylum Chordata; class Actinopteri; order Salmoniformes; family Salmonidae; genus Oncorhynchus; species Oncorhynchus clarkii. The sequence continues at coordinate 62,691,152 of NC_092156.1, forward strand.
GAACGCCGAACACCGTCCTCAAGTCAGAGACAGACACCGAGACTTTAACTGTAACACACAGGCTCTTACCCACAGGATCTGACCACAGATCAGACTCAGAGAGACTGGAGCTGCGGCCACTGGGCTGTCCTCCTGCTTCCAGCTCAGAGTACTTACCGGTATTTCACCAGAGCCAGAGGACGGATCATTCCTGTGGAGATGGTGACGCATTAGACACTGGTGTTGATGATCTGCCTTGTTCTTACGCTACAAAGATGGACCCTGGCAACATATCCTTGGGTTTAGAGACACAGACTCATCTGTTTAGAGAGGACTGGAACCAGTACAGTAGTAGTGTATACTCTGAAGGGTGCCTAGATAAGAAACAAGAGGTTATAGTGGTAGACGAGGTGAAAGTGGAGGGCGACGCTCCTCCCACATGGAATGCAGATGGTCACCTAGGAGACAGACACTCACAGGGTAGAGATTTCTTAGATTACAGAGAAAGCTTGGACACAAATATAAATGTTGTCACCCACTCCCCTTTACACGCATTCAGGGATCGTGTCCCAGTGTCCACGTCGATGGCACCTTCCGATTCACACGGCTGTGTCGTTTTCGATCAAGTGTTGAACTCAAATGACCAAAGAGCCATGGCTCGTGGAGGGGGAGCAACATCCGGCATTAGTAAAGAGAAACGGTTCCTCTGCATGTTCTGTAACAAAGGCTTCAGCTGCCCCCAGAAGGTGGAGATCCACCAGAGGGTCCACACAGGGGAGAAACCCTACAGCTGTACCCAGTGTCATATGTGCTTTTCCCAGGCTTGTCACCTAAAGAGGCACCAGAGGGTCCACACAGGGGAGAAACCCTACAGCTGCCCACATTGTGAGAAGAGGTTCTCCCGCCAGGACCAGCTGAAGATGCACCTGAAGGTCCACACGGGAGAGAGGCCATTTGCATGTACGCACTGTAGGAAGAGGTTCTCAGAGAGGAGCAACCTCAGGATACACCAGCAGAAAAACCATTCCACTATGTAACATAGGAAGTACCCATTCCACTCTATAGCGTCTGATGTTTAGATCAAACCCAGCATTAAAGACACGGATTAATTTTCAGTGTTATCAGCAGAAAGGATCCACAGATGCATTTAGAATAACGAGAGTAACAGATTTCAATGTTGAAAATTTGTGGGTAGAATATTGCATCCAGATATGATATTGTGTGATATATAAGGGAGAGCCTAAAAATTGAAAATAAGTGCTTGAGGTGGACCTCTGTAGGAGATGAAAAATTTAAAAGAAACCGGGAGTACATATGTTTTGAATTGAAATGCAAACAGATTCTAGGTTGGTTGATGTCATAAATATTAAGAACTAAAAGGCGATGGGAAAAGTGGAGAGGAACTGGCACGACTGTCTGAATGAGTTGCCAGCATCACAAAACGTTTTTGGAGAATGAATGTTACTTTTGTAAGTATTGGCCTAGACCAGGGCTATTCAACTCTTACCCAACGAGGTCCAGAACCTGCTGGTTTTCTGTTCTACCTGATAATTAATTGTACCAGGTCTAAAATCAGTCCATGAGTAGAGGGGAACAATGGAGAAAAAAATGCAGCAGAACTGGCTTCGACTTCCAGAGTTGAGTTTGAGGGGCCTAGACTATATTGCAACATAAGGATGCATTAAGGTGTATTACAGATTTAATATTATTTTACTTGGGCTGAGAGGTTGAATTCGTCTGATGACACCAATACTTCTCGCAATTTTATTTCAGACAAATGAAATGGGATTTTCCCAGTTAATTATTTTTGTCAATGAGAACACCTTGGAATTTGGTCATTTTAACACAGGGTAGTAAAGGAAATGTATTATTTTTTCGGGCAGTAAAATGCATGTGATAGCTTAACATTTTTTTTAGGTACAACTTATTTGATTTAAACCAGTTGTCAACATCATTTAATTACAAATAAAGTTTTGCGATACTAATCATTGAACGAAAATGCCATGGAAAATGTTATTGGGCTTTTGAGCAGCAGTTTCATTTACAACATCCGACCAGTAGATATCAAAACGTTTTTCTGTAAATATAGCAATGTGTTTGTGATAAAAATTACTGAAACAAATTCTATTGGCCTGATTGCTTTGAGAGCTGGTACAAACGAGTTAAAATAACGGGAAATTAAGAGACCAGAGACCAAATACAAGAGACCAGATACCCCCGATTTAAAATAAATGAGTAAATATGTTGTCAGATTGCTACTTGTAGCAGTGATTCTTAAGTATAATAATGGCAAGATATAAGATCAAGAAAGTTATTGATCTTAACTTGATCACTCTTCTGTCGCAGAGAATTTTCCTGCTGCATCGGGAAATTCAAATGAGCCTTGTGAATCCCCGAAAATGATCAGTTCTCTTTCTCTCCATGCAGGGGCAGTCAAGCCATTGGGATCAGCGCTTGCTATTAAAAAAAATATATATTCTCGCTCAATCAAACGCTAGGCCCTATTACTGCAAAATTCAAATGTACAAAAATGTATCTGAAATGCAGCAGCCATATACATCAACAATTGTCATTTTACATAGATTAATAACACAAGATGTATATTGGTCTTCACTAGGCCACTACATACAAGTGTATCTTAAGGTTATGAATGAACTGTCAAAATATAATTCAATCGTGGCCTGGGGTGGTCTTGCAGTTAGGGCTGCTGCCTTCAATACTGTTTTGGCGGGGGTTCGATTCCGGCCAACGCATTTCTGGCACAAATAACTCAATCCACTCAATTGACTTGATTAAGTTACACATTTCAAATATGGACGGGATATTTTACCCCTGATCTTGATAAGAAATTACCATACCAGACACTTTTGGATAACATAAAAAGGAAACAAAATAATAACAATAGCCTACGCTACACCAACATTAGTTTCCATTCATACAAAGTGTCGGGTAAATTGCCACAGTAGATTTGCCGTGGTAAACAAGGAAATCTTTTTTTCTGTTGTACGGAATGCTTATCAATCGCCCATAGTCTGTTCAAAAAGAGCTAGGTCTTTCCGATGACAACACCAACCAGAGGGCGAACATATCTAGAAAGTTGCAAGTGTAACCTGATCTCTCAAGGGAGCAACCAACGTCTTAGACCGTTTAGACTCTTTGACCGAGGGCAGGCACGGGTTACAATATGCCATTTGGTTATATTCCAATAAGCTACATTCTGTAGGCTACCCGTAAAAGGCGCTGCATGGTCAATCCGACATCTGCATTGGCCGTCTAGCATTTACGGTGATACTGCTTCGGCAGGAGTCAGGGAATTCATACATCTTGTGCTTCGCAGAGCTGTTGTGAAGGAACTTGTCAGGGAAGTGAGTTTGTGTTTATACAGGACCTCCTGCCCCCCCACCTACCATCAGCCAATCATGTCAATGCGGAGCTATACGGAGTCCTCTGCATTGTTACAAAATTTGAGAGGCGAGAGGCGATGTGGTACGGAGCTCAATTTGGCCTCTGCATGCTTCCGTAGGCGCCGCAATTGCTTTACACCTTCCATACGGAGCCTCCGACCACATTTTTGCATCAAGCATAAATGGGCTTTTAGCCTATCCATTGTCACATTATGAAAGGTGTGAAAACAGATTATAGGCTATTGTTTGTGTCCCTGGCTGAGTTGATGAGCTGATTTGGGCCATCAGTTGATTGACAGATGTAGGCCTACTGTAGAACGATACAGTTTCCTCCAGTGTTGATGCTCGCCTAGTTTTATAATTAGGCTGTGTATAATTTGTCAATTTAGTTATTGTCTTTGGTGTGGATTGAAAGCCTGTATTGTGTAGCCTTAATATTTCATTTTGTAAAGCTGTCAAGATGTTTGAGCCTATCCCAGATGATTTTGTTGAGCTGAGACACTTTTCTCAGAATCGTAAATTATCAGACAATTTGTTTTACTTCTGTTTTTCTTCTGGAAAACATTGAAATAAATGCAATTCACTTGTGGCCCTAATCTAGGCTCAGGCTTGCCACTAGATCACCCTGCACTGGGCGCAAATTCATGAGGCTCGGGGCCGGAGCACGCTGCTTAGACCTCTGCGCTACTGCAGGTTACAATGCTCGAGCAATTACTTAAATCACTTGTGCTACCCACACTATAGAATAATAATTGGAACTTCTCAAAAACATGTCATTTCAATTATTCATGCCTCTGTTCCAAATTTCCCCACTGTGTCCCTTACAGCCTGTTTTTGTCCTCAGTGAGTACGGGCGGCTAGCTGTTGTTCCACAGGAAGCTTATCTCTAACCCAAACACCAGATGGCTGCCTCGAATTTAATATCAGTCCTAATGCTCAATCCCTCTGTTCGTAATGTGACCTTGTATTGAAACATTTACTTCTTCAAATTACTAAGATATTGCATTATTAGAGTGCTATCTGAAAGCCACTTACCATTCACTTTGTTCCTTCACACTTATTAAATGTCTATTTTAAGATTCATATGTCATTCTTTGGAGGGATCAATATGTATTAATTGGGCTGGCACTCTATATCGGTCCCCTGTATATCGCATGCTCTGTCCATAATAAGTCTCTACCTAGCATTTTAAACGGTTGTTTAGGTGAATACAGAACATCTTTGGTTCTATTTAATAAGGTATGGGGTTTATTTCTAAATGTATTACCAGGGTGGAAGAAAGTGGTTATACTTTTATTGGTTAGGGGTAAGTCAAATCCTATACAATGCTTTAACCCTATCTTTCTCAAATGATCCATCAAGGGACCACTCTGAACATTTCTCAGAATACTTTTTACACCACTTACGTACGTCTAATTGTGGATTAGCAGGTTCTATATATATTTGTTCTATTGTTTACTTCATCAGATCTCTAGTAACCCATTATACATTTGTTACATCACAAATGCATCCTATACACCAGTGTTCTATTCATACAGGGGTTTAAATAGTCACTCTAGTCTTCTATTTAACAGCATATTCAGGAATAATACTATTTTCTTTCATATCTACATACAGAATCCCTATATAATGTTATAGACCTGAAAACTCAGCTCACACAGAACTGGTTGGGGTATTCATTATTTTCCTTATATAACTATACTTAGGTATTCACATCCACAACACTCCATGTGCATCTTCAACAATTCTAAATGCCTACAATAACACCTTGTGCTATTATCTGTGGTTCTCAGACCACGTTGACTTTTCTATCATTACATCCTATGTATCTTCAACGGTTCTCTTGCCGCTATTTCCTATACACTAGTAGTCCCAGACTACGATGGGCGGTGGTGGATGGAATCTCTAGATTGAGTCCCTTACATTATTACCCCATGTGCATCTTAAATGATTCTCTAGTCGTTACTTCCTAGGCACAATATGTATCTCCTACTCTGCCTTCTGAAAGTATTCAGACCCCTTGACTTTTTCCACATTTTGTTAGGTTACAGCCTTATTCTAAAATTGATTAAACACTTTTCCCCTCAATCTACACACAATAGCCCATAATGACCAAGCAAAAACAGGTTTTTAGAAATACAAAACTGAAATATCACATTTACATAACTATTCAGACCCTTGTCCTGAAGCCACTCCTGCATTGTATTGACTTTGAGCTTAGGGTCGTTGTCCTATTGGAAGGTGAACCTTTGCCCCAGAGGTCCTGAGTGCTCTGGAGCAGGTTTTCATCAAGGATCTCTCTGTACTGCTCTGTTCATCTTTGCCCTGATCCTGAAGTCTCTCAGTCCCTGACACTGAAAACATCCCCACCGCATGATGCTGCCACCACCATGCGTCACTGTAGGGATGGTGCCAGGTTTCCTCCAGACAGAACGCTTGGCATTCAAGAGTTCAATCTTGGTTTCATCAGACCAGAGAATCTTGTTTCTCGTGGTCAGAGTCCTTAGGTGCCTTTCGGCAAACTCAGAGCGGGATGTCATGTGCCTTTTACTGAAGAGTGGCTTCCGTCTGGCCACTCTACCATAAAGGCCTGATTGGTGGAGTGCTGCAGAGATGGTTGTCCTTCTGGAAGGTTCTCCCATCTCCACAGAGGAATTCTAGAGCTCTGTCAGAGTGACCATCGGGTTCTTGGTCACCCCCCTGACCAAGGTCCTTCTCCCGTTATTGATCAGTTTGGTCGGGCGGCCAGCTCTAGGAAGTGTCTTGGTGGTTCCAAACTTCTTCCATTTAAGAATCTTGGGGACCTTCAATGCTGCAGAAATTGTTTGGTACCCTTCCCCAGATCTGTGCCGACACAATCCTGTCTCGGAGCTCAACGGAAAATTCCTTCAACCTCATGGCTTGTTCTTTTGCTCTGACATGCACTGTCAATTGTGGGACCTTTATATAGACAGGTGTGTGCCTTTCCAAATCATGTCCAATCAATTTAACTTACCACAGGTGGACTCCAATCAAGTTGTAGAAACATCTCAAGGATGATCAATGGAAACAAGATGCACCTGTGCTCAATTTCGAGTCTCATAGCAAAGGGTCTGAATACTTATGTAAATTAGGTATGTTGTTGTATTACAAATAATTTGCAAAAACAAATCTTAAAGCCTGTTTACATTTTGTCAATATGGGGTCTTGTGTGTAGATTGCTGAGGATTTTTTAAATTTAATCCATTTTAGAAAGGCTGTAACGTAACAAAATGTGGAAAAAGTCAAGGGATTTGAATACTTTCCGAAGGCACTGTATATTTAATAACACCACGTGTCATTGTTAGTGGCTGCAGACCACGTATACACTTCAATAAATGTCTAGAGACAGCTGTCAGCGGGGCTTCCATGGTACTGTTACGCCCTCGCTCTAGTCTTCTATAAGACTATGGGTACCTTTTTATGCATTATTCACCTTAATTGTATTGGTTTTATAATAAATAAATAATAATTTAAAATTGACTTACTGAAATAATTTGCCGTCCTTCAATTGTTCGCAGATGATGTGTCTGGGCAGATAACAATAAGGGGCTCCGCAGGTAGAATCAATCATCCAGTTCGTGATGCCAAATTGTCGTGGAAATTCTTACACGGGGAGTCTCAAAGTCAATCTTAAATTAATCATTGTTTATTATCAGCGTGCTGGAGAGGTTCCAACCAACTCAATGCATCAAGTACACATGTCAATCTACTGGGGCAGTCCCGTTAGTTCTTATATACAGACAAGTTATATTTGCATGATTTAGCTTATTCATCATTCATATTTAATTAATCAGTAACGTTTGCATGTGACAGACCAATACCTCAAAAGGCTTCTCTCTAAGCTGTGTCCTTGAAATGGAGATATCCCTTTCTCTAAACAAGGTTCTGGGCTGCCAAATTGCAGATCGTGATCATGAGGGATTCGTTCAATCAGTCACTTGCATGAATACAGAAATAGGTTTTTACAAAAACACAAACGTAAACATTTCCATCACACACATTCAATACCGCCTTGCACACATCTAGCTGACCTAAGGTGTAATCATTAGTCCAACAGTTCCAAATGAGAGTTTCTATTGGACAAAGCCAGGTATGTTAATCCCCATTTCGTTCCGTTTGCTTCTGTTTAAGAAACGTTTTTCAACAGAATTGACGGAATGAATGCACCCCTGATCACACACAAACAATTCACTTTCATAGCTACATACAAACAGTTTGTTGTATTCCTTCTAGCATGTATGCGCTCTTCCTCTCACCTTTTCCCTTTGCTTGTGGACACAGCACATTGTCTGTTACCAGGCGAAAAAGCATTTCCAAGCAAAACATTCATATCATAACGGCTACACATAGCCTACATCGTTGTCACCATATTAGCTAAAGTAACATCATAGTCAACATAGCTAATAGAACTAATGCATTAGTAAATCCACTACAATCATGCAGTACAGTCACTGGGGCCCCCCGGTGGCAATAAATTAATAAAATCAAAAGCTTACCTTGACTTGGAAGAGTTCCAGTGTTGATAGTCATAGCTAGCTAACATAGCATCCGGGTGTTTGAGTAGGCTAAACTAGCTAGCTGCATTTGCTAGATATGAAAACAGTGAAAGTTTTGCTCTCTCGCTCCTCCATTTGGGAAGAAATTAATTTGTAACTTTAGCTATTGTCTTTGAGTCAACTACTCACCACATTTTATGCACTGCAGCGCTAGCTAGCTGTAGCTTTTGCTTTCAGTACATTCTCTAATCCTTTGATTGGGTATAAAACGTCAGTTCATGCTGCAAGAGCTCTGATAGGTTGGGGGATGTCCTCTGGAAGTTGTCATAATTTTGCTGTGTAAGTCTATGGAAGGGGGTGAGAACCATGAGCCTCCTAGGTTTGTATTGAAATCAATGTACCCAGAGGAAGACGGAAACTAGCTGTCCTCCGGCTACACCATGGTGCTTACCTTAGAGTGCTGTTGAGGCTACTGTCAACCTTCATTGCAAAACAGTGTGTTTTAATAAATTATTTGGTATTGTGAATATATTTTATAGTTTTATCTAAAGGACAACTTTTTAATTGTTTAACTATTTTTATTAAATTCACTGAGGAGGATGGTCCTCCCCTTCCTCCTCTGAGGAGCCTCCACTTATGAATAACAGATGATACATAGGCGCATCATTTTAAATTATTTTGATTAAAGGATTAGGTCAGTGGGCTACAGCCATGCCGCCTGCAGTAGGCCTACTGGGCGGAGGGGGTGAAACTCCAGCTGGTCGTACTTCAGGTTGTTGCCTCTCTTTTGCTGTTCAAAGAAAGCGGGTCGTTTCTTTTGAGGCGTACTTTTCAGAGAAGTCTTCATTGATTAAGAACTGAGCTCTTTGGCCTTGCACACCAGTGGTGGGTTTGGTGTTGAAATAAGAATGCATACGCAGATAAGAACCCCATGCCCACTGTAATATATGGTGGTGGATCTTTGTTATGGGGCTGTTTTGCTTCCACTGGTCCTGGGGCCCTGGTCAAGGTCAAAGGCATCATGAACTTTACTCAGTACCAGGACATTTTAGCCAAAAACCTGATTGCCTCTGCAATGAAGCTGATACTTGGCCTCCAAGTGGATCTTCCAGCAAGACGATAACCACAAGCACACATCAAAATTCACAAAGAAATGGTCAATTGAAACTAATCCCATTGAAAACCTGTGGTTTGAATTGAAGAGGGCTACCCATAAGCGCAGACAAAGGATACCAGTGATCTGGAAAGATTCTGTATGGAGCAATGGTCTAAGATCCATCCTCCTAATGTATTCTACAATTTTATAAAACATTTTATAAAAAGGCTCAGTGCTATAATCTTCGCACGGTGAGGTATTGAAAACAGGAGTGTCAATCATTTTGACCCCTATCTTTTTGTGAAAATCTTTCTCTGAGCAATTGTATTAGTTAAAAATATCATACATTTAAAAAATACAATTGCATACAATATAGCTCAGTATTTGAATTATGTATTTTATTCAGTCATTTTTGCACTACTACTGTTTACTTGGTGCATCTACCTCACATCTCGCTGAGTCTACCTTTAAAGCAGGGGTGAGGAGAGTTCCTTACTAATTAGTGACCTTATTTCATCAATCAAGTACAAGGGAGAAGCGAAAACCCGCAGACACTCAGCCCTCCATGGAATGAGTTTGACACATGCTTTAAAGGGACAGTTCACAAAATGACATTGGTTTCCTTACCCTGTAAGCAGTCTATGGACAAGGTTTGACATCAGTCCATGCTTTGGTTTAGTTTTCCTGGCACGGTTTCCAAATGCTAACATTTTAGCATTTGTAGCAAAAAATCCCATTCAAGTCATGGTACCGACATTTTTTTGCATGGATTGGCGTCGTACCTTGACCATAGACTGCTTACAGGTTAAGGAAACCAATGTTTAATTTGGGTAAACTATCCCTTTAAACCTAACCTATGACCTGACCAATCACCTTATGTATTACTGCCACATAGTGGCAAGAAGTGACAAAAATGGCTGTTAGCCTCCCACACGCAGGTTACTTTCTGTCCCTAAAACGAACACTAAATAATATAAACAAAATATATTTTTTATAAAACTTAAAGTAAATAAAGTAAATAACCTAAACTACATTTCAAACATAAATCTTAAATCGTATAGAAATGAATATAAAAACACAACTATGGGCCTCTCGAGTGGTGCAGTGCTACCTATGCCACTAGAGATCCTGGTTCGGGTCCAGACTCTGTCGCAACCGGCCACAACTGGGAGACCCATGGAGCCAATTGTGGGGAGACCCACAATTGGCTCAGCGTCATCCAGGTTAGGGGAGGGTTTGGCCGACGGGGATGTTCTTGTCCGATCGCACACTTGCGACTCCTGTGGAGGGCTGGGCGCAATGTACGCTGACACGGTCACCAGGTGTAATTTGTTTCCTCTGACACATTGGTGCAACTGACTTCCGGGTTGAGTGGGCATTGTGTCAAGAAGCAGTGTGGCTTGGTTGGGTTGTGTTTCGGAGGACGTACGGCTCTCGACATTCGCCTCTCCCGAGTCTGTATGAGAGTTGCGGCGATGGGACAAGACTGTAACTACCAATTGGATACCACAAAGTTAGGGAGAAAAGGGGGTATTTAAAAAATAAAAATAAAATAAATAAATAACTAATAACATTGAACATAGAACATTTTTAAATTGCTTATTTATTTTTAGCTGGGGGGTGGGATTAATTTAAGAGGTAGGGTTTAACGTTTTTGGAAGATGGGCAGGGACTCTGCTGTTCCACCATTGTGGTGCCAGGACAAATAAGAGCTTTGACTTGGCTGAGCTTGAGCTGACCTACCTGTAGGAGTGGGATGGCCAAGAGACCAGAGTTCACAGAACAGAGTGTAAGGGGTGGGGTGTAGGTTTTGAGCATGGAAGAAGTTTGGAACCAACAAGACTCATCCTAGAGCTGGCCGCCCGGCCAAACTGAGCAATCGGGGGAGAAGAACCCGAGGTGCCCAAGAACCCGATGGTCACTCTGACAGAGCTCCAGAGTTCCTCTGTGGAGATGGGAGAACCTTCCAGAAGGACAAACATCACTGCAACACCACCAATCAGGCCTTTATGGTAGAGTGGCCAGACGGAAGCCACTCCTCAGTAAAAGTTACATGACAGCTCGCTTGGAGTTTGCCAAAAGGCACCTAAAGGACTCTCAAACCATGAGAAACAAGATTCTCTGGTCTGATGAAACCAAGAATGAACTCTTTGGCCTGAGTCGCATCTGGCGGAAACCTGGCAGCATCCCTACTGTGAAGCATGTTGGTGGCAGCATCATGCTGTGGGGATGTTTTACAGCAGCCGGGACTGGGAGACTATTTAGGATCGAGGCAAAGATGAACTGAGCATAGAGATCCTTGATGAAAACCTGCTCAGAACCTCAGACTGGGGTGATGGTTCACCTTCCAACCAGACAACGACCCTAAGCACACAGCAAAGACAACGCAGGAGTGGTTTCGGGACAAGTCTCTGAATGTCCTTGAGTGGCCCGGCCAGAGCCCAGACTTGAACCCGATCAAACATCTCTGGAGAGACCTGAAAATAACTGTGCAGCGACCTGGTCTGCAGAGAAGAATGGGAGAAACTCCCCAAGTACAGGTGTGCCAAGCTTGAAGCGTCATACCCAAGAAGACGCGAGGCTGTAATTGCTGCCAAAGGTACTTCAGCAAAGTACTGAGTAAAGGGTCTGAAAAGTTATGCAAAACATTTTTTTCAATACATTTGCAAAAATGTCTAAACCTGTTTTTGCTTTGTCATTATGGGATATTGTGTGTAGATTGAGGAAAACAACGATTTATTCCATTTTTTTTTATAAATCTGTAACGGAACAAAATGTGGAAAAAGTCAAGGGGTGTGGATACTTTCCAAATGCACTGTATAGTGTACATACAGTGACAAACACGTCAAATTAGTTTCGTCGGGTTCGTATGAGGTTGACTTGATTTTCTAGCTGACTTCACAGCTGACTCATATTTACCCACAACATCATATTTATGTCCACAATGATGAGTTTAACAATGAAGTCACTAACTACAGTATTGGACTCAAACGTAGTGGGGATGGATAAACACTCCATGTTGAAAGTGTGTTTATTATCTGTGTGTATGTACCTGAGGGAGTGTATGTCTGTAATCTGTATTACCTGTTTCTTCCAGGAGGAGGAGGGTCCAGAGGTGCTGCTGGTGAAGGAGGAGGGGTGTGGGGAGGGTCTGGGGAACACTGAGAGGACCATGATTATGGAGGACAACCAGAGTAGACGTCCTCCTGAACCCACAGAGGAACCAGCTGAACAGCACAGGACCACACACAGTATCACTGAGGTGAGCCCACTGTAAACTACAGTCTGAATGGTATTACGTTGGGCCATATTCCACTAAGCCTCTCAGTTGGAGTGCTGATCTAGGGTCAGTTTAGCCTTTTAGATCATAATGAATGACTATGTAATCAGGTGGAGGACCTGATCCTCGATCAGAACTTCTACTCTGAGACTCTTTGTGTATAAGGGCACAGGTCTTGATATATTGTCAGGTAGTGTGGGACCATGCCTTTAAATGATCAAACCAAAGAAGGTAAAGTAATCAAATCAACTAACACATTTGCATAGGATCAAATCAACTAACATGTTTGCAAAGGACTCATAACAATCCCGCATTGCCGAATCAGATGATGCTCCATAGCAGGGTGCTCATATCAGATTTCTTGATCCAACATCCTCTCACTCTGTATCTCTTACAGTCAGTAGACATGGAGGATGGGAAGCCTGATCTGCTGCTGGTCAAAGAGGAGACAATAGAGGATGAACCAGAGAGCATTGATCTGCTGAGTGGACTAAAGCTGGGGGAGCAAGGTAAGAGATAAATAATATGGTCTACATACAGTAATAGATCTTCAATGGGAATAGTGATGCACCTGGCTATTATGTCTCCTTAATTTTCTTCATTAATAAAATTAAACTTATGTTTACATACAAAAACACACATTATGTATGAAAATTATTAGGTAATTGACAAAAAAACTCCATATGTAGAGTTTTCTCTACATGTTTTTAAAGTATATTTTGTAACCTCTTCCTGCAGGTGGTTGGCTGGATGCTAACAGAGGAGACTGGGCGGCCATCTTGGATTCCCAGAACGGTGCAGCTAAAGGCTTAAGGGACAACATCACTGAGCAGGCCAGGACCAGAGACGATATAATAGAGGTCAGTGGATGGGACAGCGTACTCAACTCCCGGCTGGGGAACACTGTTAACCACAACCAGAAACTGACAGTCGAACACAAAACAACCGAATTTAGTCTCCATGAAAACATACTGGCTGAGACCAGGGCGAGACGTAGATTTGGTCTGCAGGGTCGGGGAGGTGTCCGTATGCGGCTGGAGAGAACAGACACAGACTCCGCTACTGATGCTCCGTCCTGCTCCTATAGTTGTGATTCAGAGAGACTGATGGCACCTCAGGTTAACCCCATAACAGGTGCTGCCTTCAGTCTGCCTTCTATAGGATCTATCAACTGGAACATGGACCATGCGACAACACAGACACTCCCTGGAGCTTGTCCTCCTCACACTCTCCTAATGTTAAACCAGACCTCAGACAATGCCAGTGCCTCAACACTAAATGGCTACACAAGCCCATTGACAAATGACAGTATTGGAGATGGAATCTGTAAAGCTGGCAGCGCTAAAGAGAAGCGCTTCCCATGTTCATTCTGTGGGAAAGCCTTCAGTTTTCCCAAACAGGTGGAGATCCACCAGAGGATGCACACTGGCGAGAAACCATTCAACTGTACCCAGTGTCAAATGCGCTTTGCCCGGGCTGGCCACCTGAAGAGCCATCAGAGAGTCCACACAGGGGAGAAACCCTTCAGCTGCCCCCAGTGTGAGAAGAGGTTCTCCCACCAGCACCAGCTGAAGAGGCACCTGAAGGTCCACACGGGAGAGAGGCCGTTTGCCTGTACGCACTGCGAGAAGAGGTACTCAGAGAGGAGCTACCTCAGGTTACACCTGCAAAAAATGCACACGGCCTGTGTGTAGTTCTATTTGTTTTTTATTTATTTATTATTTACCTTTATTTAACTAGGCAAGTCAGTTAAGAAGAAATTCTTATTTACAATGACAGCTTACTGGGGAACTGCCTTGTTCAGGGGCAGAACGACAGTTTTTTACCTTGTCAGCTCGGGGATTCGATCCTTTCGGTTACTGCCCCAACGCTCTAACCACTAGGCTACCTGCCGCACCAAATTTAGTTTGTTTGTAATTCATTCTGTTGGTTTGGGATGTAGTAGGGAACTGGATGAGGTGAACTAAGGAAAGAATGAGTATGATGAGGCAGAGTAGATGATATGGGGATAGTTGGTGTGATGGTGTCTGTAAAAATGCTTCCCTGATGAAATGACAACCTTGTACTGTTTGATGCTGGTGTTTTATAGTGAGATAATGATAGTGCCTTAATTCATGTTTAAGTTAAGTAGTGAAGCTGTGTGTAATGTAATGTTGAACCTTTTCCAAAGTATTCTAAAATTCATTTTATCAAAGCGATGGTACCAGATTTATAGAAAAGGTCAAGTGTTACCATAGTGAGAAGTTATTCTACTTGTGATTGCTATTTTGTTTAAATGAAATACTAAATTGACTCTGCTGACTGACTTGGCTATTTTGTATCATTTTTTTATAATAAACTCCAATGGCTCCATATTGTAAGGCACTTGAATCAGTGTTAGAGTTGGCTTGACTGTGGTTAACGTTTTATAATATCAATATAATATCAATATAATATGTCATGTTTCTGTGTGTACAGCAAAGTGTCTTATATAAAGCTTTATGCTTTTCCGTGCAATATTTGTTTGCAGTTTGTAGTCAATGAAGACCTGCTGATCTGGTGTTACTGGCGGAAGAGACTGGACCTATGAAGCAACTGGTCAGGACCATGGATCAGAAGATGTCGTTCTTCCTTCCCGAGTCAGAACAACGGTCCCAACCGCAAAGGACAGAGACTCCACCACAACCACTAGATAGAACACAACCAGTGGACAGAACAACCTCACTCCTGGTGGTCATCAGAGAGACTGGGGGGTGTCCAGTCAGGGATCCAGTCTGCAGCCCAGACCCTTCTCTTCACAGTCTCAGTGCAGGGATGGAGCAGGGAATGGTGCTGATAGATATTCCCTCCTGTTCCTATGATACAAACACCACAGTATCCATGATGAGCAGAGCAGATCACCCTGGGATTCAGAGGGAGCACCCCCCATCAACAGGACAGCAGTGGATAAGGTGGAAAGTTCCTCGGCGTACACATCACAGACAAACTGAAATGGTACACCCATACAGACAGCGTGGTGAAGAAGGCGCAATAGCGCCTCTTCAACCTCAGTTTGGCTTGTCACCTAAAACCCTCACAAGCTTTTACAGATGCACAATTGAAAGCATTCTGTCGGGCTGTATCACCACCTGGTACGGCAACCGCACCGCCCACAACCGCAAGGCTCTCCAGAGGATGATGTGGTCTGCACAACGCATCACCGGGGGCAAACTACCTGCCCTCCAGGACACCCACAGCACCCGATGTTGCAGGAAGGCCAAAAAGATGAAGGACAACAACCACCCGAGCCACTGTCTGTTCACCCCGCTACCATCCAGAAGGCGAGGTCAGTACAAGTGCATCAAAGCTGGGACCGAGAGACTGAAAATCTCAAGGCCGTCAGACTGTTAAACAGCCATCACTGACACAGAGAGGGTACTGCCTACATACAGACTAAATCATTGGCCACTTTCATAAATGAATCACTAGACACTTTAATAATGTTTACATATCTTGCATTACTCATCTCATATGTATATACTGTATTTTATACCATCTATTGCATCTTGCCTATGCCGCTTGTGATGGTTAATTTCTATATTATCAAATGAGCAGAGACAAACTTATCACACAAGTCAGAGTTATACTTAAACTGAATCTTTATTAGTGAGAGCTCTGCAACAGCGATGGCTGGTTGACAAACCACCCTCAGATGATTTGTTGAGAGCCACGACACAAAGGCTACTAAATTCTTTTATAGCAAAGATCCACACCCTAGTCGACATGACAATCAACAGATGTGTGGAATGGGTCACACAGTGAGACTTGATAAATGAGAAAGGAGTATCCCGCAGCCAGATAGCATTTGCTATGAAGACTGTTCTTATTGTTCAGTTTGGGCCCCTAAGACGAGGCTCCGATCTCGTTCCTGGTACTTCATAGCACAAAAACACCAACTCATTCTATTGGCATAAATCAATTGTTAACTCCAGATACTCCTATCTCAAGTAAAACCCCTTCTTGACCACACTCCTGGACAAGCTCACTGAGGGGAGTGAGCCTCTAGGTCATACCCCTCATTAATTAATACTTTGTTAACTTGTCATTTGAAACAGGCTTGTGTAAAATACCTGTTTTAACAGCGACCGTAAGCCTAGGCTAGAACAAGGACTTGAATATTTACCTTACTGAGTAGATGGAATAAAGTAATTATTATTTTATATTCTTGCTAACACACTGTTCGTTCTAAACAAGTAAGAAAGATAGTGATCACGAACAGGAGATTTGATATGTAACGTAATAATCAGTACCGTATTTCAAAGAACAAGGCGCATACCTTTTTCAGTTAACCACAGCCTTTGAGCTATGATGCCAACCAATAAGATTCTTTCTCTTCAGTGTAGGCGGAAGTGAACAGTTACCCAAAACAATTATCACGATAGCGTTTTTAGTATTGTTATTTAGACGTTTATTAACACCTTGGAATTCAAAATATGCCTAACTGCACAGAATTACATACTTACCTCAGGTAGTGTTTATTTCGCGTTGGAGACAGGACTCGGTTGCTAGATGTTCTAGGCAAGGCTAGCTAGCTGCTAACAATGGCTAACTGTATGGTTTTTCACACTCAAATAGCCTCCGTCATGGAGGTGCTAGCGAATGCCGCTGTGGCAGAGATCTGTAAACTCGTAGATGACGACTATGCAGTATTTCGTTTGGAAATTACTCAAAGCCAGAAAGAAAACAGGGCATTGCGGAGGAAACTACAGCTGCTGGAACTGAAGGTGTCACGGGAGCGCGCAGAGAGGACCATTCGTCCTAGAAGTGTCAAGATCCTCGACCGATACAGAGGAATGGCAAGAGGTACATTTTGCAGAAGGCCAAAGTTGCGCTGCACGTCGCCCCAATCCCCTCTGCGCATGTGTGACCTTAGATGTGTACACGTACTGTAGTGTAGATGGTTAACCAGAATTGGATCTTGGTAATTTTTTTGACAGTATGCAATAACTTGGCTGTCTTGCGCAAAGACACTATCATATTATAACCAGATTTTTGTTTACTACACTAATATTTACCCAATGAAAACAATGTAATGCATGGAACATATTACATCAATCAATAAATAGTATATCAAGGAGTTAGAAGTGTTACCTTACATCCTTGCCAATTCTAGACATTATCAATGGTGTACAATATACCGTTGAGCATTGACAATACCCAACCTAACCACGTCTTTCCCCCAATCACTCTCTTAGGTGAAGGACATCTCACTGTAGGCCACAGGAGCGTTGTGAAGCCAGCCGGACACAATACATGGCGAGATGACCAACCAATCACTGTTGATGAGGGGAGTGGAACCTCAACCCAGCACGTTATCATGATTGAGGTTAGTGTAATAGTGTAAAAAAAAAAAATTTACTTTGTTAATCAAATGTGGCCCATTTATTTCAGGAAGACTCATCTCAGCTATTCACTTGATTACATGTATCTGCCATAGGGGAGCTTGTGAGACTTCTCTGACACAGTGTTTTTGCTGCAGTCATTTATCTGTGGCACTGCGCAACAGCAAAGAAATATGGAACATGAAAAGAATATGTCTGCCTAGGCGCACTTTAAAGATTCTAGAACAGTACACATTTACTTTGCCTCTGCAAACAAAACGAGCAATGCATGACAACCCCATAGTAGAATAGTTTCTCTTTACCTAGTCGGCTTGTTGTTGTGTGTTCTATGCGAGAGAGATATTCCTCTCGAGGCGCATTCAAGTTATGAGTGCCATAGGGCGAAAAACATGAATTCTGATAACAATTCTTGCAATTACTGGGAAAACAGCAGTTGTAATGGACTTTGTTAAAAACAGAGAGATCCCAATTTTCCATTCCAACTTTATTTATTTCTCAACTCCTTAGCGAACTGCACAATTTTAAACCCATAGTTTTTAGCAGTGGCATGGTTAAGCACATTCCTGCTCCAATTCCCTGTGAGTGTATAGGGGAGAGTGGGGCTAAATGTAACACGGGTCAATTGTAGGGTAACTTGGGGTAAAACACAACCCTTCCTCAAAATATTTTTGGGGAATTACTTACATATTTTTTTGATGAGACAGACAACATTTTTAGTTGAGCAAGAGTAGTGGCAACCAGGGAAAGTGTTGGGGTGGATAGTGACATGAAATGGTTTCTGGGGGGGGGGGGGGTTACTCCAAGTTATCATAAGAGGTAGGCCTATATTATATTTGCTGTGTAATTCATGTTTTATGGGACATAACATTCAGCAATAGGATGCTAACTAGCTAAAAGATTCCATATTTGGAAAATCTAGCTAATGATTAGCCCAATAGGGTAAATGCAGATGGCAACCCCATGCTTCAGCCTATTTATTTATAGCCACTATGCTGCATCAGTTGGGCTACAGGTGTTAATGCTTATTGCTAAAAGCACATTTGATAATATGGACCATGCATAGGTTATATTTATGGTCCAATATGTTAAAATAAAATCTTGGTCAACCGAGAGTCATCCTGTTATTTCAACCAATCGATTGGTTGAAATGTTTAAACTCATTTTTCCATATATTTTTGAATAAAGCTTATCTAATGCTTTAAGCACATTGTTTGATTCAATAATTAAGACACACAAATTACTCAAGATCCTGATGATCACACTGTGCAACAACAAAAAAGAAGACATGGAGTGGCTCTCTACTGCAGTGAAAAGGCACCAGAGGCACAGCATGTGTTTATTGCGCTGTCGGTGCTGATGCTGCAACCTCATTTCAGCCATTTAGTTTCTTACTTGTTTCTGACTGAAAAGTTATTTTAATGAAATCCCTAATTTGTTTAAGAAAAACATTCCCTATTCCCTCAACCCTTGCTCTCTTTACGTGAAACATGTAAGCATCACATGCAACCAATAGGGCCTGACCTATAGCCTATCATAATGATGTCAATAAATTGGTTATAACAAACTACGAAAACAGTAACAAGTGACAGCAAAATGGATGCGGAGGATGTGAAAAATATGGGTGAATGTTTACTGGTTGCTCAGGAGGTAAAGGGGAAGTCAGATCTGTGGAAGACATTTGACTTAGTTGTGGAAGCTACTGGAGATCAATAAAAATTAGGGTCTAGGAGCAAGCGCTGCATGAGTTATGTGTGCCAAACAGTTGCTGTTAGATTACAATATTATTATTTTTTCTGACCATTTGAACAGTGTAAACAACACTAAATAACAACACTAATGATTTATAAATCCTTTATTACAGCAGACTAAAAACAGTTGCATGCATTTGTGAATTGCAGTTTATTTCTTGTTTAGGCTAATTATTCAAAGCTGCCTTTGTTATTTAATTTAAAACTAAAATGCTTGATTGCATTCCAAAGCATGAATGTCTCGTATGCTGTGTGATGGCATGAACAAGGGACTCATTGATTGATTATATGGTAGCCTATATATTGAAATATAGGGCTAAGTAAGTTACGTATTAAGACTAAACAGGATGTGCTCTTAGGTCTGTAGCTGGTGGTTATACAAGGCTACTATACAAAGACGACTAATGATAATGACATTACGTATTATAATGATGATCATAATAATAATTGTAATAATAACAATTAAAAAATTCAAGAAAGTGTAGGGTATAGGAGCGAGAGCTGCTTGCATATTATGTGTGACAAACAGGTGTTGTTAGATTACAATATTCTTTTTCTGGCTGTTTGGAACAGTGTAAACAACACTAAATAAATAAGAAATGCCAGTCTGTTGTAAAGCCTTTATTAAAGCATAGCAAAGATTAAAATCAGCCAAATCTGTGAAATTGCTTTATCCAACATGTTGGGGTTTCCTCTCTCTTCAACTTTCTTAGACAATTAGGCTAAGGCAAGGGCTGTTTCCTCATCTCTGCTGCTGCTGCCTCCGCCGCATGGGTTCTCAATCCCAATATGCTGGTCAACTTTGCTATTATGCACATAACAACATAGGGAAAGGCAGCCAATGGGGAAAGGCGCTAATTCTACGGCGCACTGAAGATTATGTGGACAGCGACCGTATCCAACACGGGAAAAAGTGCATTTGTTGTCAAATATTATTTGATTTATTAGTGTTAAACCATTTAATTTGTACATAATATAGCCACATACAACTTCAATATCACATGTCTTAGAGTGATGGACTGTGCTATCCCCGTGGCCTCTGCAATGGATGAAACAGGCGCGAATCAGACGGGTGTCTTGTGCACCATGAAAAAAACGAAACATTTAGACTGCTCGACTAAAGAAATCTCGGTCGACCGACAGCCTATAGACCAGACAATTGATCAGTCGACTAAATGGGGTCAGCCCTAAAATAATTTAAACAAATAATTGTACAAATATGTTATTGGGGCCCATTTATGAAGGTATACATTATATTTTAGATGGTGTCAGCATCATTTTATTTTCATTCATTTTGGATTATAATTCAACCTTTCCCCCCACTGCTACTAATTTTGCCAGAGGAAACACTGCTACGACATTGTTATCCAATTCTACTCATGTACCTGTAATAACCTCCTCTCTTCTTGTCAGTCTGCAGATGCAGAGGCTGCAGGTCCTGGAGGATTGTCTCTGGTCAAGCAGGAGAAGACTGAAGGAGACGACCCACAACACAGCAGAGACATCCAGACTGGAGCAGCGGCTGGAGTGGTGCACCCTGTAGTCACTGAGGACCTATCCACCGCCGCCACGCCCCAGCCCAGGACCGGACGCAGCATCGCGGAGGTCAGTGGAAAGCCGAACGGCGTCCTCAAGACAGAGACGGACACAGGGACTTTAACTGTCACAAAAAGGCTCTTACACACAGGATCTGACCACAGATCAGACACAGAGAGACTGGGGCTGGGGAGACTGGGCTGTCCTCCTGCTCCCGCCTCAGAGTATTTACTTTACGGTGACTTGAGGACAGTTCATTCCCATCTGGACTCAGGTGACGCGTTAGAAGCTGGCAATGATCCGTCTTGTTCTTACACTACAGAGATGGAACCTGTCAACATGGCCTTGGGTTTAGAGACACAGACTGATCAGTCTAGAGAGGACTGGAACCGGTACAGTAGTAGTATATACTCTGAAGGGTGCCTAGATAAGAAAGGGGAGGTTATAGTGGTAGATGAGGTGACTGTGAAAGTAGAGGGTAATACTCCTCCCACATGGAATGCAGATAGTCACCTAGGAGATGGATACTCACAGGGCAGAGATTTCTTAGATTATAGGGAAAGTTTAGAGACAAATCCAAATGTCGCGACCCACTCCCCTTTACACACGCTCAGGGATCGCGACCCAGTGTTCACATCAATGGGGCCTTCCGATTCACATAGCCGCGTCCTTTTCGATCAGGTATTGAACTCAAACGAAAGGGCTAGAGCCCAGGTTCAGGAAAGGGGAGCAACATCAGGCAGTAGTAAAAAGAAACAGTTCCTCTGCATGTTCTGTAACAAAGGCTTCAGCTGCCCCCAGAAGGTGGAGATCCACCAGAGGGTCCACACAGGGGTGAAACCCTTCAGCTGTGCCCAGTGTCACATGCGCTTCGCAGAGGCTGGCACACTGAAGAGGCACCAGAGGGTCCACACAGGGGAGAAACCCTTCGTCTGCCACGTGTGCCGGGCCAGTTTCTCACACTCATTCAACCTGAAGAGACACCAGAGGGTCCACACAGGGGAGAATCATACAGCTGCCCCCAGTGTGAGAAGTTCTCCCACCAGCACCAGCTGAAGATGCACCTATAGGTCCACATGGGAGAGAGGCCGTTTGCCTATACGCACTGCGGGAAGAGGTTCTCAGAGAGGAGCGACCTCAGAATACAACAGCAGAAAAAACATTCCACTCTATAACATAGAAAGTCACCATTCGACTTCATTGCTTCTGACGTTTAGATCAAACCCTGCATTAAAGACAAAGATTAATTTTCATTGTTGTCAGCAGAAAAGATCCACAGATGCATTTGGATTAACGACAGTAACAGGTTTCAGTGTTGAATATATCTGAGTAGAATATTTCATCCAGACATTGTGTGATATATATATATATATATATATATATATATATATATATAAGCCTAAAGAGTCTGTTACATATTGTGTTTGTACTGTGTAGACTATACGATGTTCAGAAATGCCTATTTCATTACTTCCATTTAACTACTTAATTTTTTTCCCCCCAAGACACTTTTAATGAGTATATTAATGCAGTTTATCAAATTCATGCAGATTTTTAGTTGAGACATGACATGTACAGTTGAAGTCGAAGTTTACATACACCTTACACATTAAACTCAGTTGTCCACAGTTCCGGACATTTAAACCTACTAAAAATTCCCTGTCTTAGGTCAGTTAGGATCATCACTGAGTTATAAGAATGTAAAATGTCAGAATTAGAGGTCAACCGATTAATCGGAATGGTCGATTAATTAGGGACGATTTCAAGTTTTCATAACAATCAGAAATCGGAATTTTTGGACACCGATTTTGCCATTTTTTTAAAAAAAAATACAAAAAAACATTTTTACACCTTTATTTAACTAGGCAAGTCAGTTAAGAACACATTCTTATTTTCAATGATGGCCTAGGAACTGTGGGTTAACTGCCTTGATCAGGGGCAGAACGACAGATTTTTACCTTGTCAGCTCGGAGATACAATCTTGCAACCTTACAATTAACTAGTCCAACGCTCTAACCACTTGCCTCTCATTGCACTCCACGAGGAGCCTGCCTGTTACGCGAATGAAGTAAGAAGCCAAGGTAAGTTGCTAACTAGCGTTAAACTTATCTTATAAAAAACAATCAATCAATCAATCATAATCACTAGTTAACTACACATGGTTGATGATATTACTAGTTTATCTAGCGTGTCCTGCGTTGCATATAATCGATGCGGTGCGCATTCGCGAAAAAGTACTGTCATTGCTGACCATTTCTTCCTAACAAAGACAGCCAACTTCGCCAAATGGGGGATGATTTAACAAAAGCGCATTTTTGAAAAAAGCACAATCGTTGCACGACTGTACCTAACCATAAACATCAATGCCTTTCTTAAAATCAATACACAGAAGTATATATTTTTAAACCTGCATATTTAGCTAAAAGAAATCCAGGTTAGCAGGCAATTTTAACCAGGTGAAATTGTGTCACTTCTCTTGCGTTCATTGCACGCAGAGTCAGTGTATATGCAACAATTTGGGCCGCCTGGCTCGTTGCGAACTAATTTGCCAGAATTGTACGTTATTATGACATAACATTGAAGGTTGTACAATGTAACAGCAATATTTAGACTTGGAGATGCCATCCGTTAGATAAAATACGTAACGGTTCAGTATTTCGCTGAAATAATAAATGTTTTGTTTTCGAAATTATAGTTTCGGGATTCGACCATATTAATGACAAAAGGCTCGTATTTCTGTGTGTCATGTTATAATTAAGTCTATGATTTGATATTTGATAGAGCAGTCTGACTGAGCGATGATAGGCAGCAGCAGGCTCGTAAGCAATTCATTCAAACAGCACTTTTGTGCGTTTTGCCAGCACAAAAAAGAAAAACATATCTGGCTTTAGTGTGTAAGCCTAAGCTTTAATTGTATGTACACCAAACAACCTATACACCAAGGGGCAGAAAAGGTTAAACCTGCAATGCGACCCAACCAAATTCACATAGAAATGTGTGTTATCGATCTGTCATTCTCATTTAAAGCAAGTTTAAGAAGCGGTATGTTCTATTTGTGCTATTTCTATACTTCCCGATTTTAAGTTTCATTTTTGCGTCTTTAACTTTCATTTTTTTACACCAGCTTCAAAAAGCTGGAAATACAACATTTTTGGTTATGGAAAATGTATTTCTCAGCGGTTTAGATGGTGCAATGATTCTCTACACTACACTTGCTTGTTTTGTCACATAAACTGAAATTAGGCAAACTATTACAATTTTAGCAACCAGGAAATGGCGGAGCGATTTATGCGTAGTTCATCTTTTAGGCTAAAAGCTGCGAAATGGATTGTTGAAAATTAAGAGGAGGGAGAGCTTGAAAAGTAATGTTTGGGAAAGATTTGGTTTAGCGGTAAAAGAGGATGATAGCGGATGTTATGTTATTCGTGATGATTGTGGGACTTCAAATAGGCCTATGGCAGGTCAAGGGAACTATAGCTTACTGTTCAGATGGGTTCAATGGAAACTGAAATCTGGACACTGACTGTAAACTCTCACATAGCCTTAATATTAACTCCTGCAGAATTACAGTGACTTCGGGAAGTATTCAGACCCCTTGACTTTTTCCACGTTTTGGTACATTACAGCCTTATTCTAAAATTGATTACATCGTTTTTCCCCTCAATCTACACACAATACCCCATAATGACAAAAGAAAACAGGTTTTTAGAATGTTTGCAAATTATTACAAATAAAAAACATATCACATTTACATAAGTATTCCGACTCTTTACTCAGTACTTTGTAGCTTTGGCAGCGATTACAGCATTGAGTCAACGCTTCAAGTTTGGCACACCTGTATTTGGGGAGTTTCTCCCATTCTTTTCTGCAGATCCTCTCGCTCTGTCAGGTTGGATGGGGAGCATCGCTGCACAGCTATCTTCAGGTCTCTCCAGAGATATTCGATCAGGTTCAAGTCAGGGCTCTGGCTGGGTCACTCAGAGACTTGTCCCGAAGCCACTCCTGCGTTGTCTTGGCTGTGTCCTTAGGGTCATTGTCCTGTTGGAAGGTGAACTTTCGCCCCAGTCTGAGATCCTGAGTGCTCTGGAGCAGGTTTTCATCAAAGATCTCTCTGTACTTTGCGCCGTTCATCTTTGTTTCAATACTGACTAGTCTCCCAGTCCCTGCCGCTGAAAAACATCCCCACCGCATGATGCTGCCACCACCATGCTTAACCGTAGGGATGGTGCCAGGTTTCCTCCAGACTTGGCAATCAGGCCAAAGAGTTCAATCTTGGTTTCATCAGACCAGAGAATCTTGTTTCTCATGGTCAGAGTCCTTTAGGTGCCTTTTGGCAAACTCCATGCGAGCTGTCGGGCCTTTTACTGAGGAGTGGCTTCCGTCTGACCACTCTACCATAAAGGCCTGATTGGTGGAGTGCTGCAGAGATGGTTGTCCTTCTGGAAGTTTCTACCATCGGCCATTTGGAAAAGGAAAATGCAATAAATATTTACTCTGAGCTGCTCTTTGATCGGTTGGTCGTAGATGGGAGGCCGGATTGTCCAGCATGGATCTCTGGTCCTCTGAAGACTGTCTAGTGGCGAACTGGGGCGTGGTAGAATGGATACATCATCCGTCCTTTCCTAGCCCACGTTTACAGCGATTGCTGCTAACTCAATGGATAGGGGGTATCACTTCTGGAGTGAATAAGAGTTCAAAGTTCATACCAAGTTGCCATACTTTAAGATCATGCTATATTCTGGCTGGTATAGTCGAAATTCATCCTTTCGGCGTGTTGACCGTCATCTTCACGTTGAAATTCAATGCTGATTTTGTTAGGTTATCAGAGCCCTTTTAACGTAGGACCGTCGCCCTAACGTCCTCTGAACAGGAAGTTACATTTTCGTCAAGGGGCTTATATAGGATTGGGAAAGAGGGCTGTGTTTCATATTTTTCAACCCATGTATGTTCACTTGGGCGGGGCCTCTGAGTGAGCAGAGTGGTGTTCTTCTGACAAACCGTTCTCTCATTAATTAAGAAGCTAAAAATTACATTTAATCTTTTCACAAATAGTTTCATATTTAAACATTTAAATTGCACAACAATTCTATGTGAATCTAATAACTAGAAGGTGTAGATGTTCCAAGATACAGTTTGTCATCCTATCATCAGTAATCATGTCTCAGACGCCAACTGAACTGACATCATATTCATGAAGTCCCAATGCATATTTTCAACTGGTTGGATTACCGAAATATGGTTCCGTTTCCCATCTTTTGATGTCACCAGAATCTCTTTGTTAACAAAGGGAATTTCAATAGTCACATCGGTAGAGTAGAGAGAGGAAAAAGGGGAAAGGTATTTATGGGGGTCATAAACCTCCCCCATCAAGCCAGCGTCATGACATAGTCTTAACTCTACCTACATGTACATACTACTTCAACTAACCGGTGCCCCCGCCCATTGACTCTGTACCGGCACCCCCCTGTACAGTGGGGCAAGAAAGTATTTAGTCAGCCACCAATTGTGCAAGTTCTCCCACTTAAAAATATGAGAGGCCTGTAATTTTCATCATAGGTACACTTCAACTATGACAGACAAAATGAGAAACAAATCCAGAAAATCACATTGTAGGATTTTTTATAAAATTATTTGCAAATTATGGTGGAAAACTTTTGGTATTGACCAAATACTTATAACTTTGTTATATATACCCTTTGTTGGCAATGACAGAGGTCAAACGTTTTCTGTAAGTCTTCACAAGGTTTTCACACACTGTTGCTGGTATTTTGGCCCATTCCTCCATGCAGATCTCCTCTAGAGCAGTGATGTTTTGGGGCTGTTGCTGGGCAACACGGACTTTCAACTCCCTCCAAAGATTTTCTATGGGGTTGAGATCTGGAGACTGGCTAGGCCACTCCAGGACCTTGAAATGCTTCTTACGAAGCCACTCCTTTGTTGCCCGGGTGGTGTGTTTGGGATCATTGTCATGCTGAAAGACCCAGCCACATTTCATCTTCAATGCCCTTGCTGATGGAAGGAGGTTTTCACTCAAAATCTCACGATACATGGCCCCGTTCATTCTTTCCTTTACACAGATCAGTCGTCCTGGTCCCTTTGCAGAAAAACAGCCCCGAAGCATGATGTTTCCACCCCCATGATTCACAGTAGGTATGGTGTTCTTTGGATGCAACTCAGCATTCTTTGTCCTCCAAACACGATGAGTTGAGTTTTACCAAAAAGTTATATTTTGGTTTCATCTGACCATATGACATTCTCCCAATCTTCTTCTGGATCATCCAAATGCTCTCTAGCAAACTTCAGACGGGCCTGGACATGTACGGGCTTAAGCAGGGGCACACGTCTGGCACTGCAGGATTTGAGTCCCTGGCGGCGTAGTGTGTTACTGATGGTAGGCTTTGTTACTTTGGTCCAAGCTCTCTGCAGGTCATTCACTAGGTCCCCCCGTGTGGTTCTGGGATTTTTGCTCACCGTTCTTGTGATCATTTTGACCCCACGGGGTGAGATCTTGCGTGGAGCCCCAGATCGAGGGAGATTATCAGTAGTCTTGTATGTCTTCCATTTCCTAATAATTGCTCCCACAGTTGATTTCTTCAAACCAAGCTGCTTACCTATTGCAGATTCAGTCTTCCCAGCCTGGTGCAGGTCTACAATTTTGTTTCTGGTCTCCTTTGACAGCTCTTTGGTCTTGGCTATAGTGGAGTTTGGAGTGTGACTGTTTGAGGTTGTGGACAGGTGTCTTTTATACTGATAACAAGTTCAAACAGGTGCCATTAATACAGGTAACGAGTGGAGGACAGAGGAGCCTCTTGAAGAAGAAGTTACAGGTCTGTGAGAGCCAGAAATCTTGCTTGTTTGTAGGTGACCAAATACTTATTTCCCACCATCATTTGCAAATAAATTCATTAAAAATCCTACAATGTGATTTTCTGGATTTTTTTCCCTCATTTTGTCTGTCATAGTTGAAGTGTACCTATGATGAAAATTACAGGCCTCTCTCATCTTTAAGTGGGCGAACTTGCACAATTGGGGGCTGACTAAATATTTTTTTGCCCCACTGTATATATTGTTATTTTTTTTACTGCTCTTTAATTACTTGTTACTTTTATCTCTTATTCTTATCCGTATTTTTTGAAACTGCACTGTTGGTTAGGGGCTCGTAAGTAAGCATTTCACCTGTTGTATTCGCCGCATGTGGCTAATAAAATTAGATTTTATAGCAACGGGTCTGAATACTTACAGTACCAGTCAAAAGTTTGGACACACCTACTTATTCAAGGTTTTTATCTATTTGTAATATTTTCTACATTATAGAATAATAGTGAAGAAATCAATACTATGAAATAACCCAAAAAAAGTAAACAAATCAAAGTATATTCTATATTTTAGATTCTTCAAAGTAGCCACCTTGCCTTGATGACGGCTTTGCACACTCTTGGCATTCTCTCAACCAGCTTCATGAAGAATGCTTTTCCAACAGTCTTGAAGGAGTTCCCACGTATGCTGAGCACTTGTTGGCTGCTTTTCCTTCACTCTGCGGTCCAACTCTTCTCAAACCATCTCAATTGCGTTGATTGAGGTAAGGTGATTATGGAGGCCAGGTCATCTGATGCAGCATACCATCACTCTCCTTCTTGGTCAAATAGCCCTTACACAGCCTGGAGGTGTGTTTTGGGTCATCATTCTGATTGGCTGGGCCTGGCTCCCAAGTGGGTGGGCCTATGCCTTCCAAGGCCCATCCATGGCTGTGCCCCTGCTGTCATGTGAAATCCATAGATTAGGGCCTAATTTATTTATTTCAATTGACTGATTTCCTTATATGAACTGTAACTCAGTAAAATCTTTGAACAAAAATTTAAATGCAAAATGCAGCAATTTCAGTATATTTATTGACAAGTTGACTAACAAATAGCATACCAAAATGTTGGAAATTAGAAGCAGAATCAGGCAAAAAAAAACAAGACTGAGACTGTGTCAAAAACATTTTTGCCGTCTGACTAGCCTATAGTGCATTTTCTATATTTACGGTTATGGTCAGGTACGGGGCCTCTGATTTTCACTTTATCACATATGGTCAGGGTTATCAGCAATTGCTTGCTGGTGCGGGTGAACAAACCCGCATACCACTGTCTGTGTAATTTGTACCACCTCTCTCTTCCAGGAGGAGGGTCCAGAGGTGCTGCTGAGGGAGGAGGAGGGATGTGAGGAGGGTCTGGGGAACCCTGAGGAGACCATGGTCATGGAGGACAACCAGACTATACCTCCTCCTGCACCCAAAAAGGCACCAGCTGAGCAGCACAGGACCACACACAGTCTCACTGAGGTGAGCCCACTGTGAACTACTGTCTGAATGGTATTAGGTCGGGCCGTATCCACAAAGCCTCTGAGTAGGAGTGCTGATCTAAGGTCAGTTTAGCCTTTTAGCTTATACTGAATAAGATTTAATGGAAAGATCCTAGATCAGCACTTCTACTCTGAGACTCTTTGTAGATATCGGTCCAGGTCTTGATTGATTTTGTCTTAAGTGTGGGACTGTGCCTTTGAATTATCAAACCATTAAAGATTGTCAAGTAATCAAATCAACTAATTGTTTGCATATTATAACATTTGCTTGCATTGCCCAATCAAAAGATGCTCCATAGCAGGGTGCTCATATCAGATATCTTGATCCAACATCCTCTCACTCTGTATCTCTTACAGTCAGTAGACATGGAGGATGGGAAACCTGATCTGCTGCTGGTCAAAGAGGAGACAATAGAAGATGGACCAGAGAGCATTGACCTGCTGAGTGGACTAAAGATGGGGGAGCAAGGTAAGAGAGAAATGAACTTGTGTTTACATACAAAAACACACATAATGTATGAACTTGACCAGATAATTGACTCAAAAAAATATCCATATGTAGAGTTCTCTGTCATGTTTGTAAAGTCTATTTTCTAATCTCTTCCTGCAGGTGGTTGGTTGGAGGCTAACAGGGGAGACTGGGCGACCATATTAGATTCCCAGACTGGTGCGGCTAGGTCAGTGGATGGGACAGCATCCTGCACTCTGGGCTGGGGAACAACACTGTTAATCACAACCAGAAACACAAAACAACATAACAACAGACTGGCTGAGACCAGGGCGAGGCGTAGATTTGGTACGTGGGGACGGGGAGCTCCTCTCTTTGTTGCAACAACACAGAGAGGAGCTACCTCAGGATACACCAGCAGAAAATGATTACTGTATGGTGATAAGTAGTAATACTAATAATAATACATGTATTTCTTTATTTTATATAGTGCTTTTCATACATAATCTGTCTCTTTTAAAAACTAAAACAAATTCAGAGAGCTGGCAGTTCATGGGAGACGGTCTTCCACAGCTACATGATGATGCAGTTCAGTAAAGGTGTAGCTTGATTGGAGGCAGCGTCGATGGTACAGCCAGGGAGGGAGACACATCAGTCAGACAGGCCCGGAGCTTTATCAGGCACATCTGTCTCTGCAGTACACACCTCCTCCTCCTCCTCTGTAGGTAGGCTGGAACATCCACCACCTGGGTGATGAATCGGCAGCAATAAGTGCCTGAGAGACCACCACACACATCAGCAACAGTCTCCTACGAGGAGAGCCTCTGTCATTCCCTCATACCACAGTGCACATCTTTCCATGTAGTACTAGTTAGTGTGCAGTTAATTCTGTTGGTTTTGGATGTAGTAGGGAACTGGATGAGGTGAACTGAGGAAAGAATGAGTATGATGAGGCAGAGTAGATGATGTGTGATGGTGTCTGTAAAACTGCTTCACTGATGAAGAGTGACATAAGTCGACTATTAAGGTTGATGCTGGAGTTTTATAGTGAGATAAGGATAGTGCCTTAATTTGTGTTTAATTGTCATGTAGTAGTGAAGGTGTGTGTAACGTAATGTTAAACCTTTTCCAAAGTATTCTAAAATGTATTATCACAGCAAGGGTGCTAGATTTACAGAAAAGGTCATATTACCATAGAGAGAAAAGTTATTCTACTTGTCACATGTATGGTTTTGTGCAATAAAAGTACTTTACTTCACATTATGAGTGTATAACCATTTAGTTGAAATGAAATACTAACTTGACTCTGTGCTGACAATTTTTGAAATAATTGCAGTGACTGAGTTTCCCTTCTCATTCGAACCAAAACATTATACTTCATTCTTGAATCAAGACATGGAAATATTTTACAATAAACTCAGATGGCTCAATATTGTTAGGTACTTGAATCACAGTGTTAGAGATGGGCTTAGGCCTCCTAAGTGGCGCAGCGGTCTAAGGCTGTGCCATTAGAGATTCTGGGTTCGAGTCCAGGTTCGCATAGCCTGAAGGTAGCCTGAAGGTAGGAAGGTGCAGTTCACCTTGCTGCTCTGCAAGCACCATGGTCTTGTTGGGGAGGTGACAAAACCTTTTTTGAGAGGAAACTATCTTGTTTGCCTCACATCTTAATTCAACAAAAAATTAATTGTAGACTTTGAAAAACATTACTATGGTTGAAAATGAGCAGAAACAAATGTTTACAGAGCAAAAGGGGAAGATTTTAACAGTGCTAAAACATGAGTATAACACCTTACTACGATCTAATTCATAATGCATCACACAAGAGTAACATACTATTCTGAAGGGGAGAATGATAGTAGACTTTTGGCTGCAAGGCTTAGGAAACATTTCATCCAAGCCGATGTTTACAACGTTCCTCAAAACAAGGATGTCCATTATCACCAATGCTCTTTGCCCTGTCTTTAGAGCCCCTTTCTCAAGTGATCAGATTGGACCCACTTATTTCACTCATCAATATTAAAAAATTTGCAGCATAAAGTGTCACTATGACGCTGTGTTTCTCAGAAGGCCCAAATTCCCTTTGACAGATTCTGAAATGTACTATTTTCAGTTTTTTTTTCTGGATACAAAATGGGCTTACCCCAATTAGTCCACTGGTCAATTGTTTGGTCGATAGGCTGTTGGTCATCAAATATTATTTTTGTAGAGCAGTTGCAAATATATATATTTTTTATAGGCACACAAGACACCGGTCTTATTCGCACCCATCTCAGTTCTCTCTCCTGCTCTCTCCTGCAAATTTGTGCACAATCATTGTTTCATAACTAAATTGTATACATTGTTTGCGTATTTCAATTCCCCATTGCAGTAGTACATTTACCGTTAATTGATAGAATTTCTAATCTACAATGTTTGTTTGGTTATGGTAATTTATGTTAATACATTCAATAGCCTATTTTTATTCCAGTCTTTTACGGTCTCATTATCGGAGTGGACACGTTGTTTGCAGAGCGCACAACCTATGCTATGCTTGTGAGAAACAAATTTAGTTTATTTTATTCCATTCACAGGTTTTGTCAATTTAGTCATTGTCTTCTGTTTGGAGCGCTCCTGTCAATGTCGAGAAAGGACGTGCACCTGATTAAGCATAGAACTAGGCCTATGGGCTGCGGCAAATGTAGACATATGAATGTGCCTATTTATGGATCGGATAGTATTTCTGATTGGCTTAAAGCACCACCACTAATGACCTGTGGAGCTTCTCAAAGCAATGTTTCCTTCACCTCAAACAGGAAGCAAACAAAGTCTGTTTTTACATCGACTGAGAAAGACAATAGTTCTTCAATGTATTTGAAATAAAATCCAGTTCTCTCCCTTTGATAACAACTCAGCGTGAAAGGTTAAAATGTCATTCTCTGATCCAGTGGAAACGTGATAAAATAGGCCTACCTGATTACTTCTTATCCCTTGCTCAAATAGCCTACAGCTGTGTCTGTCTCAAGCTCATTGGCTCAAGAAACTCTAAGGGTCCCAAATATTTTATACAATGTTGCAATATTGCTAGCACGGGCTTCGGGCTGGACCCAAGTTAATATACTGGACAAAAATATAACTGCAACATGCCACAATTTCAGTAAAAAAGATTTTACTGAGTTACAGTTCATATAAGGAAATCAGTCAATTTAAATAAATTCATTAGACCCTAATCTATGGTTTTCACAATACTGGCCAGGGAGGCAGCCATGGGTGGAGCCAGGCCCAGGCCCAGCCAATCAACGTAAGTTTTCCCCGCAAAAGGGCTTGTTACAGACATAAATACTCCTCAGCACCCACCCTCAGACTATTCCATAGGTGAAGAAGCTGGATGTTGAGGTCCTGGGCTGCCATGGTTACACATGGTCTGCGTTCGTAAGGCCTGTTGGACTTGATGCAAAATTCTCTAAAACAACGTTGTAGGCAGTTTATGGTAGAGAAATTATTATTCAATTCTCTGGCAACAACTCTGGTGGACATTCCTGCAGTCAGCACGGTGGATGGATTATCTTGGCAATGTCAATCGTTAAGACTTGTCTAATGTATTTTTCCCTGTGTCGGACCCCATTAAGACTAGCTGTCGCCATTGGCGTTGGCTAATGTGGATCCAAGTAAATCACATAAAAAATATGCATCCAAGCCGAACGGAAGTCTTATCAGAAACATGTTGGTCGTTTTCACGTTTCCATTTCCTTATAACCGCGTGTCATTTGGAAATTTTGCACAGAATTTTTTTTTGATTTTTGATTTTCTTACTGGGCTTTGCTCAGCGAAAGAAGTAGAGATATCAGTGAAAAATTAACCCATTCTAACATTGATTCCATCATTTATGACATTCTGTTGAGCAAGGGTTTATTTCGTCTTCTAGGGCAACATATCAAAATCAAGTTTAGGTCAAATACACATTTTTAGCAGTTATTGTGGGTGTGGCGAAATGATTGTAATATGACAGGAGACAAGCTACATGTACATCATTATACGTTGACTAACAAATACCCTACCAAAATGTCGGAAATTATAAGTAGAAACGGATCTAAATTAGGCAACAAAAATGCAGCCCCTGTCAAAATCGTTTCGCAACAAAAAAAATGCAGCCCCTGTCAAAATCGTTTCGCCACCTTTTCATATTTGCGGGTTAGGGTCGGGTGCTATCACATATAGTCGGGCGGTTGCAGATAAGTTATTAGCAATTGGGGGTGCGGCTGAACCACACACAACCAGCGAGCGTACCCTTTTCATTTAACCACACCCTTTGAGCTATGACGCAGTTTCTCTTCGGTGTAAACGGAAGTGAACAACGAACATTTCCACGTTAACGTTTTTTTAATTGTTGTTGTTTAACACCATGGAACTCAAAATAGTATACATTTAACCGCACTGCATCACATACTTAGCCCATGTAGTCTTTAATTCGCGTTGGATAGAGGACTTGGTTTTATGTATGTTATCTAGCTAGGTAACGCTAGCTAGCGGATAACGTTAGCTAACAATGGCTAACTGTATGGTTTTTCACACTCAAATAGCATCTATCATGGAGGTGCTAGCAAATGCAGCCGTGGCAGAGATTTGTAAACTCGTAGACGACGACTATGCAGAGTTTCGTTTGGAAATGTCTCAAAGCCAGAAAGAAAACAGGACATTACGGAGGAAACTACAGCTACTTGAACTGAAGGTGTCACGGGAACGCATACTACCCAGTCGTCCCAGCAGTGTCAAAATCCTTGACCGATACAGAAGCATAGCAAGAGGTACGTTTCCCGTCGCAGTTCATAGATAGCTTAGTGCCAGTCTCCCCTTGCATTTCTGTATACGTGTTTTATATGTGTTACCCAGAATTGGGTCTTCGTCAGTTTTTGAATAGTGTGCAGTAATTCCTCTGATTACTTATCTTGTGCGAATACATATTCTAGCCAGATACTTGATTTACTGCATTTTCTATTATTTACTCAATGAAAACAGTATGATGCATGGAACATCATACATCAATCGATAAATAGTATATTAAGAAGTTATGAGAAGTTGCCTTACATCCTTGCCAAATCTTGTCAATAGTGTACAATATACCAATTAGCATTGACAGTAGCTAACCAGCACCTCTTTTCCCTCAATCATTCTCTCAGGTGAAGGACATCTCACTGGAGGCCACAGGAGTGTTGTGAAGCCAACAGGACAAAATAGATGGAGAGATGACCAACCAATCACTGTTGACGAGGGGAGTGGAACCTCAACCCAGCATGTTATCGTGATAGAAGTTAGTGTAATAGTGTTGCAGAAAAAATTACTTACTATGTAAATCAAATGTGGCCAGTTTATTTCAGAAAGGCTCCCCTCAGCTATTCACTTGTTTACATGGACATCCTTATTTATCTGCCATAGGGGAGCTTGTGAGACTTCCCTATGACATTATCAAATTCTTAAGGGTCAGTAGCCTACATTGGGTGTACAATTTTCAATTACAGCATTATTTATTCTGTTGCCAATAATATTTACACTGAACAAAAATATAAATGCAACACAAACTGTTAGTCCCATGTTTCATGAGCTGAAATAAATTATCCCTGACATTTCTAATCTATGGATTTCACGACTAGAAATACAGATCTGGTCACAGATACCTCTAAAAAAAAAATGGGCCTCAGGATCTCATGACAATCTTTGTGCATTCAAATTCCACTGACCTCCGTGATGCTGCGTCGGCTCCTGGGCTGCACTGGGGTGGTGGTGAGGTCCTCCGTGGCTACAGGGGGTGCCACTCCAGTCTGGTTGTCTCTGCTGTGTTGTGGGTCCTCCTCTCCTTCAGACCATTCCAGCTTGACCCCAGGATGTTCGTTGTCTGTAGATTATGCCTGCCCATACCATAACCCCACCATGGGGCACTTTGTTCACAACATTGACAGAAAACCGCTCACCTCACAACGCCATACACATTGTCTGTGGTTGTGAGGCTGGTTGGACGTACTGCCATATTCTCTAAAACAACGTTGGAGGTGGTTTATGGCAGATAAATTAACATTTAATTCTCTGGCAACAGCTCTGTTGGACATTCCTGCAGTCAGCATGCCAATTGCATACTCCCTCAAACCTTGAGTCATCTGTGGCATTGTGTGACAACTGCACATTTTAGTGGCCTTTTATTGTCCCCAGCACAGGGTGAACCTGTGCAATGACACCAGTCAAGAGGATGGATTATTTTGGCTAAGGAGAAATGCTCACTAACAGGGATGTAAACACATTTGTGCACCACATTTGAGAGAAAGAAGCTTTGTGTGTGTATGGAACATTTCTGGGATATTTTATTTCAGCTCATGGAACATGGGACCAACACTTTCCATGTTGTGTTTGTTCAGTGTATATCAGTACACTCAAAACCTATTACAACAATTATATTCAATCAAATAAGCCACATGTAGCAAAGAAGGCATAGCAATTTTTGCTAACCAAAATCGACACGCATTGAGCTCCATATAAAAACTCTACACTTAGTGAGCAAAAAAAAGAAACACCACCTCCTGGAGAAGAGATTGTATGCCCACTTATCCCTTTAGCGTTGCCTCTTCCTCTCTACTTCAAGTCGCCATGAAGCCATCACATACATTGTGGGAGGCGCTATTTGTCAAGCAATAATTAGGGTGTTTTTGTTTGACCCACGCAAATGTGGCTGAAAAAGGAACTAAGTTTGCGATATTTCAAAGGTACAAAATGTAAGGTGATGTGAGACGTCTCGAATTGTACACGTGTTATGTTTCCAGTTTGAGTGTGTGATATGGGCTTATATTCAGACAAACTTTTACAAACAATAGCAGCTATTTGGAAACTGCCATGTTGATCTGGGCCTTGTTGGAAAACCACTACAGTGCCTGACATTTTGGCTGTGGCAGATGCACCTCCCGATTTCACTCCTCGACTTATGTCTAGTGGGTTTCTTACCACTCACACAAGCCCATTGTTGCCTAATGCACCATGAAAGTTGTACTTTCTTGTTCCTTGTTTTGTAGGTTAATAATTTGCATCGTGAAATTCATAAAATGCAGTCATATAAGACGATGTGTTTCCGAGTGAATTTAGTTACCATATGCCGGTTTTCAACTTATTTGACGGTCAAGAAGCACAAAGCCGAAAAGTTAGAACTGTTTAATTAGAACTACAACTCCCACCAGCTGTACAAGTCTTTGTCTTTCAACAGTTTGCCTGTCTAAAAACCTTTTTTCTTTGTTGCCTTTTTAAAAAGTACTGGCTGGCAACGTTCAGTTAAAAGGTTCCAGTGTAATTTAATATAACAGACATAAAACTGACTGTAACAGGGTTTTATTGTCCTGTGAGTCCTCAACTTGCGCAAGAATGCTAACAAGGCTGCTGAGTTGTAGTTCAAATGAGACTAACTTTTGCCAATGTGTCTTACTTCCTGAGCATCAAATGTTTTCGGATTTGATCAAATGAATACAAATATCATTTTATATCTTAGGACCGCGTTTTCATGAATTTGATGATATAAGCTTGAAGCCCGTTCAAAAACCATATGGGACTGGAAACAGGAAGTAGGCAGGACTATCATAATAACCTCCTCTCCTTGTGTCAGTCTGCAGATGCTGCAGGTCCTGGGGTCAAGCTGGAAAGGTCTGAAGGAGAGGAGGACCCACAACACAGCAGAGACAACCAGACTGGAGTGGCACCCCCTGTAGCCACGGAGGACCTCACCACCACCCCAGTGCAGCCCAGGAGCCGACGCAGCGTCACGGAGGTCAGTGGAACGCCGAACACCGTCCTCAAGTCAGAGACAGATACAAAGACTTTAGCGGTGCTGGAGCAACTGGGCTGTCCTCCTCCCCCCTGCTCAGAGTATCTACTTCACGGTAACCTGAGCCCGAGGACGGTTCTGTCCCACCGGGACTCAGGTGACGCGTTACAGACTGGAAATGATCCATCCTGTTCATATGTTACAGAGATGATACCTGGTGACATGCCTGTGGGTCTAGATAAACAGACTAATGCAATGAGAGGGGACTGGAATCAGTACAGTAGTAGTGTATACTCTGAAGGGTGCCTAGATAAGAAAGGGGAGGGTCTGGTCTTAGATGAGATGACTGTGAAAGTGGAGGGTGACGCTCCTCTG
Source organism: Oncorhynchus clarkii lewisi (assembly GCF_045791955.1). Classification (NCBI taxonomy): domain Eukaryota; kingdom Metazoa; phylum Chordata; class Actinopteri; order Salmoniformes; family Salmonidae; genus Oncorhynchus; species Oncorhynchus clarkii. The sequence goes on from NC_092156.1 coordinate 62,729,006, forward strand.
ACATGGAATCCAGACGAAACTCACTTAGGAGAACGACACTCACAGGGCAACACCGGTAAATTCTTAGACTACAGGGAAAGCTTAGAGACAAATGTAAATGTCGCAACCCACTCGCCTTTACACATGTTAAGGGAATGCGACCCAGTGTCCAAGTTGATGGGGCCTTGTGATTCGCATGGCCGCGTCCTTTTTGATCAGGTATTGAACTCAAACGACAGGGCTAGGGCCCAGGGAGGGGCCGCAAAGTCAGGCAATAGTAAAGCGAAACGGTTCCTCTGCATGTTCTGTAACAAAGGCTTCAGCTGCATCCAGAAGGTGGAGATGCACCAGAGGGTCCACACAGGGGAGAAACCCTTCAGCTGTACCCAGTGTCATATGCGCTTCGCTGAGGCTGGAAACCTGAAGAGGCACCAGAGGGTCCACACAGGGGAGAAACCGTTCAGCTGCCACCTTTGCCGGGTCAGTTTCTCCCACTCATTCAACCTGAAAAGGCACCAGAGAGTCCACACAGGGGAGAACCCGGCCCCCAGTGTGAGAAGAGGTTCTCCCACCAGCACCAGCTGAAGATGCACCTGAAGGTCCACACGGGAGAGAGGCCCTTTGCCTGTACGCACTGCTGGAAGAGGTTCTCAGAGAAGATACCTCAGGATACGCCAGCAGAAAAACCATCCCACTCGATAGCTTCTGACGTTTAGATCAAACCCTGCATTAAAGACAAAGTCTAATTTTCATTGTTGTTGGCAGAAAATATCCACAGATACATTTTAAATAACGAGAGTAGCACATTTCAATGTTAAATATTGCATCCAGACATTGTGATATAAGGTATATACACTGAGTGTACAAAACATTAAACACCTGCTCTTTCCATAAGACTGACCAGGTGAATCCAGGTGAAAGCTACGATCCTTTATTAATATCACTTGTTAAATTCATTTCAAATCAGTGTAGATGAAGAGGAGGAGACTGGTTAAAGAAGGATTTTTAAGCCTTGAGACAATTGAGACATGGATTGTGCATGTGTGCCATTCAGAGGGTGAACGGGCACGACAAAAGATTTAAGTGACTTTGAACGGGGTATGGTCGTATGTGCCAGGTGCACCGGATTGAGTGCGTCAAGAACTGCAACGCTGCTGGGTACGACAAAAGAAGCTCAACAGTTTTATGCTCAACAGTTTCCTGTATATGGGAAGCATTGGAGTCAACATGGGCCAGCGTCCCTGTGGAACGCTTTCGTCACCTTTTAGACTCCATTCCCCGACGAATTGAGGCTGTTCTGAGGGCAAAATGGGGGTGATGCAACTCTATATTAGGAAGGTGTTCCTAATGTTTTGTAAACTTAATGTATATGCCTAAAAAGTCTGTTACATAGTGTTTTTACAGTGTAGCCTATATGATGTTCAGTTTCATTATTCCATTCAACAACTTAATTTGAATAAGTTCATGCTGACTCAACCTGTGGTTTTCATGGTGTATTTAAAACTTCTTTGTTTAATAAACATAATAAAAAGTCCCATTTTGTAAGACTTTCATTGAAACTCTTTAGTATACATCTTTTTCCATACACCGACAGCAGTTATAACCAATATACACTTACTGCATCTACCTACACATACCCACACACTAACAAACACCTACTGTACACGTCAACATAAGTCAGACAAACCTAACTAACCTATCATAGCTGACTCATTTATCCACAACATATTTATGTCCACCATGATGGGTTTAACAGCAATGAAGTCATTCTGTAACTACAGTACAGGACTCCAAACGTAGTGGGGATGGGTCAACACTCCATGTTGAAAGTGCGTTTATTATCTGTGTGTACGTACCTGAGGGAGTGTATGTCTGTGTCACCTTTCTCTTCCAGGAGGAGGAGGGTCCAGAGGTGCTGCTGGTGAAGGAGGAGGGCAGTGAGGAGGGTCTGGGGAACCCTGAGGAGACCATGGTCATTGAGGACAACCAGACTATACCTCCTCCTGAACCCACAGAGGAACCAGCTGAGCAGCACAGGACCACACACAGTCTCCCTGAGGTGAGCCCACTGTAAACTGTCTGAATGGTATTAGGTCAGGTCTCGTATCCACAAAGCCTCTCCATAGCAGGGTGCTCATATCATATTTCTTGACCCAACATCCTCACTGTATCTCTTAGTCAGTAGACATGGAGGATGGGATGCCTGATCTGCTGCTAGTCAAAGAGGAGGCAGTAGAAGACCGACCAGAGAGCATTGACCTGCTGAGTGGACTAAAGATGGGTGGGCAAGGTAAGGGAGAAATACATATAGCACATTGTCTTTCGCCAGGTGGTGTCACTCCTACGAGACGCTAGTTCCTCATAGTACCGGTTTCAATCCAAGTACCAATCCCATTTAGCAAACTCCAGAAAGTGCTGTGGTCAGATGACATGAAAATAGAGCTCTTTGGCCACGCACACCAGCGGTGGGTTTGGTGTCGAAAAACAGAAGCATATGCTGGTGGATCTTTGATGTTATGGGGGTATTTAGTAGAGGTCGACCGATTAATCGGAATGGCCAATTAATTAGGACCGATTTCAAGTTTTCATAACAATCGGAAATCTGTATTTTTGGGCGCAGATTTAAAAATAATAATAATAATAATAATAATAATTAAATGTTATTTTTTTATACCTTCATTTAACTAGGCAAGTCAGTTAAGAACACATTCTTATTTTCAATGACGACCTAGCAACGGTGGGTTAACTGCCTTGTTCAGGGGCAGAATGACAGATTTTCACCTTGTCAGCTCGGGGGATCCAATCTTGCAACCTTACAGTTAACTAGTCCAACGCAATAACGACCTGCCTCTCTCGTTGCACTCCACAAGGAGACTGCCTGTTACGCGAATGCAGTAAGCCAAGGTAAGTTGCTAGCTAGCATTAAACTTATCTTATAAAAAAACAATCAATCATAATCACTAGTTAACTACACATGGTTGATGATATTACTAGATATTATCTAGCGTGTCCTGCGTTGCATATAATCTGACTGAGCATACAAGTATCTAAGTATCTGACTGAGGGGTGGTAGGCAGAAGCAGGCGCGTAAACATTAATTCAAACAGCACTTTAGTGCGTTTTGCCAGCAGTTCTTCGTTGTGCATCAAGCATTGCGCTTTTTATGACTTCAAGCCTATCAACTCCCGAGATGAGGCTGGTGTAATTGAAGTGAAATGGCTAGCTAGTTAGTGCGCGGTAATAGCGTTTCCAATGTCACTCGCTCTGAGCCTTCTAGTAGTTGTTCCCCTTGCTCTGCATGGGTAACGCTGCTTCGATGGTGGCTGTTGCCGTTGTGTTCCTGGTTCGAGCCCAGTTAGGGGCGAGGAGAGGGACGGAAGCTATACTGTTACACTGGCAATACTAAAGTGCCTATAAGAACATCCAACAGTCAAAGGTTAATGAAATACAAATGGTATAGGGGGAAATAGTCCTATAATTCCTATAATAACTACAACCTAAAACTTCTTACCTATATTGAAGACTCATGTTAAAAGGAACCACCAGCTTTCATATGTTCTCATGTTCTGAGCAAGGAACTTAAAACGTTAGCTTTCTTACATAGCACATATTGCACTTTTACGTTCTTCTCCAACACTTTGTTTTTGTTTCATTATTTACTTGAGGCTAAATTTATTTTATTGATATATTATATTAAGTTAAAATAAGTGTTCATTCAGTATTGTTGTAATTGTCATTATTATAAATTTTAAAAAATGTTTAAAATAAATTGGCCGATTAATCGGTATCGGCTTTTTTGGTCCTCCAATAATCGGTATTGGCGATGAAAAATCATAATCAGTCGACCTCTAGTATTTCGCTTCCGTTGGCATTGGGCCCCTGTTAAGGTCAACCTTTTTTTGCCAAAAACCTTGTTGCCTCTGCCAGGATCTGTAAGTGGATCTTCCAGCAAGACAATAACCTCAAGCACACATGAAAATCCACAAAAAAATGGTTAATGGACCACAAAATCAACATTTTGCAATGGCCATTTCAGTCTCCGGACTTCAACCCCATTTAAAACCTGTGGTTTGAATTGAAGAGGGCAGTCCATAAGCACAAAGGATATGGAAAGATTCTGTATGGAATAATGGTCTATGATCATTCCCAATGTGTTCTCCAATCTAATAAATCATTTTAGAAAAAATCTGTGTCGTTATCCTCGCAAGGGGAGGGTGCTGGAGTATTGAAAACGGGTGCCAATAACTTTGACGCCTATAAGAATTTTTTTTATTACTTCTAAACAAAATCTTTGACCGATTGTGTTATTATAAAATTATATAATTTTCTTGAGCATATAATATAGCTCAGTATTTTTTATTATAGTCTTTTTTGCTTATATTTATAATGAGGTGACTGTACATATTAGAACATAATATTGGATGTTCACCATTTTTTTCATTCAAGGTTTATAACAAGATGTCCATTCAATAGTACATGACATCAGAAAAACAATAGCATGCTATTGTATGCCGGTCAAAATTTTGCAAGTTCGAGTAACAGCCCTAGCAGTGGAAGCTAGAACTCATGGAATCCCATTGTGATGCTGCGGAACACTATTTGGCATGACATGTTCATTGAATGTCAATTCAATAATGATTTACAGCAGAAAAACTTCTCTACCATACGGCTCAAATGTTAGACGATTTAGCATTATTAGAGTGAATAGAATGCCATCACGGCTATGGTCAAAAAGTAGTCACTGCTAATAAATATACCTTAATGTGAATATTGATGCGCCAGGCTATTATTTTTTTATTCATTCATAAAATTAAATCAATACAACTTATGTTTACATACAAAAACACACATTATAATGTATGAACTTGACCAGGTAATTGACTTAATCTCCATATGTAGAGTTCTCTGCCATGTTTGTAGAGTAATTTTTTAACCTCTTCCTGCAGGTGGTTGGCTGGAGGCTAAGAGAGGAGACTGGGTGGCCATCTTGGATTCCCAAACTCAGATGGGTGCAGCCAAGGGCCCAGGGGACAACATCACTGAGCAGGCCAGGACCAGAGGCAACATAGTGGAAGACAGTGGATGGGACAGCGTCCTCAACTCTGGGCTGGTGAACAACACTGTTAACCACAACCAGAAACAGACAGTGGAACACAAAACAACATACGAACTGGCTGAGACCAGGGGGAGGTGTAGATTTGGTCCACGGGGACAGAGAGGTGTCCGTATGCAGCTGGAGAGAACAGACACAGACTCAGCTAGCGATGCGCCGTCCTGCTCCTATAGTTGTGATTCAGAGAGACTGATGGCGCCTCAGGTTACCCCCCTAACAGGTGCTGCCTTCAGCCTGCCTTCTATAGGATCTATCAACTGGAACATGGACCCTGCGACAACACAGACACTTCCTGGCCTTCATCCTCCTCACACTCTCCTAATGTTAAACCAGACCTCAGGCAATAGTGCCTCAACACTAAATGGGTACACAAGCCCATTGACAAATGACAGTAGTAGTATTAATGCTGTCAGTCGATCTGGTGGCAAAGAGAAGCGCTTCCCGTGTCCTTTCTGTGGGAAAGCCTTCAGTTTCCCTAAACAGGTGCAGATCCACCAGAGGATCCACACAGGGGTAAAACCCTTCAGCTGTACCCAGTGTCACATGTGCTTCGCTCAGACTGGTGACCTGAAGAGGCACCAGAGGGTCCACACCGGGGAGAAACCATACAGCTGCCCCCAGTGTGAGAAGAGGTTTTCCCGCAAGCACCAGCTGAATAGGCACCTGAAGGTTCATACGGGAGAGAGGCCATTCGCCTGTACGCAATGCAGGAAGAGGTTCTCAGAGAGGAGCAACCTCAGGATACACCAGCAGAAAGACCATTCCACTCTATGACATAGAAAGGAACCGTATCACTTATTACCTTCTGAGGTTTAGATTAAACCCAGCATTAAAGAGAAATAATCATTTATTGTTGTCAGCAGAAAAGATCCACAGATGCATTTGGAATGACAGATTTCAGTGTTGAATATTCCTCGGTAGAATATTGCATCCAGACATTGTGAGTGTACAAAACATTAAGAATACCTTCCAAATATTTATTTGCACCCCCCATTTTGCCCTCAGAACAGCCTCAATACGTAGGGGCATGGACTCTACAAAGTGTCGAAAGCATTCCACCGGGATGCTGGTCCATATTGACTCCAATGCTTCCCACAGTCGTATCAAATTGTCTATGTTCTTTGGCTGGTGGACCATTCTTGATACATATGGGAAACTGTTGAGCGTGAAAAACCCAGTAGCATTGCGGTTCTTGATACAAACTGTTGCGCCCAGCACCTAATACGATACCCCGTCCAAAAGCACTTAAATATTTTGACTTGCCCATTCACACATACACGATCCATGACTCAACTGTCTCAAGGTTAAAAATCCTCCTTTAACCAGTCTCCTCCCCTTCATCTACACTGATTGATGTGACAACAATAAGAGATCATATTTCCTTCACCTAGTTAGTCTGTCATGGAAAGAGCAAGTGTTCATAATGTTTTGTACACAGTCATTTATACACTGAACAAAAATATAAAACGCAACATGCAACAATTTAAAAGATTTTACTGAGTTATAGAAATCAGTCAATTGAAATAAATGAATTAGGCCCTAATCTATGGATTCACATGACTGGGCAGGGGTGCAGCCATGGGTGGACCTTGGAGGGCATAGGCCCAGCCAGTCAGAATGAGTTTATCCACACAAAAGGGCTTTATTACATACAGAAAATACTCCTCAGCACCCCCTCAGACTATCCTGCAGGCAAAGAAGCCGGGTGCCCAGGTCCTGGGCTGGCATGGCTACACGTGGTCTGCGGTTGTGAGGCCGGTTGGACGTACTGCCAAATCCTCTAAAACGAAATGAACATTCAATTGCCTGGCAACAGCTCTGGTGGATATTTCTGCAGTCTGCATGCCAATTGCATTCTCCCTCATCTTGAGACATCTGTGCAAGTGTTGTGTGACAAAACTGCACATTTTAAAGTGTCCTTTTATTGGCCCCCAGCACAAGGTGCACCTGTGTAATGACCATACTGTTTAATCAGTTTCTTGATATGCCACACTTGTCAGGTGGATTGATTATCTTGGCTAAGGAGAAATGCACACTAACAGGGATGTAAACTAATGTATGCACAGAATGAGAGAAATAAGCTTTGGAAAATCTTTGGAATCTTTTATTTCAACTCATGAAAGATGGGACCAACACTTCACATGTTGCATTTATTTTTGTTCAGTGTACATAAACTCAGCAACAACAAAAAAAGTTTATTTTTCAGGACCCTGTCTTCCAAAGATATTTTGATTTTTACGAATTAACTTCACAGATCTTCATTGTGAAGGGTTTAAACACTGTTTCCCATGCTTGTTCAATGAACCATTAATGAATGAACATGCTTATGTTGAACGGTCGTTAAGACAGTAACAGCTTGCAGACGGTAGGCAATTAAGATCAGTTATGAAAACTGAGGACACTAAAGAGGCCTTTCTACTGACACTGAAAAACAAAAGAATTATGCTCAGGGTCCCTGCTCATCTGCATGAACGTGCCTTAGGCATACTGCAAGGAGGCATGAGGACTGCAGATGTGGCCAGGGCAATAAAGTGCATTGTCCGTACTGCGAGACAACCAAGACAGCGCTACAGGGAGACAGGACGGACAGTTGATCGTCCTCGCAATGGCAGACCACGTGTAACAACACCTGCACAGGATCGGTACATCCGAACATCACACCTGCGGGACAGGTACATTATGGCAACAACAGCTGCCCGAGTTACACCAGGAATGCACAATCCCTCCATCAGTGCTCAGACTGTCCGCAATAGGCTGAGAGAACCTCGGCAGAGAGCTTGTAGGCCTGTTGAAAGACAGGTCCTCACCAGACATCACCGGTAACAACGTTGTCTATGGGCACAAACCCACCGTCGCTGGACCAGACAGGACTGGCAAAAAGTGCTCTTCACTGACAAGTCACGGTTTTGTCTCACCAGGGGTGATGGTCGGATTCGCGTTTATCGTCGAAGGAATGAGCGTTACTTCGGCCTGTACTCTGGAGTGGGATCGATTTGGAGGTGGAGGGTCCGTCATGGTCTGGGGCGGTATGTCACAGCATCATCGGACTAAGCTTGTTGTCATTGCAGGCAATCTCAACGCTGTGCGTGACAAGGAAGACGACATCCTCCCTCTCCATCTGAGATCTTTTGGATCAGAGGGTTTGAGGGTTTGTCACATGCGCTTTGCCCAGGCTGGTGACCTGATGAGGCACCAGAGGGTCCACACAGGGGAGAAACCCTTCGTCTGCCACCTGTGCCGGGCCAGTTTCTCACACTCGTCCAACCTGAAGAGGCACCTGAAGGTCCACACAGGAGAGAGGCTGTATACACTGCGGAAAGAGGTTCTCAGAGAAGTGCTACCTCAGGATACACCAGCATAAAAAGCATTCACTCAATAACATAGATAGTATCCATTCTACTCGATAGCTTCTGACATTTACATCAAACCCTGCATTAAAGACAATTTTGAATAACAAGAGTAACAGATCTCAGTTTAGAATATTCCTGGGTAGAATATTACATCCAGACATTGTGTGATATATAAGCCTAAAAAGTCTGTTACATATTGTGTTTGTACTGTGTAGACTATATGATGTTCACAAATGCCTATTTCATTACTTCCATTTGACTACTCTTTTTTTCCAATACACTTTTCAATGAGAATATAATTTCAGTTTGAGTTCATGCAGATTTTTTGTTGATGCGTGTATGTGTGGTTTACATAGTGTATTTAATACTACTTTATGTTTAATAAACACATGGGAATTTTCATTGACTCTCTTTAGTATACATCATTTCTGATCTCACCCTATTCTAAATATACCTACACATACCCACATGCTAACAAACCTCTACTGTACATGTCATAATAGTTTAGTCATGTTTGTCTTTTGATGACTTTTGTCTTATCATAGCTGACTTATATTTATCCACAACATCATATTTATGTCCACCATGATGGGTTTAACAACAGTGAAGTCATTCTGTAACTACAGTATAGGACTCAAACGAAGTGGGATGGGTAAATGTTGAAAGTGTTTTATCTGTGTGTGCGTGTGTAACACAGGAGGCTGGTGAGAGGACGGCTCATAATGGCTGGAATGGAGTCAATGGAATGGTATCAACCCCACCCATGTGTTTGATTCCATTCCATTTACTCCATTGCAGCCATTACTATAGGCCTCCTCAATTCAGGTGCCACCAGCCGCCTCTGATGTGTACGTACCTGAGGGAGTGTATGTCTGTGTAATCTGTATCACCTCTTTCCTCTAGGAGGAGGAGGGTCCAGAGGTGCTTTTGGTGAAGGAGGTGGGGTGTGGGGAGGATTTGGGGGGCCCTGAGGTGACCATGGTCATGGAGGACAACCAGACTACACCTCCTCCTGAACCCACAGAGGAACCAACTGAGCAGCACAGGACCACATACAGTCTCACTGAGGTGAGCCCAATGTAAACTACTGTCTGAATGGTATTTGTTCAGGGCCCTTATCCACAGTGCCTAGAGTTGTACCTTTTAGATCATAATGAATAACTCTATATAGACAGGTCTGATCCTAGATCAGCACTCCTACTCTGAGACTCTTTGTGGATATGGGCCCAGGTCTTGATTAATTTAGTCTTACGTGTTAGACCATGTCTTTGAATTATCAAACCATTAAAGAGTGGCAAGTAATCAAATCAACTAACATGTTTGCATAGTATCAAATTACATTTTTACATTTAGATTTTAGTAAATTAGCAGATACTCTTATCCAGAGGACGTACGTGCATACATTTTCATACATTTTTTCCCCCATACTGGTCCCCCAACCCTGGAGTTGCAAGCACCTTGCTCTACGAATTGAGCCACACGGGAAATATACACGTTTGTATAGTATCATATCAACTAACATTGCCCAGAAGATGCTGATATCAGACTTCTAAGTCCAACATCCTCTCCCTCTGTATCTCTTACAGTCAGACATGGAGACATGGAGGATGGGAAGCCTGATCTTCTGCTAGTCAAAGAGGAGTCAATGAGGAGTCAATAGAAGATGGACGAGAGAGCATTGATCTGCTACACTAGGGTCCTGCAATACATGGTGTTATGATTTTCAGTTTGCTTCCATATTGCTGGTTTCACATTCGTCTCCAGGGATCATAAGAAAAAATCAACTAATACAATTGCTGTGTGTCAATCAATCAAATTGTATTTATAAAGCCCTTATGATGCGGCTGCTGGTTAGTAGCCTACCAAACTTGCTACCTGCCTGGTACTCAGCACTCTATTGTCCCTCTAATCATTCTGACATCAGTGCAAATGTAATCAATCAATCAAATGTATTTATAAAGCCCTTTTTACATCAGCCGATGTCACAAAGTGCTTATACAGAAACCCAGCTTAAAACCCCAAACAGTGAACAATGCAGATGTAGAAGCATGATGGCAAGGAAAAACTCCTTAGAAAGGTGGGAACCTAGGAAGAAACCTAGAGAGGAACCAGGCTCTGAAAGGTGGCCAGTCCTCTTCTGGCTGTGCCGGGTGGAGATTATAACAGTACATGGTGAAGATGTTCAAACGTTGACAGATGACCAGCTGGGTCAAATAATAATAATCACAGTGGTTGTGGAGGGTGCAACAGGTCAGCACCTCAGGAGTAAATGTCAGTTGGCTTTTCATAGCCGATCATTCAAAGCTAGACAGCAGGTCCGTTGAGAGAGAGTTGAAAACAGCAGGTACGGGACAAGGTAGCACATCTGGTGAACAGATCAGGGTTCCATAGCCGCAGGCAGAACAGTTGAAACTGGAGCAGCAGCACGACCAGGTGGACTGGGGTAAACAAGGAGTCATCATGCCAGGTAGTGTTGAGGCATGGTCTTAGGGCTCAGGTCCTCTGAGAGAAGAGAGAAAGAGAGAGAGAATTAGCGGGAGCATTCTTAAATTCACACAGGACACTAGATAAGACAGGAGAAATACTCCAGATATAACAGACTGACCCAAGCCCCCCAACACATAAACTCCAGCATAAATACTGTAGGCTGAGACAGGAGGGGTCGGGAGACACTGTGGCCCCGTTCAACGATACCCCCCGGACCGGGCCAACCAGGTAGAATATATCCCCACCCACTTTACCAAAGCACAGCCTCCACACCACTAGAGGGATATCTTCAAACCACCAACTAACTATCCTGAGACAAGGCCGAGTATAGCCCACAAAGATCTCCCCTATGGCATGAACCCGTGGGGGGCGTCAACCCGGACAGGAAGATCACATCAGTGAAGCAGCACACTCAAGTGACTACACTCAATCATAGGACCTAATGAAGAGATGAGTCTTAAATAAAGACTTAAAGGTCGAGGCAGAGTCTGCGTCTCTCACATGGACAGGCAGACCATTCCATAAAAATGGAGCTCTATAGGAGAATGCCGTGCCTCCAGCTGTTTGCTTAGAAATTCTAGGGACAATAATTAGGCCTGCGTCTTGTGACCGTAGCGTATGTGTAGGTATGTACGGCAGGACCAAATTGGAAAGATAGGTAGGAGCTAGCCCATGTAATGCTTTGTAGATTAGCAGTAAAACCTTGAAATCAGCTCTTGCCTTATCAGGAAGCCAGTGTAGAGAGGCTAGCACTGGAGTAATATGATCAAATTTTGGGTTTTTAGCAGCCATGTTTAGCACTAACTGAAGTTTATTTAATGCTTTATCTGGGTAGCTGGAAAGTAGAGCATTGCAGTAGTCTAATCTAGAAGTGACAAAAGCATGGATACATTTTTCTGCATCATTTTTGGACAGAAAGATTCAGATTTTTGCAATGTTACGTAGATGGAAAAAAGACATCCTTGAAACAGTCTTGATATGTTCGTCAAAAGAGAGATCAGGGTCCAAAGTAACGCCGAGGTCCTTCACAGTTTTATTTGAGATGACTGTACAACCATCAAGATTCATTGTCAGATCCAACAGAAGATCTCTTTGTTTCTTGGGACCTAGAACTATCATCTCTGTTTTGTCCAAGTTTAAAAGTAAAAAATTTGCCGCCATCAACTTCTGAAACACAGGCTTCCAGGGAGGGCAATTTTGGGGCTTCACCATTTTTCATCGAAATGTACAGCTGTATGTTTCCGAATGACATCACCAAGAGGTAAAATATATAGTGAAAACAATAGGGATCCCAAAACAGAACCTTGAGGAACACCAAAATGTGCATTTGATTTCTCAGAGGACAAACCATTCACAGAGACAAACTAATATCTTTCCGACAGATAAGATCTAAACCAGGCCAGAACTTGTCCGTCTAGACCAATTTGAGTTTCCAATCTCTTCAAAAGAACGTGCTGATCGATGGTATCAAAAGCAGCACTAAGGTCTAGGAGCACGAGGACAGATGCAGAGCCTTGGTCTGACGCCATTAAAAGGTAATTTACCAACTTCACAAGTGCAGTCTCAGTGTTATGATGGGGTCTCAAACCAGACTGAAATGTTTCGTATTGTTTGTCTTCAGAAAGGCAATGAGTTGCTGCGCAACAGCTTTTTTGAATTTCTTTGAGAGGAATTCGAGATTCAATATAGGCCGATAGTTTATATTTTCTGGGTCAAAGTTTGGCTTTTTCAAGAGAGGCCAGAATACTGCCACTTTAAGTGAGTTTGGTACACATTCGGTGGGTTGGGAGCCGTTTATTATGTTCAACATAGGAGGGCCAAGCACAGGAAGCAGCTCTTTCAGTAGTTTAGTTGGAATATGGTCCAGTATGCATCTTGAAGGTTTAGAGGCCATGACTATTTTAATCAATGTGTCAAGAGATATAGCATTAAACAACTTGAGTGTCTCCCTTGATCCTAGGTCCTGGCAGTGTTGTGCAGACTTATGACAACTGAGCTTTGGAGAAATACGCAGATTTAAAGATGAGTCCGTAATTTGATTTCTAATGATCATGATCTTTTCGTCAAAGAAGTTAATGAATTTATCACTACTGAAGTGAAAGCCATCCAATTATAACCCTGTTACACTAGTCAGAAGACTTTCAGTTTGGTGTAGAGCCATATCTGTTCCAATTTTCTGGGAGCTTGCTTCAGGGCTCGGGTATTTTCTGTATACCATTGAGCTAGTTTCTTTCGACAAATGTTTTTTGTTTTTAGCGGTGTGACTGCATCTATAGTATTATGCAAGGTTAAATTTAGTTCCTCGGTTAGGTGGTTAAACGATTTTTGTACTCTGACGTCCTTGGGTAGGCGGAGGGGGTCTGGAAGGGCATATAGGAATCTTTGGGTTGTCCGAGAAGTTAAAGTACGACTTTTGATGGTCCTTGGTTGGGGTCTGAGCAGATTATTTGTTGTGATTGCAAATGTAATAAAATGGTGGTCTAATAGTCCAGGATTATGATGAAAAACATTAAGATCCACAATATTTATTCCACGGGACAAAACTAGGTCCAGAGTGACTGTGGCAGTGAGTAAGTTCAGAGACATGTTGGACAAACCCAACTGAGTCGATGATGGCTCCGAAAGCCTTTTGGAGTGAGTCTGTGGACTATTCCATGTGAATGTTAAAGTCACCAAAAATGTGAATATTATCTGCCATCACTACAAGGCCCAATAGGAATTCAGGGAACTCAGTGAGGAATGATGTATACAAGCCTAAATAAGTTCAGGAATAAAACTGTGTTTAACAGATCACATAAGTTGCATGGATTCATTCCGTGTTCAATAATAATGGTTAACATGATTTTTCAATGACTACCCCATCTCTGTACTCCAAACCTACAATTATCTGTAAGATTTCTCAATCGAGTAGTGAATTTAAGCACAGATTGAACCACAAAGACCAGGGAGGTTTTTCAATACCTCGCAAAGAACGGCAACGATTGGTAGATGTGTACAAATAAATTAAAAATGACTCAACATCCGTTTGAGCATGGTGAAGTTATGAATTAGGCTTTGGATGGTGTACAAATCCCAGTCACTACAAAGATACAGGCGTCAGATAGGAAGGAAACTGCTCAGGGATTTCACCATGAGGCCAATGGTGATTTTAAAACAGTTACAGAGTTTAATGGTTGTGATATGAGAGAACTGAGGATGGATCAACAACATTGTAAATTACTCCACAATACTAACCTAAATGACAAATTGAAAAGAAGGAAACCTGAACAGAATAAAAATATTCCAAAACATGAATCCTGTTTGCAACAAGGCAAACAATGTGGCAAAGAAATTAACTTCATGTCCTGAATACAAAGTGTTATGTTTGGGGAAAATCCAACATTACACATCACTGAGTACCACTGTTCAAGCATGGTGGTGGCTGCATCATGTTATGAGTATGCTTGTCATCAGCAAGGACTAGGGATTTTATTTTTAGGTTAAACAGAAACAGAATTCAGCTAAGCACAGGCAAAATCCTAGAGGAACACCCAGTTCAGTCTGCTTTCCAACATACACTGGGAGACAAATTCACCTTTCAGCAGGACAATTACTTCAAACACAAGGCCAAATCTACACTGGAGTTGCTTACCAAGACAACATTGAATGTTCCTGAGTGGCTTAGTTACAGTTTTGACTTAAATCGTCTTGAGAATCTATAGGAAGACTTAAATGGCTGTCTAACAATGATCAACAACAAACTTGACAGAGATTGAAGAATTTTAAAAAGAATAATGTGCCAATTTTGTACAGTTCAGGTGTGACTCACAGCTTTAATCACTGACAAAGGTGTTTTTAACTCAGGGGGGTGAAAACTTATCTAATAAAGATATAGATTATTGTTACATTTTTCATTAATTTCTCATTTTTTTGTGATTTAGACCCCAAAAAATAAAATTAAATCCATGTTAATCTCACTCTAACACAACAAAATGTGGAAAAAGTATAGCGGTATGAATACTTCCTGAAGACACTGTAGATGTAGTAGTTGCAGCAGCAGATAAATATTTGGATGTGAGAGATTTTAGTGCAAAATATCTACAGGGACGGCCTGGTGTAGGATCGAGGGATGGGGTGGTGGGTTTTTGGGAATAGCGTATAAGTGCAGGATTAGATGGTGGTTTAATGTTCCCCTTCTCCCTTTTTTTGCAATAGGGTCTGACTCCAGCAGATAGATTCTCATGCCACAGATGATGCAAGATATACGAGATGAGACAGGATGTCGAATGGTGCCAGAGAGGATGGTGCGTTACCTCCACCAACAGCTTGGGTGGTGAAATCTTTGTGAAACGCAGAGTAGGTGAACGGATCTCCTCATGTGGTTCCCACCGTGAAGCATGGAGGAGGAGGTGTGATGGTGCTTTGCTGTTGACACTGTCTGTGATCTATTTAGAATTCAAGGCACACTTAACCAGCGTGGCTACCACAGCATTCTGCAGCGATACGCCATCCCATCTGGTTTAAGCTTAGTGGGACTATCTTTTGTTTTTCAACAGGACAATGACCCAACACACCTCCAGGCTGTGTAAGGGCTATTTGACCAAGAATGAGAGTGATGGAGTGCTGCATCAGATGACCTGGCCTCCACAATCACCCAACCTCAACCCAATTGAGATGGTTTGGGATGAGTTGGACCTCAGAGTGAAGGAAAAGCAGTGCTCAGCATATATGGGAACTCCTTCAAGACTGTTGGAAAAGCATTCCTCATGAAGCTGGTTGAGAGAATGCCAAGAGTGTGCAAAGCTGTCATCGAGGCAAATGGTGGCTACTTTGAAGAATCTCAAATATAAAATATATTTAGATTTGTTCAACACTTTTTTTGGTTACTACATGATTCTGTGTGTTATTTCATAGTTTTGATGTCTTAACTATTATTCTACAACGTAGAAAATAGTAAAAATAAAGAAAACCCTTAAATGAGTAGGTGTGTCCAAACTTTTGACTGGTTCTGTATATATACCACTATCCCCAACACACCTTCCCACTACTTTGGCCCCAATAAATCCTACACCAGGCCGTCGGTCTGGGAGGCTGGAAATTCATCTCTCAAAACCCATTGTAGTTTTTATGCACTAAAATCTCTGATACCCAAAAATATATCTGCTGCTGCTACTACCAATTAAATCTTCTGGGATTTCATTTCCATCTGTGCGGTACAATTAATGACCATAGCAATAAACACCAAGAAGCCAACCTTACTAAAGCACAAACTGTTTGGGTCACTCTACTGGCCTACTACTCACAGGGATCCTCTCAGGCTCCCTCACCCCTCCATCCTCTACTTTCCTCACTGCCTCAGCCTGACACTATCTGCACTGCTGTCACCCTGGCAAACTCAACTTGTCTCACTCGCACAGGACATTTATGATCCCCAGCAACATGGCCACCCCCACAATTGACACACTCTACTTTTTCCAATTAAACTACACACTCTTTTGTCCCATCCCCTCCTGCACACTTCTCACACCTCGGAATCTCCATGCTGCAACATGACCATAAACTTGACATGTGAAACACGGTACTGGGTTCGTAACAAATTCTCTCATGGGATTACTTATATACCCTAGCATGACTATCTGGAAAACACACATAATCAAAACTCTGAACAACAGACAGGGTCTCCTCAGTCTCGCGCTCACCACCGGGTCTGTGCACCACCAAACTGCATGCATCACAGACAACAGGCATCCCCGACTTCAGTTGATCCACCTTAACACTCAACCCCACCCCAGTTATCACTCCTTTCAATGGCGCTGTGTTCCGGAGACTAAAGCAACACTCCATCACTCTCCTTCCTGGCTCCCCCTCCCCTCCCTTCCCTCCACAGAAAACTCAAACATATGGCATCAGACCCACAAGGTCTGCCATGAGAGGTGACTGTATAGTTCCCTTAATAAGGAAAAGCACATTTAGTCAATCTGCTTTCTCTGTGAGAGCTTCCCATGTTTGGAATACACTGCCATCAGACACACACAACTGCACCACCTGTCACACTTTCACAAAAAAACATGAAGACATGGCTCAAGGCCAATCAGACTTGTGAACATAATCCCTAGTTGTTTATTGCCGTTTTCCATGTTGTCTGTAGCTTGTGAGGAGTGGAAACACTTTGTTCTTGTGACCAATGTGTAATCCGCTCTCCGACCTGCGAAGGGCAGCAATACGCGACGCTGTCTAATCTTCCGGAAATTCACACAAAGAAGAAGTAAACGGAAGTGAGCAGTGACTGAGAACAAGTTCCACGTTAGCGTTTTTTTATTGTTATTTAGACGCGTATTAATAACACCCTGGAACTCAACATGACTCCTTTAGCTGCACAGCATCACATACATGGTACTGTTTAATTCGCGTTGGAGACAGGACTTGGTTGATATATGTTATCTAGGTAACGCTAGCTAGCTGCTAACAATGGCTAACTGTATGGTTTTTCACACTCAAATAGCCTCCGTCATGGAGGTGCTAGCAAATGCAGCCGTGGCAGAAATCTGTAAACTCGTAGACGACGACTATGCAGTGTTTCGTTTGGAAATAACTCAAAGCCAGAAAGAAAACAGGGGATTACGGAGGAAACTACAGCTGCTGGAATTGAAGGTGGCACGGGAACGCGCAGAGAGAACCAATAGGGTCAAGATCCTCGACCGATACAGAGCAGGAATGCCAAGAGGTACAATTGGGGGGGCTTTCGCCAGTTCCTGTCTGCACATGTTACCTAGAATTTGGTCTCAGGGACAGATTTAGAATGATTTTAAAAAATATTTTTATAGTTATAGTCACTCCACCCTTCGGCACACCATAATCCGTGCACCAAGATGCAATACGACACGTGTTACATTTTCTTTTGAAGTTATAGCCCCATTATAATAAAGCCATAATATCATTTGCGGCGTGGGATAGGCTACAGTTGAGCAAAGGCGTTTTTGGCATTTCCACACATGGGGAACTTTTTTTTGCCTTTTAAAAACTCATATCATACAATTCTACCTCATTTACATTAAATAATACATTTGCTAAAGCTGAGATAAATCTGGTCTTGAATTCAAAGTCTCACCTAATGATGAAGATGAAGCCATAGGTTACTACTCACAGTAATGGTCGATGCGCTCCTCTTGGCAATAGCCTATCTCAAGATGATCTACTTTGAAAAACAGTGCTGCTGTTCACGAAAAAGTGAGTTGAGGGGAATTTTTTAAAAATATTGGTTCTACAGTAGTAGGTGTTTGCTTTCCTTGTTTTTTATCCCACGATTGTTTTTTGAAATTAGCAAAAGGACAAAAGACAACCTCAACCAACCATAGAAATATAATCCATACATGGCAGTTCCCATTCAAGTCATGAATGGTTTAAATCTACTTGTTGAATCTATGCCGAGGTGCATTGAAGCTGTTCTGGTGGATCGTGGTGGCCAAACACCCTTTTTAAGACACTTTAGGTTGGTGTTTCCTTTGTTTTGGCAGTTTACCTGTATGTGCTTGTGATCAAATTTTATCCACCATAATTTTTTAGAAACTATTGAGCCTCTATAGCTAAATTATGCTCTCTGTTGTATTCTGAAAATTGAGATTGGGCTTCCGTGGTTGGATGAAAAATAAATACATTTGCCACTTGGGCCCAGTCACTGACTCACACAATTGGCCAGTAATATTTATTTCTTTATTTATTATGCAGTTTATTTTATTTTATCAATCAGTTACCCAATCAAGGCAGAGCCCCCCCAGTTACCCACGTGGGCCCCCTACCTCCTCTCCTCCCTCTATCTGATAATTAGCAGAGCAGCAGGCTCTCTACACTCATTGCGAGTGGGCTCCTGAATCCTCCTGTAGTTGGCGGTTGCAGTAAAACATTATTTAAAAAAAAGATAATATATACTACATATCTAATACTGTATAATATATACTGTATATATATTTTTTGTTAATTTTTTTTGCGGTCTGTTGGTCCTCCCTGGCCTAGGCCCAGGGGCTTCATCCTCGGTAAGCCCCTGCATTAATCCGTCCATGATTGGGCTTGGTCAGTTTTTGGATAGTATGCAATAATTCCCCTGATTACTTAGCTTTCTTGCACAAAGACACTATCCTATTCTAACTAGATTCTTGATTTACTGAATTTCCTATTATTTGTTAATTTAAAAAAATTATGCAAGGAACATAATCAATCAATCTATAAATCGTATATCAAGAAGTCATCCTGGACAATTCTAGACGGTGTCAAAACTGTCAATGTTGTACAATATAGCGTTCAGCATTGACAGTACCTAACCTAACCACCTCTTTTCCCTCAATCACTCTCTTAGGTGAAGGACATTTTACTGGAGGCTACAGGAGCTTTGTGAATCCAGTGGGACACCATACATGGAGCGATGACCAACCAATCACTGTTGATGAGGGGAGTGGAACCTCAACCCAGCACATTATCATGATAGAGGTTAGTGTAATAGTATTACATCAAAATTACAGTACATCAAATGTGGCCAGTTCATTTCAGAAAGGCTCCCCTTAGGTATTCACTTACTTACATATACATCCTTATTTATCTGCCGTAAGGGAGCTTGTGAGACTTCCCTATGACATTATCCAATTCCAGTCATGTATCGGTAATAACCTCCGCTCTTCATGTGGCAGTCTGCAGAGGCTGCAGGTCCTGGTGTCAAGCAGGGTAGGACTGAAGAAGAGGACCCTCAACACAGCAGAGACATCCAGACTGGAGCACCCCCTGTAGCCACGGAGGACCCCACCCCCGTCGCTCGACGAAGCATCACGGAGGTCAGTGGAACACTGAACGTCGTCCTCAAGTCAGAGACAGAGACTTTAACTGTAACACACAGGCTCTTACACACAGCAACTGACCACAAATCAGACCCAGACAGACTGGGGCTTGGGACACCGGGCTCTCCTCCTGCTCCTGACTCAGAGTCCTTACCGGTATTTCACCAGAGCCAGATGATGGTTAAGTCCTGTGGAGATGATGATGGTGACACGTTAGACACTAGTGGTGATGATCCGTCTTGTTCTTACACAACAGAGATGGACCCTGGCAACATATCCTTGGGTTTAGAGGCACAGACTGATTTGTCTAGAGGGGACTGGAACCGGTACAGTAGTAGTGTATACTGTGAAGGGTGCATAGATAAGAAAGGGGAGGTTATAGTGGTAGATGAGGTGACTGTGAAAGTGGAGGGTGATGCTCCTCCCACATGGAATGCAGATGGTCACCTAGGAGACAGTCACTCACAGGGCAGAGATGTCTTACATTACAGAGAAAGCTTAGAGACAAATACAAATATTGTCACCCACTCCCCTTTACACGAGTTCAGGGATCGCGGCCCAGTGTCCACGACGATGGCACCTTCCAAATCCCTCGGCTACGTCCTTTTCGATCAGGTATTGAACTCAAACGACCAAAGAGCCAAGGCTTGGGGAGGGGGAGCAACATCAGGCAATAGTAAAGAGAAACGGTTCCTCTGCATGTTCTGTAACAAAGGCTTCAGCAGCCCCCAGAAGGTGGAGGTCCATCAGAGGGTCCACACAGGGGAGAAACCCTACAGCTGTACCCAGTGTCATATGCGCTTTGCCCAGTCTGGCAGCCTGAAGAGGCACCAGATGGTCCACACAGGGGAGAAACCCTACAGCTGCCCCCAGTGTGAGAAGAGGTTCTCCCGCCAGGAACAGCTGAAGATGCACCTGAAGGTCCACATGGTATAGAGGCTGTTTGCCTGTACTCACTGATGGAAGAGATTCTCAGAGAGGAGCTACCTCAGGACACCAGCAGAAAAACCATTCCACTCTATAAAGTTGAAAGTAATCATTTCACTCAATAGCTTCTGATGTATAGATCAGTCCTTGCATTAAAGACAAAGATTAATTTTCATTGTTGTCAGCAGAAAACATCCACAGATTCATTTGGAATAATGAGATTAAGACTAACAGTGTTGAACATTCCTGGGTAGAATATTGCATCCAGACATTGTGTGATATATATAAGCCTAAAAATCTGTTACATATTGTGTTTGTACTGTGTAGGCTATATGATGTTCACAAATGGCTGTTTCATTACTTCCGTTCAACTACTAAATTTTTTCCCCAAGGCACTTTTAATGAGGAAATTAATGCAGTTTATAGAGTTAATACAGATTTTTAGTTGAGATTAGTGATGGGTGCATTTTCATGTTTCAGCATGACAATGCCCCTGTGCTCAAAGCGAGGTCCATACAGAAATGGTTTGTCAAGATCAATGTGGAAGAACTTGACTGGCCTGCACAGAGCCCTGACCTCAACCCCATCGAACACCTTTGGGATGAATTTGAATGCCGACTGCGAGCCAGGCCTAATCGCCCGATCTCACTAATTCTCTTGTGGCTATATGGAAGCAAGTCCCTGCTGAAATGTTCCAACATCTAGTGGAAAGCCTTCCCAGAAGACTGGAGGCTGTTATAGCAGCAAAGGGGGGACCAACTCCATGTTGATGCCCGTGATTTTGGAATGAGATGTTCGACAAGCAGGTGCCACATACTTTTGGTCATGTGGTGTATTTAAGGAGAGCAAATCGAAATACAATCCCGAAGTCAGCTTACTGTCAACAGTAGAACAAAGTTTAAAACAATGTTTGAGTGAAAATTTATGGTGAATTTGCTTCCGGATACGGTAGACTCCTCCTCCTCACCACTATATTGAGATCAGCAGTGCGGGTGAATTTAGCACGTATTGATGCTTTAATGAGACATCAGCTGGCGATGGTTGCAATAGGCCATTTGATTATATTCCAATAGGCTACATTCTGTAGCCTACACGTTAGCCTATCCATTGTCACATTATGAAAGGTGTGAAAACCGATGATGATTGTGGACTACAGGAAAAGGAGGACCGAGCACGCCCCCATTCTCATCGACGGTGCTGTAGTGGAGCAGGTTGAGAGCTTCAAGTTCCTTGGCGTCCACATCACCAACAAACTAACATGGTCCAAGTGAGCCGAGACAGTCGTGAAGAGGGCACAACAAAATCTATTCCCCCTCAGGAGACTGAAAATATTTGACATGGGTCCTCAGATTCTCAAAAGGTTATACAGCTGCACCATCGAGAGCATCCTAACAGGTTGCATCACTTCCTGGTATGGCAACTGCTCGGCTTCCAACCGCAAGGCACTACAGAGGGTAGTGCGTATGGCCCAGTACATCACCAGGGCCAAGCTTCCTGCCATCCAGGACCTCTATACCAGGCGGTGTCAGAGGTTAAGCCCTAAAAGTCATGGACTGTTCTCTCTGCTACCGCACGGCAAGCGGTACCGGTAAGTCTAGGTCCAAGAGGCTTCTAAACAACTTCTAGCCCCAATCCATAAGACTTCTGAACAGCTAATCAAATGGCTACCCAGACTATTTGTGTTGCACCCCACCATCTTCTACGCTGCTGCTACTCTGTTATTATCTATGCATAGTCACTTTAATAACTCTACCTACACGTACATAATTACCTTGACACCGGTGCCCCCCGCACATTGACACATTGACTCTGTACCGGTACCCCCTGTATATAGCCCCGCTATTGTTATTTACTGCCGCGCTTTATTTATTTGTTATTCTTATCTCTTACTTTTTTAGGGATTTTCTTAAAACTGCATTGTTGGTTAAGGGCTTAAGGGCTTGTAAGTAAGCATTTCATTATAAGGTCTACTCCTGTTGTATTTGGCGCATGTGACAACTAAGATTTGATTTTGTTTGTGTCCCTGGCTGAGATGAGCTGATTTGGGCCATCAGTTGATTGACAGAAACTTGAACAATAAACTTTCCCCCAGTGTGGATGCTGACCCACGTTTTATAGTTGGGCTATGTATAATTTGTCAACTTAGCTATGGTCTTTGGTGTGGGTAATATTTAATTTTGTAAATCTGTCGATGTTTATGCATTTGAGCCTATCCAAAGACGATTTAGTTGAGCTGAGACACTTCTCTGATGTGTAAATTATCAGGCTATTCGTTTTACTTCTTGAAAACCATTGAAATAAATGCAACTCGTGAGGCTTGGAGCGGGAGCGCGCTGCTTAGACCACTGCGCTACGGCAGGCCACAATGCTCTAGTAAGCATTAAGAATGCTATGGATACTCACTCCCCAGTAGGAGCAGTCCTCCATAGGATTGAATGGAATTCTACTGTATTTCAATAAAGGACAAAATTACATGTATTGATTTTTTGTTGTTGTTGTAGTAGGGACAGTAACATTAGTGATCTCAAAGTATACTTTAAGGAAAATGTTTTTACATATTTTATTTAGCTCACATAATTTATTATATTATGCATTAATGTATTTGTAATAGAATAAATGTGGAGAAAAAAAACAAATGAATGCGTTTACATAGCTTCCAAAATATTTTTTACAATGGTGAGGGAGTTCCAAGATGGAGGCACAGTGGCTCCTAACAGTCATGTAGTGTATGTATAAATCATTGGATCGCACTGAGGTAATCAATTATGTATTCTGCCTATTGCTTGCCTTCAACATAAAAAAAAAAAATCCTTGACGAACAAACCATCTACACTGTACTTGTCCTTTTATTATAATCCACATAAGAATTCACAAGACGAGCTATAGCCTGCACGTAGCTTAAGGTACGATACGGCATTGTATATACAAACGGATTCCAGCTGCCCCCGGCTATCTAAATATTTATTCAGATATTCAAATCCTCCTGGTGCAGGATGGATTTCCTCCTGCAACAAAATATTGTTATTTTTTTGGTACTTTTTAGCCCTTTTTCTTCCCATTTTCGTGATATCTAATTGGTAATTAGTCTTGTCCCATCGCTGCAACTCCTGTACGGACTCAGGAGAGGCCAAGGTCGAGAACCATACCTCCTCCAAAACACGTCCCTGCCAAGCCGCACTGCTTCTTGACACACTGCTCGCTTAACACTGAAGCCAGCCTCACCAATGTGTCAGAGGAAACACTGTGCACGCGCCCGGCCCACCACAGGAGTCTCTAGAGGGCGATGGGACAAGGACACACCTGTCGGCCAAACCCTCCCCTAACCCGGACGATGCTGGGCCAATTGTGCGTCAGGATCTGTAGTGACGACTCAAGCACTGCAGTGCCTTAGCCCGCTGCGCCACTCGGGAGGCCCCAAGATCTGACATCTGTAGTATCACAGTCCGTTTCAACGAAGGGCAAGTGGTGCTCCCAGTTCAGGAGACCACCATGTTCAACGGGTAAAATTGTATTGGAGCTGTCCATGGTAGGTTGGGGAGAAATATTTTTTAAATCAAGGGAGGGGAAAAAAAGTCAAATTAATTCAAGGAATCGATCAGTGTCTACAACCGGAGCACGCTACTTAGACCGCTGTGCTACAGCAGGTCACAATGCTCTAACAAGCACTAAGAATGCTATGAATACTGATAAGACATAGGCACATCGTTTTCAATTAATTTGTTTTAAACCTTCCGTAAAATTGTGTTGGAGCTGTCCATGGTGGGTTGGGAAGAAATATACAGTACCAGTCCAAAGTTTGGACACACCTACTCATTCAAGAGTTATTCTTTATTTGTACTATTTTTCTACATTGTAGAATAATAGTTTTGACATCTTCACTATGAAATAACACATGGAATCATGTAGTAACCAAAAAAATGTTAAACAAATCAATATATTTTAAATTCTTCAAAGTAACCACCCTTTGCCTTGATGACAGCTTTGTTGCACACCCTTGGCATTCTCTCAGTGGGCTACAGTCTTCCTACTAGGGCAGAAGGGGTGAAAGACCAGCTGGTCGTACTTCAGGTATGCGATGTTGCCTCTCTTTTGCTGTTCAATGAGTCATAGCAGCGGGTCCTTTCTTTTGAGGCGTATCTTTCGGAGAAGTCTTCATTGATGAAGAACTGAGATAAGAACTGAGCTCTTTGGCTATTCACACCAGTGGTGGGTTTGGTGTTGAAATGAGAATGCATAAGCAGATAAGAACCCCATGCCCACTGTAATATATGGTGGACGTTATGGGGCTGTTTTGCTTCCACTGGTCCTGGGGCCCTGGTTAAGGTCAACGGCATTATGAACATGACCCAGTACCAGGACATTTTAGCCAAAAACCTGGTTGCATTTGCAAGGAAGCTGATACTTCAAATGGATCTTCCAGAAAGACAATAACCCCAAGCACACCAAAATCCACAAAGATTGACCACAGAATCTGTCTCCGAACTCAAGTCTCACTGAATACCTGTGGTTTGAATTGAAGAGGGCAGTCCATAAGTGCAAACGAAGGATAATAGTTAGCCCTCCGTGCCCTCCATTGATCGACACTTGCAACGTCTGAGCAGGGGAACGCGATGTGGTTAGCTGATACATCAAATGCCTATCCAGGTGTTGTAAGGTGTCAGCAACCTATGAGCAGAGAACGCAGCCATTGAGATACATAGATTGCTGTCATACCTTTTCCATAGACTGGTTTCCTTGCCCTGTAAGCAATGTTTTTAATTTTGTAATTTGGGTGAACTATCCCTTTAAACCTAATCTATGACCTGACCCATCACCTTATGAATTACTGCCCCATAGTGGCAAGAAGTGACAAACACAACTATACAACACATAAATAGCTGTTAGCCTCCCATGCACAGGTTACTTTCTGTCGCTAGAACTAAAACTGAAACTTAATTATGTAAAAAACAGTAAATCAGACCTTAAAAACAATTTCAAATAAAAATCTTAATGAATAGAAATAAAAAAAAGTAATATAAAAGCACAACTATAACATTGGTAGGAAGACAATGTATTTATTTAATGGGATTAATTTAAGATGCTCTTTTGAGTGGTAGGGTTTCAGACGTTTTTGTAAGCTGAGCAGGGACTCAGGGGGAAGCTGGTACCACCATTGGGGTGTCAGGACAGAGAAGAGCGTTGACTGGGCTGAGCGGGATCTGATCCCCCATTGTGGTGGGACGGCCAAGAGACCAGTGGCAGAACTTGAGTGCTCAGGTGGGGTGTTGGGTTTGAGCATGGCCTGAAGGTAGGGAGGGGCAGTTCCCCTTGCTGCTCTGTCGGCAAGCACCATGGTCATGTAGTGGATGGGAGCTTTGACTGGAAGTCAGTGGAGTGTGCGGAGGAGCGGGGTGACATGGGGGTCGTTCCACTTCAAAAAGCACAAGAAAGAGGATTGACACCGACCATCTCAATTGTTCCAAAATCGTTTCTGTTAGAAACAGATATTAGCATTCCTGCAAAATTATTTTGTTGAAATACAATTAGATCTCTGAGAAATTCAACTAATTGATTGCACCCAAATTGGCCATTTTAATTTATAGGATTCATATATTTAATAAATATAGTACCTAACATCTGATTCAGAACAAACTTTTTTCTAACAATGAGTTAGACATGAGAAATCCAAAGAAATTGTCTAAAACCACCCACGGGACCCCCCCCCCACACCAATCCCACCCCAACAACGAGTATATAGTATCAGTTCTCTGTCTGACAAATTGTATGGTGCTGCGGCTTGGAGTATTGTTTCATCGTCCTATGTAATTTCAGTGAATTTGGTTGGTTTTGTTTCCCCTTGTTCAGAGAAATTAGTCATCGAAGTTGTTAGGTTTTTGTCCCATCCTACATCCTGATAGTACCAGGTTCTGACCTCCTAAATGGTGCTGTTCCTGCTTTTATGTGAAAAGGTGTTAAAGGGATTGTTCACCTAAATGACAAAATCAATCATTTTAAATTAATAATAGTTTTCCTTACCCTGTAAGCAGCATATGGACAAGGTATGAAAGCAACCCATGCTTTGGTTTTGTTGGCCACTGCTTCAAATGCTAACTTTTTAGCATTTGTGGCACAAATCCAATGCAAGTCAGTGGTACCTATATTAGCATTTTCCCGCTTAATTTCCAAATAATCATGAAGTTTACAAAAATGGATTGTATAACTCAGAGGTTAACGTTACTTATAGAGGATTTGGATATGAAGCACAAAATGCTAATCTAGTAAGCATTGACTTGCATTGAATTTGTGCCACAAATGCTAAAAAGTTATCATTTAAAACAGTGACCAGACATGCTCATCCCCAGAATCTTTTTACGTGTCTATTTTCAACGGATAAAGCTAACAACATGAACAACTTCATAGTTAAGAACACTATAACTATATGGAAGAAAATTAAACGTAATCTACAAGAACCAATATCACTCACTAACACAACCCTATGGAACAATCCTTGGATAGCTTTTCATAATTCATAGATAAATTGGACCACATGGAAAACAAAAGGTATAGAAACCGTACATGGGGGGATGGTAGGGGACGCCATGTGTGACTGACGTGTTCTCCGTTTGCTCCCGTGGTATTCTTAAAGTTTATGTGAATTCTGCAGCAGAACCGTATTTATTTTCAAATATTAATTTGGTGATCCCTTTCCGTAAAAACCAAGACTACTTTGCTTCCGAATGTCAGCATGTCGACCAAACATAAGGCCAAGAGCATGACTTTGAGAAAACCCGGCCTACAAGACCCGCTCTCATCACCGCCCTCCCCTGAGTCTGAGGGCCCGGGGACGCACACTTTACCCGGGGGCGCGGCTTGGCCTGGCGGCGCTGAAATGAACATTCTCGAGGCCATCAGGCCTATCAGGACTACGCTCTGAGATAGTTGAAATGAAAACACAGGTGGTTGCTACGATTGAGGCCAGAATACAGGAGGTTTCTGATACTTTAAAAGCAGATTTAACCATCCTGCGGAACGAGACTGTGCCGGCAATTACATTACTCAAAACAACAACTGCGTCACACACTACAACGATTGCAGCACTGGAGGCCTCCGCTACTAATGTCTCCGATTTAACTACATCCCTGGAGACTGAAGTTAAACGCCTAGCTGCGGATTTGAAAAAGGTGAGGGGGTGCTGTGTGAGTTTAGAGGGACTCTCTCGACGCAATAATCTGAGACTTGTATCAGTCCCAGAGTCCGCTGAAATGCATCGCGCCACGGATTTTGTTTCAGGGCTGCTGAAGGATGTTCTTGCCTTAGATGAAAAGCCCCTGATTGATCGAGCCCACCGGTCGCTGCGCCCAAAGCCCCGGGATGGGGAGAGGCCCCGTGACATAATTCTTCGAGTGCACTTTTTTCATGAGAAGATGGAGATCCTCCGACGAGCCCGCAATACCACTCTGAGCTTTCAAGGACAGAGCTTCTCCATCTACCAGGACTACTCCCCCACTGTTTCCAGGCAGCGCGCAGCTTTCGGACAGGCCAAACGAGTACTTCGGGACCATCCAAGTGTGAAGTATGGACTGCGATTCCCGGCCCGTTTATGGATATCTCATGAGGGTAAAGACCACACATTTGAATCTCCGGATGAGGCTATGGCTCACATTCAACGTCACATCAAGAAGTCTTGAATATGCTCACAGTGTGGATTGTAAGTACCCCACTTGTGGTACAATTATGTTTAGATATAACAGGCTAGTCTTGTATAGTTGGTGAAACTATTCAGGCTTATTTGATGTGATCTAATGTTTTGATTATCTAGTGTGCGTGCCTTATCTCGCTCACCTATTTAGTTTGTTTACACATTGTCTCAGTGACTCAAAATAGTTTTGGTTATTTGTTTACTGCATCCGTTTGCATTGACCCAGTAAACAGTAAATGTCTCCTGAGGCTACACGGTTTCTGGGGCCTCACTTTCATTTTAAAAGTTTTGAGCGTCATTTATGCCCAGCAAACGTTCAACGTTGCGCACACGTAGTTTTTTGGTATTGGTTGTAAGCTGTCTCAGCTTCAACTAGACTACTATTATAATTACTATTATTTTTGATTGTCTAACTACGATTTCCTTACTTCAAATTAGATTTTTGGCTGAGAGCCTTTATACATTTTATTTATTTTCTCTCTCAATGCCTGTTATAAGACGGGTGCATACATTTATATACATCTACAAGTGGTGCTTTTGTCATTCCGTTTGCACAAGGGATTCGCCTTTTTTTTATTTGGAAAAATACATACAAATCTTTCTTTTTGCTGCTTGATCCACTAACAAAACACGACTTTAAAGAGCGGGACTGTGGGTTTAGGTTTAAGACCGCACTCTCACAGACATACTGTGCGAAGAGAACATGTTCTATTTAGGCTTGTACCTCGTTTGGGGAGGTATTGTCTGGGATGGGGGTAGGGGGAGGGGGTGGGGGGGCAGGTTGAATTGTTCAGTTCTAATGTTGTCATTCTGTCTTTTTAGTTTTTTTTTCTGTTTTTTTTCTGTACTTTTTCCAAACATTTACCACCGTACATTATTACTCTGGGACAAGTTATTCTGGGGGTTTTGGGCGCTCATTGCTTTTCCATTCTATGCTCTGATGACAGGGTTGAATAACGGGAATGCCCAGAGGGGCCGAAATAATACGATCAAGTACATTTCTTGGAATACGAAAGGGGTTAACAACCCGGTGAAGCGTAAGAGGGTGTTGACGCACTTAAAGGGTTTGAATGCAAATATTGCATTTCTACAAGAGACTCACTTGAGGACTGGTGAGCATTTTAGGATGCGTAAGGACTGGGTTGGTCAAGTGTTCCACTCAAACTTTCATAGTAAATCAAGAGGTGCTGCTATTCTGGTTGATAAAGCTACTCCCTTTGTAGCTTCTGAGGTTATTGCTGATCCTAAGGGACGATACGTCATAGTAACTGGTGAACTGTTTTCTACCCCTCTTGTTTTGGCTAGTGTTTATGCTCCCAATTGGGATGACACAAGTTTCATTTCTTCCTTTCTGTCTGCTATTCCCAATTTAGATTCTCATTTGTTGATTTTAGGGGGGATTTCAACTGTAAAATGTCCCCAGTTCTGGACAAATCCTCACAAATAAATACAGGCCCATCTAAATGTGCCCTACTTATTCAATCCTTTCTTCAGAAATATGCTATGTTTGAGGCCTGGCGTTTCCTACATCCTACAGATAGACAGTATTCCTTTTATTCTCATGTTCATAAAACATACTCCCGGATTGATTACTTATTTTTGGACAAAAAACTTCTGCCTAACCTTCGGCAGTGTACTTACGAGAGTATTGTTATCTCTGACCATTCACCATTAGTGCTTGAACTAGAGTTTCCCCAGCGACCCCCTAGGTGTTATCAATGGCGTCTCAACCCCATTTTACTCTCAGATAAGGAGTTTGTCAATTTCATTTCTTCTGAAATTGCCTTATTCCTAGAAACTAATTCAACACCAGGTATGTCCTGCTCTACCATATGGGAGTCTCTCAAAGCATACCTACGTGGCCAAATTATTTCTTATACAGCCAACCAAAACAGAGTTCGCTCCCAGCGACTTCGGGACCTGAGCCCATAGCCACATTGGATGAGAAGTATGCTACGGATCCTTCCTCTGATCTGCATAAAGAGCGCCAACTACTCCAATCTGAATTTGATGAGCTTTCTACCAGGCAAGCTGAACAGTTACTCTTGCGAGCTCGATACAAAGTCTATGAACAAGGCGACAAGGCCAGTAAACTCCTTGCACATCAGATCCGTAAATCTGAGGCCTCACGGCTAATCCCACAAATAAGGACCCCGTCTGGTGCCACCACAGTTATACATAAAGAGATCAATGATCAATTTAAACAATTTTACTCTGCGCTATACACCTCTGAATCCCCTCAAGACCCTTTGCTGATTGACTCCTTCTTTAATGGCTTGAATATGCCTTCAATTGATACAGACTCCCATGACTGTCTAGAAGAAGAATTTACGCTTGAGGAGATTGTAACAGCAGTGTCCGCAATGAAAAGTGGTAAATCACCGGGTCCGGACGGTTTTCCAACCGAATTTTACAGTTTTCTGGTCTGCTTTGCCCATTCTTGTCCCGACTATTTGCAGAGTGCCTCAATACTTCAAAGCTGCCGCCTAGTCTTTATCAGGCTTCAATTTCATTACTACTAAAGAAAAACAAAGACCCCCTGGAATGTGGATCCTATCGCCCAATCTCGCTTTTAAACTGTGATTACAAAATCCTAGCTAAGCTTTTAGCCATCCGTATGGAAGGCTTGCTGCACCAAGTAATACACTCTGACCAGACTGGCTTTGTGAGAAATAGGCATTTATTTTTCAATATTAGGCGCCTTATGAATATACTGTACTCCCCAGCGTCGGAGGACCCGGAGGTGGTGGTCTCACTTGATGCCGAAAAAGCGTTTGACCGCGTTGAGTGGGATTACCTAACAGCTGCCCTTTATAGATTTGGCTTTGGCCCCAAATTCATTGCGTGGATAAAGATTCTTTATTTTTCCCCCATGGCTTCGGTACGGACTAATAACTTGTCCTCTGACTATTTTCCCTTGCACCGCGGATCCAGACAGGGTTGCCCACTCTCCCCCTTGTTGTTTGCTTTGGCAATCGAGCCTCTCGCCATTGCACTACGCTCTAATGATGCCATTCAAGGCATAATCAGGGCGGGCTGGGAGCAGAAAGTCTCGCTATATGCTGACGACCTCCTTTTGTTTATCTCCAATCCCGATACCTCATTGCCACGTGCCCTATCTGTTCTTAAAAAGTTTGGATCAATCTCAGGGTACAAGCTGAATCTAGGCAAGAGTGAGCTTTTTCCGGTAAACAAGGCTGCTTTAAAGTGCTCTTTCACAAGTTCTCAGTTTAGGATTGTCCGGGATCAATTCACTTACTTGGGAGTAAAAGTGACAAGGAAATATTCAAATTTGTTTCAGGAAAACTTTGTTGCTCTAGCAGACAGATGGTTTCAATCTTTTACTTTTTGGAATTCGCTACCCCTTTCTCTTATCGGAAGGGTTAATGTCATTAAAATGAATGTGTTGCCCAAATTTCTATATTTATTTCAATGTTTACCCATTTTTATTCCAAAATCTTTTTTTATTTCACTGGATCAAACATTCATGCATTTTATTTGGCATGGCAAGGTACCACGGATTGGTAGAAAACATTTACAGAAGCCTAGGTCATTGGGGGGTTTAGCTCTACCAAATTTTCAGACATACTACTGGGCTGCAAATTTTAGAGACGTTCTGTACTGGCTGCAGACTGATCCTACTGGCCCTAGACCACTCTGGGTCCAGATGGAGTCTGAATCGTGTAAACCTGCAGCACTTTCCTCTGTGCTGTGCTCGTCTCTCCCAGTGTCCCTAGGCAAAAGGTGTGCCAACCCAATTGTAAAGCAGTCTCTTAAAATTTGGAATCAGTTCCGTTTAGCCTTTAACCTCTGAGGCTTTTCTCTATCAGGCCCAATCAATCAAATCAAATCAAATCAAATTTTATTTGTCACATACACATGGTTAGCAGATGTTAATGCGAGTGTAGCGAAATGCTTGTGCTTCTAGTTCCGACAATGCAGTAATAACAAGTAATCTAACTAACAATTCCAAACTACTGTCTTGTACACAGTGTAAGGGGATAAAGAATATGTACATAAGGATATATGAATGAGTGATGGTACAGAGCAGCATAGGCAAGATACAGTAGATGGTATCGGGTACAGTATGTACAAATGAGATGAGTATGTAAACAAAGTGGCATAGTATAGTATAAAGTGGCTAGTGATACATGTATTACATAAGGATACCGTCGATGATATAGAGTACAGTATATACGTATGCGTATGAGATGAATAATGTAGGGTAAGTAACATTTATATAAGGTAGCATTGTTTAAAGTGGCTAGTGATATATTTACATCATTTCCCATCAATTCCCATTATTAAAGTGGCTGGAGTTGAGTCAGTGTCAGTGTGTTGGCAGCAGCCACTCAGTGTTAGTGGTGGCTGTTTAACAGTCTGATGGCCTTGAGATAGAAGCTGTTTTTCAGTCTCTCGGTCCCAGCTTTGATGCACCTGTACTGACCTCGCCTTCTGGATGATAGCGGGGTGAACAGGCAGTGGCTCGGGTGGTTGATGTCCTTGATGATCTTTATGGCCTTCCTGTGACATCGGGTGGTGTAGGTGTCCTGGAGGGCAGGTAGTTTGCCCCCGGTGATGCGTTGTGCAGACCTCACTACCCTCTGGAGAGCCTTACGGTTGAGGGCGGTGCAGTTGCCATACCAGGCGGTGATACAGCCCGCCAGGATGCTCTCGATTGTGCATCTGTAGAAGTTTGTGAGTGCTTTTGGTGACAAGCCGAATTTCTTCAGCCTCCTGAGGTTGAAGAGGCGCTGCTGCGCCTTCTTCACGATGCTGTCTGTGTGAATCAGAACATTTTATTTCCTCCATCTTTGAATGATGGGGCTTTTGGCATTTGGCACTCACTAGGCCTTTCCTCGCTAGCCCAATTATTCTTTGATGGTACATTTGCCTCTTTTTCTCAGCTGCAGGAAAAGTTCAATCTCCCCCAATCCCACTTTTTCCGCTATCTCCAGACTAGAAACTTTGTCAGGGCTAATACACCTGGATTTCCCAATAGGCCTGCGAATACAGCTATAGAGAGCATCTTGGAGCTGAACAAGCTTCCTAGGGGCGCAATTTCAGATGTATATGCAATCATTCATGACTTACAGAACCCTTCTTTGGTGCCTTTAAAGACTCGATGGGAAAAGGATTTGGGGGAGGAACTTGGGGAAGACGCCTGGGAATCTGTGCTGCACAGGGTGCACTCGTCCTCTTTTAGCACTAGACACAGCCTCATTCAATTCAAGGTGGTTCACCGTATCCACTGGTCGGGGGCCAAACTTGGAAGAATATTCTCTGATTTTGATCCTACCTGTGTCAGATGTAAGGTGGAACCAGCCACACTGTTGCATATGTTTTGGGGCTGTCATAAACTGTCAGGTTTCTGGGAATTGATATTTAAATGTTTCTCTGATATATATGACACTGTTATAGATCCGTCTCCCCTTACAGCCCTTTTTGGAGTACTGCCCATGGGTACCCCCCTATCAAGAATCCAGTCGGACACTGTTGCTTATACAACTCTTTTAGCTAGACGGCTAATACTACAGAACTGGAAGATGGCAGCTCCCCCATCTTATAAATATTGGGTGAGGGATGTGTTGTGCTCTCTGAAACTAGAAAAAATTAAATTAAATTCACGTGGGAACCCCAAACTGTTTGATGAGGCTTGGTCTCCATTCCGGTCTTACTTTAAACAGTCCATCCTCTGATGGCATTCCAATTAATACTAAAATAAGTCTGTGACTTAAGGGTTGGGGGAGTCTCTCTCTGTGTTTTTGCTGGGGGGGGGATTAAGATCCATGTGCTTATTGATTGTGGTCCGCAGATGCCTTGTTCATCTTGCCCAGGCAGAGACTGAAGTGTGAGCTTGTTTTTCCCAGTTATTTTTACATTTTGTTCACGCCTACATGAATAATCATTTTATTTTTTTTATTTTAAAGCATTGTAAACTTTTTTTTTGTCCAGTGGATGGTTGGTCTGTGGCCATGACTCTCTGTGAGTGGTTGCATTTCTCCACCCTTATCCCTTGACTGTTTACAGGAACAATGGTGAGATGTTTGCCCTGTCCCTGTACTATAGATTGCCCTTTAACCTCTGTAGCCTTCTGCCCGGTGTGTTTAACTTGTCTAAAGTATGGTATCTTTAAAGCTATTTTTTTATTTGTATTTTTATTTGTATTTATTTATTTTTTCTAGTTGAGTATATTATTTATATTGCTTTGTCTTGTCTGTATGTGTGTATGTTCAAAACTTAATAAACAGAGTTTTTAAAAAAATAAAAAAAATAAAAAGAATTTTTAAAAAAAAATTTAAAAAAAGAAGAAAAAAAAAGAAACCGTACATGACTTGGTAACAGGAAATAAATGTATGTCCATGACAGAATTAAAAGATATTCTGGACTGAAAAAAAGTTAATGTCGCAATATTGATTTTGAAATCTTTTGGAAATCAGAGCAACCTTGAGGGAATTATTTGAGTCAGAAAAGGATGTTCACATGATAGGGAAGATATACAAAACCTTGCAGAAACTATATCCATCTGAAAATCTCTTATATAAACTATTGGAACAAAGACTAAAAATAACTGTTGGAATAAGATGGAGAGAAAGTTGCAGCATAACTAATGAAATTACAGTTAATGAAAATATATGCTTAATATAGTATAAACTAATGTATAGAATTGATTATACAAGAGTCAAAATACACAAATTCTAAAGAACAACAGCAGAGTCATGTCTTAAGTATAAAACAAATAATCACTCAATCCAAGCTTTCTGGGAATGCTATAATGTCCAAAAGTTGTGGGGGCTGAGCTAGAATGTTGGCTGTCAGAAGTATTACAATGTAAACTTAATTTTAATCTGTCTGTCTGCATATTTCAATACATGGCATATGGGGGTGTAGTGAGATGCCCAACGGGCTAGGTGAGTTTCAACTCATCTTGAAAAAATGTATAATAAAAACATTGATTTCTATCCGCCATCATTAACACAATGGGAAAATGTAATGATTTATTATTGAAATAGCATGGGCGAATGAGAAAAACAAATTGATACAATTCAAGGCCAAGTGACAAACAATAATGCAGGCACTTGGGATGGGGGTGTGAGCATGCGGGTCTGGGCACATGAAAATGTAGTTATTGTTTGTAAGTTGTTCTTATGTATATGGAGTGATTTATTTGTATTTATAAAAAAATATATATATATATATACTGCTCAAAAAAATAAAGGGAACACTAAAATAACACATCCTAGATCTGAATGATTGAAATATTCTTATTAAATACTTTTTTCTTTACATAGTTGAATGTGCTGACAACAAAATCACACAAAAATTATAATTGGAAATCAAATTTATCAACCCATGGAAGTCTGGATTTGGAGTCACACTACAACCACACTACAGGCTGATCCAACTTTGATGTAATGTCCTTAAAACAAGTCAAAATGAGGCTCAGTAGTGTGTGTGGCCTCCACGTGCCTGTATGACCTCCCTAAAACGCCTGGGCATGCTCCTGATGAGGTGGCGGATGGTCTCCTGAGGGATCTCCTCCCAGACCTGGACTAAAGCATCCGCCAACTCCTGGACAGTCTGTGGTGCAACGTGGCGTTGGTGGATGGAGCGAGACATGATGTCCCAGATGTGCTCAATTGGATTCATCAATGCCTTCCTCTTGCAGGAACTGCTGACACACTCCAGCCACATGAGGTCTAGCATTGTCTTGCATTAGGAGGAACCCAGGGCCAATCGCACCAGCATATGGTCTCACAAGGGGTCTGAGGATCTCATCTCGGTACGTAATGGCAGTCAGGCTACCTCTGGCGAGCACATGGAGGGCTGTGCGGCTTTGGAGCAGTGGCTTCTTCCTTGCTGAGCGGCCTTTCAGGTTATGTCGATATAGGACTCGTTTTACTGTGGATATTGATACTTTTGTACCTGTTTCCTCCAGCATCTTCACAAGGTCCTTTGCTGCTGTTCTGGGATTGATTTGCACTTTTCGCACCACAGTACGTTCATCTCTAGTAGACAGAACACGTCTCCTTCCTGAGCGGTATGACAGATGCGTGGTCCCATGGTGTTTATACCTGCGTACTATTGTTTGTACAGATGAACGTGGTACCTTCAGGTGTTTGGATATTGCCCCCAAGGATGAAACCAGACTTGTAGAGGTCTACAATTTTTTTTTCTGAGGTCTTGGCTGATTTATTGGAATTGATTTTCTGGAATTTTCCAAGTTGTTTAAAGGCACAGTCAACTTAGTGTATGTACATTATTTCTGACCCACTGGAATTGTGTTACAGTGAGTTATAAGTGAAATAATCTGTCTGTAAACAATTGTTGGAAAAATTACTAGTCATGCACAGAGTAGATGTCCTAACCGACTTGCCAAAACTATAGTTTAACAAGAAATTTGTTGAGTGATTGAAAAACAAGTTTTAATGACTCCAACCTAAGTGAATATTAACTTCCGACTTCAACTGTACATGTGTGGTTTTGATATGGTGTATTACACACAAACACCTAATGTACACGTCAAAATAGTTTAGTCAGGTTTATCTTAATGACTTATCATAGCTGACTTGTATTTACCAACAACATCATATTTATGTCCACCATGATGGGTTTAACAACAATGAAGTCATTCTGTAACTACAGTATAGGACTCAAACGTAGTGGGGATGGGTAAACACTCCATTTTGAATGTGTGTTTATTATCTGTGTGTACATACCTGAGGGAGTGTATGTCTGTGTAATCTGTATTTTTACTTGTCTCTTCCAGGAGGAGGGTCTGGAGGTGCTGCTGGTGAAGGAGGAGGGGTGTGAGGAGGGTCTGGTGAACCCTGAGGCGACCATGGTCATGGAGGACAACCAGACAAAAACTCATCCAGAACCCACACAGGAACCAGCTGAAGAGCACAGGACCACATACAGTCTCACTGAGGTGAGCCCACTGTAAACTACTGTCTGAATGGTATTAGGTTGGGCCGTATTCCACTAAGCTTCTCAACGTAGAAAATTGGTCGTAATGTATGCGTGTAAGTGTGTGTGTGTGTATGTATATATGTATATATATATATATATTTTATACATATTTAACCCCATATTTTTGTTGGCACAACACTACCTCCATACTTCCATTCATTTATATATATATTACCTTAAAACCAGTCCTGCGACAAGCGCATGCAGTGCATTGAGACACTGATATCTCTAGTTTAAATTGATGGAATTTGATGGGGATTTTTATATTTTATTAATTAGAATAACTCTCAACAGTATTTTAAGACCCAGACTGAGTCCCTACATTTTTTCAAATATTTTTCGCGGGCATATTAAAGGGGGGTTGGTCGGCGGTTGCCCATCCCTTCTCTAGAGGGTGATAAAACGCCAAAAATAACATCTGAGGTTAATCATAAAACCCAATCTTTCCCCATTAATTTCACCTATAACAATGGCTAAACGAACCAAAGGTAACTAATTTCTGTTTTTTAGGATTACAAACTGGTGAGCTCTATAGAGTTCAAAGCTGGCGATACCTCGCGATTGGTTATTCCACATAATTTGCAACGTTTTCAATGAGCGTCATCACTATCTTTCCTTTGCGCAATCTCTATTGGACAGACTGAGTAAACATAAATGGTACCATAGACCAGCTTTAATATTGCAGATTGTGGGTTCTATCAACGTAAGTGTCTGCGTCATTCCCAATCCCCCATATATTTAAAAAAAATATTTTGCTTTTTATTTGACCCTAACCCCCCTCCCCTAATTGGAGTAAACTAATGGACAACAATACTTAGGCCCAATATGTTTGCATGCATAGCCTAACTTAGTATTTTTTTTACAAATTTTGATGGTTGTTGAAAGTGGAATTTCTACAATATTACCGTTATATCAACACACTCGTCACTCCCGTTTAACAACTCTAAATCGCTATGGCACAGTAGCCTATGCATCAAGTCACCTGCCGCTGATAATGTTGCATACAATGTTTGAAAGGTTTATAATTTTCGTTGAACACAATTAAAGTTAACATAAGCTCTAAATGCCTTCAATTGCCAAATTTATAGGCACGCTCAATTTAGTATTTTTTTTAATATGTTGCGCTCCAAAGGAATTACTTAAAATAATATGTACAGTAGGTAATTAAATAATCAAATGAAAAATGTGTATCAGGGTTGGGGTCAATTCAGGAAGTACACTGAAATTCCAATTTTCTTCACTGCTTTTCAATGAGAAAAATTTGGATTTGGAATTTGGTTTACTTTCTGAATTGACTGAAATTGAATTGACCCCCAACCCTGTTATTCATTAGCCTAGTGGTTAAGTATTTGGGAATTTTATGTGAAATAGGCCTCGTGAAACCTTTTAAAGTGTTCCATGTAGGTCGAGATTATTTATGGATTGATTGTATATTGAAACGGAAAAGGGGCAATACTCGCTCACCATTTTAAACATTCAATTGTTTTATTTAAGCAAAGTTAGAAAATGAAGGTTTCGGCATTCAATGACCTTCATCAGAATAATCACACAAAGGGAAAGGACAAGTTCATATAAGGCAGGGATGTGCATCTCCAGTCCTCGGGCCTGATTGGTGTCATACTTTTGCCTCAGCTAACACACCTGACTCCAATAATCAACTAATCATGATCTTCAGTTTAGAATGCAATTAGTTGAATAGGCTGTTTGCTAGGGATGAGGAAACAGTGTGACACCACTCTGGCCCGTTCCTGATAGGTATGTGGAAAACAATCAGAAATATACTATAGTCTCTAGGTTCAGATGATATAGCAATATCAACACATTCTTCTACCAACTCGAAAGCAATTGCATGTGGCACAGGAACCACTGACTCGCTTCGTTTTTCTATTATCAAGACACCCGCTGGTAACTCTGAACTGGTTAGGACAACACATGAGGTCTCTTAAATATATTTGTTGACAAGGTGGGACTCTTATGACTAAAGACGCGTCTTGCATAGCTTTTATTTTTACCCTTAAGAGTAGGGGTAAACTGTCTCTATTCTCAGCACATCAAGTAATCAAATCAACTTTGCATAGTACTCATAGCAATCCCTCATTACCCAATCAAAAGATATTCCATAGCAGGGTGCTCATATCAGATATCTTGATCCAACATCTTCTCACTCTGTATCTCTTACAGTCAGTAGACATGGAGGATGGGAAGCCTGATCTACTGCTAGTCAAAGAGGAGGCAATAGAAGACGGACCAGAGAGCATTGATCTGCTGAGTGGACTAAAGATGGGGGATCAAGGTAAGGGAGAAATACATATAACCTACATACAGTAATAGATCTTCAATGGGAATAGTGATGCGCCTGGCTATTTTTTTTCCTTCCTTCATAAAATGAAATCAACACAATGCATGTTTACATACAAAACCACACATTATAATGTATGAACTTGACAACAACAAAAAAAACAGGAAAATCTATTTTCTAACCTCTTTCTGCAGGTGGTTGGCAGGAGGCTAACAGAGGAGACTGGGTGGCCGTCTTGGATTCCCAGACCCAGACAGGTGCAGCCAAGGCTCTAGGGAACAACATCACTGAGCAGGCCATGACCAGAGGTGGCATAGTGGAGGTCAGTGGATGGGACAGCATCCTCAACTCTGGGCTGGGGAACAACACTGTTAACCACAACCAGAAACAGACAGTGGAACACAAAACAACTGAACATAGTCTCCATGACAACAGAATGGCTGAGACTAGGGCGAGGCGTAGATTTGGTCTGCAGGTACGAGGTGGTGTCCGTATGGGAACAGACACTGACTCGGCTAGCGATGCTCCGTCCTGCTCCTATAGTTGTGATTCAGAGAGACTGATGACGCCTCAGGTTAACCCCCTAACAGGTGCTGCCTTCAGCCTGCCTTCTATAGGATCTATCAACTGGAACATGGACCCTGCAACAACACAGACTCTCACTGGCCTTCGTCCTCCTCACACTCTCCTGTTAAACCAGACCTCAGACAATGCCAGTGCCTCAACACTAAATGGGTACACAAGCCCATTGACAAATGACAGTAGTAGCAATGCTATCAGTAGATCTGGTGGCAAAGAGAAGCGCTTCCCGTGTTCGTTCTGTGGGAAAGCCTTCAGTTTCCGCAAACAGGTGGAGATCCACCAGAGGATGCACACAGGGGAGAAACCGTTCGGCTGCCACCTTTGTCGGGCCAGTTTTTCACAATCATTCAGCCTGAAGAGGCACCAGAGAGTCCACACAGGGGAGAAACCCTACAGCTGTCCCCAGTGTGAGAAGAGGTTCTCCCACCAGCACCATTTGAAGGTGCACCTGAAGATCCACACGGGAGAGAGGCCATTCGCCTGTACGCACTGCGGGAAGAGGTTCTCAGAGAGGAGATATCTCAGGATACACCAGCAGCAAATGCACATAGCCCATGTATAGAGTACAGTGACATGTATGTAGTACTAGTTAGTTTGTTTGTTTAGTTAATTCTGTTGGTTTTGGATGTAGTAGGGAACTGGATGAGGTGAACTGAGGAAAGAATGAGTATAATGTGTGATGGTGTCTGTAAAAATGTTTCGCTGATTAAGACTAACAATTTTGTCCTGTTTTGAAATGAGGAAATGATTTGGCCTGACATGAAGAAGTGAAGCTGTGTAATGTTGAACTTTTTCCAAAGCATTCTAAAATGTATTTCATCAAAGCGAGGTTTCCAGATTTACAGAAAAGGTACTGTTTACTTTTCTCACTATGGTTTCTACTTGTCACGTATCGTTTTTTACAATAATAGTACTGATCTTCACGTGTGCGAGTGTATGACCATTTTGTTGAAATTAAATACAAAATTGACTCTGTGCTGACTGACTTGGTTATTTTTTGGTCATTGCAGGGACTGGGTTTTCCTTAGCTCAGTCGGACCAAAACATGCAGCTGGTTGCCACACCAGATACTGACTTACATTGGATTTTGACCCCGCCCCCTTTGTTCAGGGACAGATTATTCCATTTCTGTTAGTCACATGTCTGTGGAACTTGTTCAGTTTGTCTCAGTTGTTGAATCTTGTTATGTTCATACAAATATTTACACGTTAAGTTTGCTGAAAATAAACGCAGTTGACAGTGAGAGGACATTTCTTTTTTTACTGAGTTTATTAGCGGACTAAACACCACTCCACGGTGAAGGAAGTTTTGTAATGAACTCAACCACTAGTTGCCATATTAGAGCAACAGCAATGAGCAGTATTTGATTAACATTTATTGAAAAAGTATTGATTTCACCAAATCAAAGTAAGTCACGCAACTACAGAGGACAAACATACTTAGGTGGGCGTTGAATATTTTATTGAAAGTATTGACCTTGGGCAAATCGATGTAGTCGGTGCTGGTCTCGGCTCGAAGGCGTTGGTGAAGTTCATCAGCAGTGGTAGAGAAAGTATGCGATTCTCATACTTCAGTAAAAGTAAAGATGCCTTGATAGAAAATTCCTCAAAAAGTGAAAGTCACCCAGTAAAATACTACTTGAGTAAAATAAAGTATTTGGTTTTAAATATATTTAAGTATCAAAAGTAATGGCACCATTTTGTTGGGGGGGGGGGGGGGGGATAACCAGGGGCACACTCCAACACTGACTTAATTTACAAACGAAGTATGTGTTTTGTGAGTCCAGATCAGAGGCAATAGGGATGACCAGGGATGTTCTCTTGGTAAGTGCATGAATTTGACAATTTTCCTGTCATGCTAGCCATTCAAAATGTAACGAGTACTTTCGACTGTCACGGAAAATCAATGGAGTAGAAAGTACATTATTTTCTTTAGGAATGTAATGAAGTAAAAGTTGTCAAATCTAAATAGTTAAGTACAGATACCCTCCCCCAAAAAAACACTTAAGTAGTACTTTAAAGTATTTTCACTTAAGTACTTTACAGCACTGTTCATCAGAAACAAACTTCACCGTGGAGTTTAGTCCCCTAGGATAAATAAAAGATATGTCATGAGAACGTTTGTGTTAAACCGGGAAGTGTATGTTATTGAGTCTGAATGTAAAATGTTGCAACTGTGGTGGGCATCATATTCCCGACTTCCCTGAGTGCCCTGTTAGGGTGAAACAGGTTGATGTGTCAAGGATCAGGATTGTCCAGCAGATCTCCTGTGGAGCTGGGGAGAGAGTCAAAGGTGTACATGGCCACAGCGCTGAAGAAATGGTGGTGGATGCACAACAGCCCGTTGTAAATGTTCCTCATCAGTCAAGAGATCTGGATACAGTCATTGTGAAGGTGGATTTTGTAACGCTTATTGCCACAGTTATTAATTGTACTGTTCAAGTGTCCAAGAAATCATTGTGTCTCTGGCTGATAAGTATTAGGGGCATCAATATTTCAAGGCAGAAGCACGGCAAGGATACTGTCGTTGGAAGATGGCACGACCTTCGAGGATCTTTTCTGATTCTAATGTTTGATATGAACAGAAAAGCAAGTTGATTTTGAACAGTTGAATATTATTTTTGATCGTTTGACTTATCCACCCATACAGTAGGTGGCGACATGCACATAAAATTGTTGCGGAAGCCATTAAACCAAAGAAGAGGAAGAGCCCCCTTTTCGTCAGTGTAAACGGAAGTTAACGTTGACCAAGAACAATTTCTTACGGTAGCGTTTTTATTGTTATTTAGACGTTTATTAACACCCTGGAATTCAATATGAATAATTTGATTGCACAGCATCACATACTTAACCCCATGTAGTCTTTAATTCGCGTTGTAGACAGGACGATTAATGTTATCTAGCTAGCTAGCTAGCTACTAACGTTAGCTAACAATGGCTAACTGTATGATTTTTCACACTCAAATAGCCTCCATTATGGAGGTGCTAGCGAATGCAGCCGTGGCAGAGATTTGTAAACTCGTAGACGACGACTATGCAGTGTTTCGTTTGGAAATAACTCAAAGCCAGAAAGAAAACAGGACATTGCGGAGGAAACTACAGCTACATGAACTGAAGGTGTCACGGGAGCGCGCAGAGAAGACAGCGCGAGAGCGCGTCCTCGCTAGTCGTCCCAGTAGTGTCAAGATCCTCGACCGATACAGAGGAATGGCAAGAGGTACACTTTGATTTTGCAGAAGGCCGAGGCTGCCGCCCGGTTCCTCTCTGCTCATATGTTCAGATGTGAGACCCAGTATTGGATCTTGGTCAGTGTTTGGATAGTATGCAATACTTACACTGATTACCAATACTTAGCCATCTTGAAAATGTTTTTTTTATTTATTTAACCAGGCTTCTTGCACAAAGACAAAATATCATATTCTTACCAGATACTTGATTTAATGAATGTCCTGTTGTCAAACTCAATTCAAATAATATGATGCATGGAACAATAAATAGTATATCAAAAAGTTATGACAAGACAGTTTCAATAGTGTACAATATAGCATTGACCATTGTCAGTACCTCATTTAACAACCGATTTCCCCCAATCACTCTCTCAGGTGAAGGACATCTCACTCGAGGTCACAGGGGCTTTGTGAAGCCAGCGGGACATAACATGGGTAGAGATGACCAACCAATCACTGTTGATGAGGGGAGAGGAACATCAACCCAGCATGTTATCGTGATAGAGGTTTGTGTCACAGTGTAACATTCGAAATCAAATGTACAGTACATCAAATGTGGCCTGTTTCTTTCAGAAAGGCTCGCTCGGCTATTCATTTGCTTACATGTACATCCTTATATATCTAACATATCAGAGCTTATGAAACTTCCCTGAGATATTGTTATCCAATTAAACTAATTTACCTGTAATCACCTCCTCTCTTCTTGTATTAGTCTGCAGATGCAGAGGCTGCAGGTCCTGGGGTCAAACTGGAGGCGTCTGAAGGAGAGGAGGACCCACAGCACAGCAGAGACATCCAGTCTGGAGAAGCGGCTGGAGTGGCATCCCCTGTAGCCACAGAGGACCTCACTGCACCCCAGCCCAGGAGCCAACGCAGCATCACGGAGGTCAGTGGAACGCCGAACGCCGTCCTCAAGTCAGAGACTGACACAGAGACTTTAACTGTAACACAAAGGCTTTTACACACAGGATCTGACCACAGGTCAGAACCAGAGGGGCTGAGGAGACTGGGCTGTCCTCCTGCTTCTGGCTCAGAGTATTTACTTTACGGTAACCTGAGCTCAAAAGTTTATTCCCATCGAGATTCAGGTGACGTGTTAGAGGCTTGCAGTGAGCTGTCTTGTTCTTATGCTACAGAAATGGACCCTGGATCCTTGAGTTTAGAGACACAGGCTGATC
This sequence comes from Oncorhynchus clarkii lewisi, assembly GCF_045791955.1. Lineage (NCBI taxonomy): Eukaryota > Metazoa > Chordata > Actinopteri > Salmoniformes > Salmonidae > Oncorhynchus > Oncorhynchus clarkii. Next base: position 62,773,599 of record NC_092156.1, read on the forward strand.
TGTCCAGAGGGGACTGGAACCATTACAGTAGTAATGTGTACTCTGAAGGGTGCCTAGATAAGACAGGGGAGGTTATAGTCATTGATGAAGTGACTGTGAAAGTGGAGGGTGACACTCCTCACACATGGAATGTGGATGAGACTCACTTAGGAGAAGGACACTCAGAAGGCAGAGATTTCTTAGACTACAGGGAAAGCTTAGAAACAAATTTAAATGTCGTGACCCACTCCCCTTTATCCACGTTGATGGGACCTTCCAATTCACACGGCTGTGTCCTTTTCGATCAGGTTTTGAACTCAAACGACAGTGCTAGAGCCCAGACTCAGGGAGGGGGCGCAACATCAGGTAATATTAAAGAGAAACGGTTCCTCTGCATGTTCTGTAACAAAGGCTTCAGCTGCATCCAGAAGGTGGAGATCCACCAGAGGGTCCACACAGGGGAGAAACCTTTCAGCTGTACCCAGTGTCACATGCGCTTCACCCAGGCTGGTGACTTGAAGAGGCACCAGAGGGTCCACACAGGAGAGAAACCCTTCAGTTGTACCCAGTGTCAGATGCGCTTCTCCCACTCGTCCAGCCTGAAGAGGCACCAGAGGGTCCACACGGGAAAACCCTAAAGCTCAGTGTCAGAAAAGGTTCACCCACTAGAACCAGCTAAAGGTGTATCTGATGGTCCACACGGGAAAAAGGCTGTTCGCCTGTACTCGCTGCGGGAAGAGGTTCTCAGAGAGGAGCTACCTCAGGATACACCAGCAGAAAAACCATCCCACTCTATAACATGGAAAGTAACCATTCCACTCTATAGCTTCTGAAGTTTAGATCAAATCCTGAATTAAGGACAGATACATTTTCATTGTCAGCAGAAAATATCCACAGATGCATTTAGAATAGTAAGACAAACATTTTTCAGTGTTGGAATATTCCTGGGTAGAACACTGCATCCAGCGGTGTGAGAGATATATATATATATATATGCCTAAAAAAGTCTGTTTCATATTGTGTTTGTGCGGTGTAGGCTATGTTCATACAGATTGAGACATTACATTTTAAATTTACATTTTAGTAATTTAGCAGGCACTCTTGTCCAGAGTGAATTACAGTTAATACGTTCATTTTAAGAAAGCTGGGTTAAACAACCACAACACAGTCGTAGCAAGTACATTTTCCCTAAATGAAATCAGTGCTAGTAGGAAGAAGCCTTATTTTTTTTGTCAGGATCTCTGCTGTCCTAGCTTCAGGGGCAAGCTGGTTCCATCATTGGGGTGCCAGGACAGAAAGAGTTTTGACTGGACTGAGCGGGAGCTGATCCCTCGTAGGGGTGGGACGGCGAGGAGAACAGAGGTTGCAGAATGGAGTGCTCGGGTTTGGCTGTAGGATTTGAGCATAGCCTGAAGGTAGGGAGGGGTAGTTCCCCTTGCTGCTCTGTAGGCAACCGTTATGGTCTTGTAGTGGATGCGAACTTTGACTTAAAGCCAGTGGAGTGGGCTGAGGAGTGGGGTGACCTGGGAGAATTTAGGAAGGTTGAACACCAGGCGGGGTGTGGCATTCTGGATAAGTTGCAGGGGTTTGATGGCACAAGCAGGGAGCCCAGCCAACAGAGAGTTGCAGTAGTCTAGACTGGAGATGACAAGAGCCTGGATTAGGACCGGCACCACTTCCTGTGTGAGGAAGGGTCGTACTCTACGGATGTTGTAGAGGATGAACCTTGGAGTGGAACAGGGCTTCCCTGGAAGGAAGAGCTGTTCCGGCTTGTGGAGCTTGAAGTGGTGGGCAGACATCCAAGCTGAGATGTCTGCCAGGTATGCAGAGAGACGTACGTGTATGTGTGGTTTTCATATGGTATATTTAACACTTGTTTATGTTTAATAAACACAATGGGACTTTTCATTCTAAGACTTTCATTGAGACTCTCTTTAGTATATATCACATCTGATCTCACCCTGTTCTGCATATACCCAACAGCACTTTATAACCATTATAGACGTACTAAATATACCTACACATACCCACACACTAACAAACACCTACTGTACACGTCAAAATAGTTTAGTCAGGTTTGATGATTACTTGACTTATCATAGCTGACTTATATTTACCCACAACATCATATTTATGTCCACCATGATGGGTTTAACAATGAAGTCATTCTGTAACTACAGTATAGGACTCAAACATAGTGGGGATGGGTAAACACCCCGGGGCCATACTTGCGAACATTTTATCTGTTTCTGCGCATTAGCCAATTAAAATAATTGATTTACTTGTATGTGATAGTGGGTTATTTATTTGACAGTTATTTAACTAGGCAAGTCAGTTAAGAACAAATTCTTATTTTACAACAATGGCCTACCCCGGCCCCTAACCAGGACGACACTGGGCCAATTGTGCGCCGCCCTATGGTACTCCCGATCACGGCTGGTTGTGATACAGCCCAGGATTGAACCAGGGTCTGTAGTGACTCCTCTAGCACTGAGATGCAGTGCCTTAGACCACTGCTCCACTCCGGAGCCCAAAATTGTAACTGGTCCCATCAGATAACCTGCCTGCACGTTAGTCCTATGTCAACCTCACCAGATGACAGTCATTATTTCCTGGAACAAGTTCTGCATCAGCCAATTCTAAATGTTGACGTAGGTTGAGGTGAACAAACATAAGATGATAATAATAATAAACCATAAGAGTGACTTTAAAGTCAGGCACTCTCATTATCCTCCAACAGATGGCAGTATTGCAGTAACAGTATTTAGTTCATTTTAAAAAATGTGATCACGAGTCCGGACTCAAACACACGTTGGCGAGTATCCACACGAGAGGAAAGTTTATAGTGTGTCTTCTAAAGCAGGGCCGGTCCTAGCTTTTGGGGGCCCTAAGCGAGATTTGGTTGGGGGTGCCCACCATCTCACGGCAAAACATTTTAGTGGTCTTTGGCGGCAGGGAGAGAATTTCAGTTTTAAAGTTCCTGCAATTCTACACATTTTGCCGTGGGGTGTATGCCGCTTGTGCCTTGGACCGGCGCGGTTCTACAATACACCTGTCAATCAACTGATCAGCGCATCCTACTGCACGCCGTAGGCCTATTAATAAGGTGGTAACACAAGACCATTCAGTGGTTTCAGGGTGTCCATAGTCATAGAGACAACTGAAAGTAAGAAGCTAGATTTTAGGCCTACACTAATTGTGAGAAGAGAAGTGCAGGCAAAACATTTTATGAGTAGCTTCTTGTTGGAGTCCCTCTTGCTGACCGACACACTACTACACGCTACTGGCACTACATGCTACTGGCACTGCTACATTAGATTAGATTAGCATTTTTATAATCAGCTACTTTTTCACATTGCGTTATTTGAGTCGAGGGCACACAGTGGATCGCTTTTTCCTCAAAATGAAATCCTTGCCTCGAGGGGAATTCAAACTCGCTGCCATCGTACCTTGCCGTCTCTGAGCTTACTGCCTTAGTGGATCACACCACCAATTGGTGATGTCAATAAGGGTAAATTATAACTTTGACAAGACCACAAGACTTTGAATTTAAACTTTACATGTATAATCCTCCTACATCTTTATTGCTGAACATTGTCTAACGTTAATACTATTAGCTAGTAGCCTTGTCAAGGATGCATCAATGCAATATTGGCACACAACATTTTGTTAGACCAACAGAACAAAAGGCAGCCTTGAATATGTAGGTTTAAAATATCCCACTGGTGGCCAGGGTTGACCTATTTTAAGAAATACCATTTGCTGGTGGAAATAAAGTCTAAGATCTTTTGATAGGCTGATGTGGAATTTTGTTCCAGAAAATAATCAGTCATCTGGTGAGGTTAGCATAGGGCTAACGTCTACCAGGTTATCTGATGGGACCAGCTACAATGCAGCGTTCTATCACGTGCAAGTAAATTGACGATTTTAAATGTCTGATGCACATTTTGTGACGGAGCAACTGTTTGAATTTAAACTGTTTCTAATGTTCACGAGTATCGCCCATCCATCATTAAAGTGTGTTTTATTATCTGTGTGTACGTACCTGAGGGAGTGTATGTCTGTGTGATCTGTATCACCTGTCTCTTCCAGGAGGAGGAGGGTCCAGAGGTGCTGCTGGTGAAGGAGGAGGGGTGTGAGGAGGATCTGGCAAACCCTGAGGGGACCATGGTCATGGAGGACAACCCGACTACACCACCTGCTGAACCCACAGAAGAACCAGCTGAGCAGCACAGGACCACACACAATCTCACTGAGGTGAGCCCACTGAACTACTGTCTGAATGGAATTAGGTCGGGACGTATCCACAAAGCCTCTCAGAGTAGGAGTGCTGATCTAGGATCAGTTTGGCCTTTTTAGATCATAACGAATAAGACTATATGGAAATATCCTAGATCAGCAATCCTACTCAGACTCTTTTGTGGATACGGGCCCATTTCGATACATTTTTGTCTTAAGTGTGGGACCATGTCTTCAAATGATGAAGCCATTAAAGAATGTCAAGTAACTAACACGTTTGCATAGTATTCACAGCAATCCCTTATTGCCCAATTAGAAGATGCTCCATAGCAGGGTGCTCATATCAGATTTCTTGATCCAACATCCTCTCACTCTGTATCTCTTACAGTCAGTAGACATGGAGGATGGGAAGCCTGATCTGCTGCTGGTCAAAGAGGAAACAGTAGAAGATGGACCAGAGAGTATTGACCTGCTGAGTGGACTAAAGATGGGGGAGCAAGGTAAGGGAGAAATACATATAGCCTACATTCAGTAAAATATCTTCAATGGGATTAGAAATTTGCCTAGATAGTTTTTTCTTAAATCAATAGAACTTATGTTTACATACAAAACCACACATTATAATGTACGAACTTGACAAAAAAAAGTATATTTTCTAACCTCATTCTGCAGGTGGTTGGCTGGAGGCTAACAGAGGAGACTGGGTGGCCATCTTGGATTCCCAGACCCAGACAGGTGCAACCAAGGGCCCAGGGGACAACATCACTGAGCAGGCCAGGACTAGAGGCGACATAGTGGAGGTCAGTGGATGGGACAGCGTCCTCAACTATGGGCTGGGGAACAACACTGTTAACCAGAAACAAACAGTCGAACACAAAACAACAACTGAACTTAGTCTCCATGACAACAGACTGGCTGAGACCAGGGCGAGGTGTAGATTTGGTCTGCGGGGACGGGGAGGTGTCCGTATGAGAACAGACACTGACTCAGCTATCAATGCTCCGTCCTGCTCCTATAGTTGTGATTCAGAGAGACTGATGGTGCCTCAGGTTAACCCCCTAACAGGTGCTGCCTTCAGCCTGCCTTCTATAGGATCTATCAACTGGAACATGGACCCTGCGACAACACAGACACTCCCTGGCCGTCATCCTCCTCACACTCTAATGTTAAACCAGACCTCAGACAATGTCAGTGCCTCAACACTAAATGGCTACACAAGCCCATTGACAAATGACAGTAGTAGAGACGCTATCAGTAGATCCGGTGGCAGAGAGAAGCGCTTCCCATGTTCATTCTGTGGGAAAGCCTTCAGTTTCCCCAAACAGATGGAGATCCACCAGAGGATGCACACAGGGGAGAAACCATTCGGCTGCCACCTGTGCCGGGCAAGTTTCTCCCAATCGTCCAACCTGAAGAGGCACCAGAGAGTCCACACAGGGGAGAAACCCTACAGCTGTCCCCAGTGTGAGAAGAGGTTCTCACGCCAGCACGATCTGAAGATGCACCTGAAGGTCCACACTTGAGAGAGGCCGTTCACCTGTACACACTGTGGGGAAAGGTTCTCAGAGGAGCTACCTCAGGATACACCAGCAGAAAATGCACATGGCCCACAAATACTGTATACCCACTGGGTACACCACGTCATTTCAACATGGATAATTGGGTAATATTTGGTAGATACGTTGATCAATGAGATTCCAACCTATTTTCACCCACTCAAAATGACTGCTAAAAGTTTGTTGAATTCCCAATGTTATCACTATGCTTTCAACCATCTAAAAGTAAAACCAAATTCTATGTTGAGTTTTCACCTGTGTTAACACTGCACTTTCAACCTTTGAAAATCACACTACAGTTAAAATGGGAATACATTGTCAGATATTTTGTTTATTTATACAATAACTTAATGTGTTATGACTGTGATTGATCTAATAGCGCAACCAAATGACCCTGCTGATAACTTAAGATGTTGCCCACCGCGTTTAGCCAAGTGTGTGCAACATCCTACGGTGTCGGAAAATAGTGGTGGAAAATGTTGTTTTATTATGACAGTACACATATTCCCCCCCCCCCCCCCCCCCCCCCCCCCCCCCCCCCCCCCCCCCCGCTGCTGACCATTTAAATCTAGTTAAGGGGGAAAATGATGACTTTGCAGCCTGAATAGAGGATGTTTTATGTACAAGCTGGTCCACGGGGAAACTAGTGTATTATTGGGAATGCACATCAATCCTAGATGATAGTGCAGATCTAGCGGCCACTATAGGCTGACTGTCCTGTAGTGGTGCACTATAGTGGTGCAATTGCCTTCATACTTGAGACACTGGCGATCTCATAAAACAATTATCTTAACTTGAAATTGGTGTTGACTATTTGGATATCGCTCTTAGCAACCTAGATGTTGTTTCAGCAATAAGGCATGAGAACCCCGGGATTATCGTGTGATAACTCCCGACTATTGGGCGATTCTTATGCCCAAGACGAAGCCAATGGCCGGGGAAGCAGCCCTTAGGAGGGAGTTATCACACAATAATTCCCGGGTTCTCATGCCTTATTTCTTTAATAAAACATTTGCCAACATATGTATATCTTTTGTAAATAGATCTAAATCAAATAATGCATTTTAAAATTGTTTGATTTAATCTGATTCTTAAACTTGAATTTATAGATTCCATTTGAAACCAACCGAAGCTGGAAAACTCTAGGCCTATATGCATTGTCTATTTTTAGTTTAAAACTGGGCTGAATTGAAACAATAGCCGTTGATGACTTTCCAAATTCTATATTAGAGGCCTACAGTAAATAGCATCATTGATGATATGATTGATGAAGTATGGTTACATTTCATTTGCTCTGTTAAACCTACCCTTTAGAATGACTTCAATAGCAACAGTGAATCTATTAAGTGGACATTTCTCAATCATTCTAGCACATTGGTAATAGTCAATGACGAATATCAAAGCTAAGCAGGGCTTGTAGATAGATCAGCTCTCTAGCCTATTGTTTTTTTTTATTTTCTTAAAGTGGATATTACTTTTAAGGTGACGTTGTTTCAAAGGTAAAAAAATGGAAAAGATTCTACCTTTTTTCCAAATGCAAAGTATTTTCCACATAGATTCCACTTCACAATACGTTGACAATTGACGTTGAAACAACGTTGATTTAACCCGTTTGTGCCCAGTGAGGTGTAATATAGTACTAGTTAGTTTGTTTGTAGTTCATTCTGTTGGCATTGGATGTAGCTGGGAACTGGATGAGGTGAACTGAGGAAATAATGAGTATGATGAGGCAGAGTGGATGATATGGTGATGGTGTCTGTAAAAATGCTCCACTGATGAAGAGTGAAACTGGGCCTTTAGGTTTATACTGGTGTTTTATAGTGAGGAAATGATAGTGCCTTAATTCATGTTTACTTGACATGAAGCTGTGTAAGGTAATGGTTAACCTTTAACTAAGTATTCTAAAATGAATTTGATCAAAGCGAGGGTACCAGATTTACAGAAATGGTCAAGTGTTACCACAGTGAGAAGTTATTCTACTTGTCACGTATCGTTTTGAACAATAAAAATGATTCTAATGGCATTTTGTTTAAATTATAAACTACATTGATTCTGACTAACTTGGTTATTTTGTACCATTGCAGAGACTGTTTGGACTTTTTTTTTTTATACACTATCGGTCAAAAGTTTTAGAACATCTACTCAGTCAAGGATTTTTCTTTATTTTTACTATTTAACTACATTGTATAACACCATATGGATGAAATAACACATATGGAATCATGTAGGAACCAAAAAAGTGTTAAACAAATGAAAATATATTATAGATTTGAAATTCTTCAAATAGCCACAGCTTTGCACACTTTGAAAGTTTCTTTAAGTGCAGTCGCAAAAACCATCAAGCGCTATGATTGAAACTGGCTCCCATGAGGACCGCCACAGGAATGGAAAACCCAGAGTTACCTCTGCTGCATAGGATAAGTTCATTAGAGTTACCAGCCTCAGAAATTGCAGCCCAAATAAATGCTTCACAGAGTTCAAGTAACAGACACATCTCAACATCAACTGTTCAGAGGAGACTGTGTGAATCAGGCCTTCATGGTCGAATTGCTGCAAAGAAACCACTACTAAAGGACATCAATAATAAGAAGAGACTTGCTTGGCCCAAGAAACACGAGCAATGGACATTCGACCGGGGGAAATTTGTCCTTTGGTCTGGAGTCCAAATTGGTTCAAACCGCCGTGTCTTTGTGGGACGCAGAGTAGGTGAGCGGATGATCTCTGCATGTGTATTTCCCACTGTGAAGCATGGAGGAGAAGGTGTGATGGTGCGGGGGTGCTTTGCTGGTGACACGGTCTGTGATTTATTTAGAATTCAAGGCACACGTAACCAGCATGGCTACCACAGCATTCTGCAGCAATATGCCATCCCATCTGGTTTGCGCTTAGTGGGACTACCATTTGTTTTTCAACAGGACAATGACCCAACACACCTCCAGGCTGTGTAAGGGCTATCTCCCCAAGAAGGAGAGAGATGGAGTGCTGCATCAGATGACCTGGCCTCCACAATCCCATGACCTCAACCAAATTGAGATGGTTTGGGATGAGTCGGACCACAGAGGGAAGGAAAAGCAGCCAACAAGTGCTCCGCATATGTGGGAACTCCTTCAAGACTGTTGGAAAAGCATTCCAGGTGAAGCTGGTTTGAAGAATCTCAAATATAAAATATATTTAGATTTGTTCAACACTTTTTTTTGGTTACTTCATGATTCCATATGTGTTATTCCATAGTTTTGATGATGTCTTCACTATTATTCTACAATGTAGAAAATAGTAAAAATAAAAACACTTGAATGATTAGGTGTTCTAAAGCTTTTGACCGGTAGTGTGTATACAGTGCCTTGCGAAAGTATTCGGCCCCCTTGAACTTTGCGACCTTTTGCCACATTTCAGGCTTCAAACATAAAGATATAAAACTGTATTTTGTTGTGAAGAATCAACAACAAGTGGGACACAATCATGAAGTGGAACGACATTTATTGGATATTTCAAACTTTTTTAACAAATCAAAAACTGAAAAATTGGGCGTGCAAAATTATTCAGCCCCTTTACTTTCAGTGCAGCAAACTCTCTCCAGAAGTTCAGTGAGGATCTCTGAATGATCCAATGTTGACCTAAATGACTAATGATGATAAATACAATCCACCTGTGTGTAATCAAGTCTCCGTATAAATGCACCTGCACTGTGATAGCCTCAGAGGTCCGTTAAAAGTGCAGAGAGCATCATGAAGAACAAGGAACACACCAGGCAGGTCCGAGATACTGTTGTGAAGAAGTTTAAAGCCGGATTTGGATACAAAAAGATTTCCCAAGCTTTAAACATCCCAAGGAGCACTGTGCAAGCGATAATATTGAAATGGAAGGAGTATCAGACCACTGCAAATCTACCAAGACCTGGCCGTCCCTCTAAACTTTCAGCTCATACAAGGAGAAGACTGATCAGAGATGCAGCCAAGAAGCCCATGATCACTCTGGATGAACTGCAGAGATCTACAGCTGAGGTGGGAGACTCTGTCCATAGGACAACAATCAGTCGTATATTGCACAAATCTGGCCTTTATGGAAGAGTGGCAAGAAGAAAGCCATTTCTTAAAGATATCCATAAAAAGTGTTGTTTAAAGTTTGCCACAAGCCACATGGGAGACACACCAAACATGTGGAAGAAGGTGCTCTGGTCAGATGAAACCAAAATTGAACTTTTTGGCAACAATGCAAAACGTTATGTTTGGCGTAAAAGCAACACAGCTGAACACACCATCCCCACTGTCAAACATGGTGGTGGCAGCATCATGGTTTGGGCCTGCTTTTCTTCAGCAGGGACAGGGAAGTTGGTTAAAATGGATGGGAAGATGGATGGAGCCAAATACAGGACCATTCTGGAAGAAAACCTGATGGAGTCTGCAAAAGACCTGAGACTGGGACGGAGATTTGTCTTCCAACAAGACAATGATCCAAAACATAAAGCAAAATCTACAATGGAATGGTTCAAAAATAAACATATCCAGGTGTTAGAATGGCCAAATCAAAGTCCAGACCTGAATCCAATCGAGAATCTGTGGAAAGAACTGAAAACTGCTGTTCACAAATGCTCTCCATCCAACCTCACTGAGCTCGAGCTGTTTTGCAAGGAGGAATGGGAAAAAATGTCAGTCTCTCAATGTGCAAAACTGATAGAGACATACCCCAAGCGACTTACAGCTGTAATCGCAGCAAAAGGTGGCGCTACAAAGTATTAACTTAAGGGGGCTGAATAATTTTGCACGCCCAATTTTTCAGTTTTTGATTTGTTAAAAAAGTTTGAAATATCCAATAAATGTCGTTCCACTTCATGATTGTGTCCCACTCGTTGTTGATTCTTCACAAAAAAATACAGTTTTATATCTTTATGTTTGAAGCCTGAAATGTGGCAAAAGGTTGCAAAGTTCAAGGGGGCCGAATACTTTCGCAAGGCACTGTATATTATTCATTAACTCCAATACCTCTATATTGTTAGGTACTTTTATCACAGTGTTAGTTACGCTTCACTGTGGTTAACAATTCATAATATGTCATGTTTCTGCGTGAACAACAAAGAGTTTATTTTATAAACCTTTATATGCTCTTCTGAACAATCTTTGTTTGCAGTCTGCAGTCCATGAAAACCTGCTGATATCCGGTGTTACTGGCGGGAGAGACTGGACAAATGAAGCGGCTGGTCACAAACCCTGGCGCAGGATCACGACCATGGATCAGGAGCCGTCACTCTTCCTTTCCGAGTCAGAACCAGGACTGAACCGCGAGGGACAGAGACTCCACCACCACACAGAACACAACCAGTGGACAGGTGGACTGAACAACCTCAGTCCTGGTGGTCATCAGAGAGACAGAGGCTCCAGTCAGGGATCCAGTCTGCAGCCCAGACCCTTCTCTTCACAGTCTCAGTGCAGAGATGGAGCAGGGCCTGCGGCTGATAGAGATAGACCCTCTTGTTCTTATGGTACAAACACCACAGTATCCATGATGAACAGAGCAGGTCACCCTGGGCTTCAGCCTTCACAGAGCGTGGTGGGAGACCCCCCTGGTGGTAGTCTATCAACAAATCTGTCTTTTCCTTCAGGGTCTCATCTAATGTCTAGTGACTGGGTTCATAGAAAACTGAGAAACGCTAGACCCGGGTCATCTCATGGTTACCCCACAAATACAGACAGGGTCACGATGGGTGTTCACCACGAGAGGTACTTAACGTATAACACAGCACACAATCTCAACAACACCCAAACAATGGCTAGAGGTCAAGGAGGGAGCTCAAAGTCTAACCACCTGAGTGTGGTGGCTCCTGCTTCTACCACCCCCGGTGTCGTTGTGTCACAATGTGGGAAGTTGAGCATTAGAACTGACTCAGACAAGCCGTACGCGTGCCCCACATGTGGGAAGTGCTTTGCCCATGCAAACTATGTGAAGACGCATCAAACTGTTCACACCAAGGACAAGCCCTTCAAGTGCAAACTATGTTACAAGAGCTTCGCCTTCCTGACTAGCCTGATCAGACATAGGAGTGTCCACAATGGGGAGAAATTGTAGCAGTGTGGCTTGAGATGTACTTAGTGGATTTCTGTGAACCATTCTTTAGCTAAAACATTATAGTTATCATGTCTAGTGTCTTGGGGTAAGATGGTAATTAATCATATACCCCTCAATAACCTTTTGTTAACTTGTCATTTGAAACAGGCTTGTGTAAATACCTGTTTTTAGAGAGCTGTTCAAACAACTGAATAGTAAGCTTACTTAGATGTAATAAAGTCATTATTTTCTACTATATTCTTTCTAAACAAGTCTGGTCTGACTTTGAAAGATAGTGGTCATGAATAGGAGATTAGATTTGTAATAAGCAGTACCGTATTTCAAAGAACAGGGCGCATACCTTTTTCAATTAACCACACCCTTTGCACTATGACCCCAACCCATAAGATCCTTTCACTTCAGTGTAAACGGAAGTGAACAGTGACCAAGAACATTTTCCACGAAAGCGTTTTTGTTATTTACACGTTTATTAACACCATGGACCTTAAAATATGACTAATTGAACTGCACAGCATTACATTAGTTACCTCAGGGAGTGTTTAATTCGCGTTGGAGGCAGGAGTTGGTTGATAGCTAGTAAGCGGTACTTACTAAATTGAATAGCTAACAATGGCTAACTGTATGGTTTTTCACACTCAAATAGCGTCCATCATGGAGGTGCTAGCAAATGCAGCTGTGGCAGAGATCTGTAAACTCGTAGATGACGACTATGCAGTGTTTCGTTTGGAAATAACTCAAAGCCAGAAAGAAAACAGGGGATTGCAAAGGAAACTACAGCTACTGGAAATGAAGGTGGCACGGGAGCGCGTCCTCGCCAGTCCCAGTGGTGTCAAGATCCTTGACCGATGCAGAGGAATGGCAAGAGGTACATTTTGCAGGCTGAGCAGTGTTAATGTTAGATTTGGTCTAGTCATTTTGACAAACATAATTTGGTCTTGTAAAATATAACTAAGTCACATTTTTGTCGTTTGAATGATTTAGTCTAGTTATTGTCAACTAAATGCCCTTTCATTAGTCACATCACATTTGTATTACCTCATTAACCTATAGTTACTATAGTAAACAAATCACTGACTTCCATGTACACATACATAGCCTTGTCCTACCAACATATTTTTCTGCACAACATCCTATTTTCTTCCCAACAGCAGAAATGACAAGCATGCAGTGTACAAAACATTAGGAACACCTTCCAAATGTTTGCCCTTAGAACAGCCTCAATTTGTTGGTGCATGGACTCAAGGTGCCAAGCTTTCCCCTGGGATGTTGGCCCATGTTGACTCCAATGCCTCCCATAGTTGTCAAGTTGGCTGGATGTCCTTTGGGTGGTGGACCATTCTTGATACACACAGGAAACTGTTGCGCATTGCCTTATTTATTTTACAGCATATTGGGTGACAGTCATTCATATTCCTTTCATCCAGCTCAATGTAACTTTGATAGGTTTCGGTTACTACATGACTCTCAAATTTGCCCTATACCCATCATGAGGTTGCTACAACCTAGCCTAAGAATGAAAGTTTTCAATGTAGGTCCACAGGTCGAGAGAAACATTTGAGTAATCAAGGTGACAGACCGTGACACATTCAATACCGCCTTGTACACTCTTGCCTGCATCTAGCTGATCTAGGGTGTAATCCAACAGTCGCAAACAAGAGTTTCTATTGTACAAATTGTGGTATTTTTATCCTTGTTCTGTTTTCTTCCATTTCAGAAAAGTTAACAGAATCGGTGGAATGAATACACCCCTGATCACACTCAAACACAGTTCACTTTCATAGCAGCCACATATAAATAGCATAATCACTTTGCTCGTTAATTTCTTCTCGCATCTACGCGCTTCGGTTGTGGGCTTTAGTGCACAACACATCAGCTGTTTGACCCAGGCTGTGTGACCAGGCGACAAAACATTTCCAAGCCAAACGTTCATATCATAATCGCTACACACAGCCTACATCATTGTCAACTTAGCTACTAGAACTATCACGTTAGTAAACCCACTACAATCATGTAGTACAGTTAGCAAGCAGTTTAGCAGTTACACAGGTGGTCCCCGGAGGCAATTAAATTAAAACCAAAAGCTTACCTTGACTTGGGAAAGTTAGTGTTGGCTAGCCATAGCCAGCTAGTTAACATGGCATCCCACTCTGTTTGAGATGGGTGTTTTGAGTAGGCTAAACTAGCTAGCTGCATTCGCTAGCTAAGTGAAATTGAGAAAAAAAAGAAATCTCTTAATTGCTTCTCCATTTTTGAAGAAATGAATTTGTTCAAAACTGTCCAACTATTGTCTTTCTCTCTGAGTCAACTAATTTGATGCACTGCAGTGCTAGCAAGCTGTAGCTTATGCTTTCAGTACTAGATTCATTCTCTGATCCTTTGATTGGGTGGACATGTCAGTTAATGCTGCAAGAGCTCTGATAGGTTGGAGGACTGCCTCCAGAAATTGTCATAATTATTGTGAAAGTCTATGGAAAGAGTCAATGTACCAAGAGGAGGACAGAAACTAGCTGTTCACCGGCTACTTAGTGGTGCTACCCTGTAGAGTTCTGTTGAGGCTACTGTAGACCTTCATTGCAAAACAGTGTTTTATAATCAATTATTTGGTAAGATGTGAATATATTTAGAATAGTTTTATCTTAAAAGGATAACTTTTTTCAGGTTTAACAAAACAAACAAAAAATTAAAATGAAATTCACTGAGGAGGAAGGTCCTCCCCTTCCTCATGACGAGCCTCCACCGATCAGATGAAAATTTGACTGGTTGAGTTTATACCACAATAAAATGTAATACATTTTAAAATTGAAATAGCAAATCTTTACAACTAGGTCCACAGAGATCATGTTGAATTAATAGGGTTTCTATATTGAATTATATGATCAAGCTCGTGAATAAATTAAATCTACTTTCACCCCTGATTGTGTAAGAATTATCTGGCCATGTAAATTCCTAATTCAGGCTATGTAGATAATACACATTACATACAAAACAAAAAGACAAGTGCAGCGCGAGAGAGTAGTGTTTCACCCAGTGATGTAGTAGAGTCACTAAACTTTGAGTCCCCTGTGCTTAAGTCATGTGTCCCTATGGCTGAAGTTGGACCAGGACTTGGGCACTGGCACTTTAAGTGCTCAAGTCTGAGTCACTGGGTCCACATTAACTCAAAAGTTATTTACCCAGTTAGATATGGTGTAGTGGCAAGAGGAATTTAGCAACTAGTCTCTTGTAATCAGCCAACCGCACCCCATTCCAGCCATCACTTACCTACTTCTCTCTGTCTGCTCTTCATGCTTATCTATTCCTCCATCATTTAAAAAAGTATAATTTAGCTGTGATGCAGTCCCTGATCAGTTATCTGTTACATTTGTACATTTGATACATTGGAGCAGCTCGTAGAGTGAGCAAAGTTGATACAATGTATATCATTTCATCTTTGGTATAACCAGTGCATTCTGGGTAGGCTTTGCAAGTTCGTTGTCACGCAGCAGTGCCAGAGAAGAAAAACAGCTTTGCAACAGGCATGTGTGCAGATTTACAGCAAATAAAACTGCTCATCTCTAAGCTCAAATGATTAAAAAAATATGACCCGCGATTTCGTTCACATGTGATGTAATTTCACAAACCATGTCGTGGGCTGTGTTAAACTAATCCTGGGCCGATAATTACTGGTTTGTTCAGTCATGTTACCTAGCTAGCTAACAACCTGGTAACTTGACAGCAGGTCTAGGCAAATTTGATTGGCACTGGAAGAAGGGAAAAGGGTCTGCTACTCATGAGATCTGCTTCAAAGGTAGGATTCATATGGGCCTAATGCAAGCCTAAAATATATATTTTTTAAATCGATTATCTTTCTGGTGCTCGGTACGTTGTTTTGTGCCTAACATTTTTAAAGTTGGGAGCAGTATGTGTTTGTGGGGGAGCGACAGAGTGTGAGTGTGTTACAACTGAAGAGTAAAGGTTTTATGCAGTGTTTTCCCCTTACTGCCACAACGACATGCAGATCATTATGCATGTGTATTCCTGAAGTGGGAATATCAGTGACAGGTTTTTTGTGTAGCACGTGCATAGCGTTTAGAAAAACGGGAACACGCGTTGGAGGGGACGGAGCGAACTGGACGCTAGGCCACTGAATTTTTCTGCCGTGGTATTGCGATACTTGGCCTGGAATCTTTTGTAAAATGTTGGTATCGCGACAACACTACAGCTTATAGGGATGAGGTCAGTGACCTGGAAACCTCTCCCTCAACGTCAGCAAGACAAAGGACCTGATCGTGGACTACAGGAAACCGAGGCCCAGATGCCCCAGTCCTTATTGACGGGGCTGTAGTTGGAGTATCAAGTAACTCTGTGTCCACATCACTAAGGAATTATCATAGTCCACAAACACCAACCCAGTTGTGAAGAAGGTACGAAAACGCCTCTTCTCCCTCAGGAGACTGAAAAGATTTGACATGGGCCCTCAGATCGTACAGCTGCACAATTGAGAGCATCTTGACTGGCTGCATCACCATTTTGATATGGCAACTGCTCGGCATCAGACCCAGAGAGGAAGAAGCCCAACTCTGAGGAACATCTGTCTCCCTCCAGCAGGTGGCGTTTGATCATTTTCGCCCACCAAGCAATGAGTTTTGGTAGGGAGGTCAATGATATTGTTGAATTTTGTGTTAAGGCTTATTTGTGTTATGGCTTAAATGTTATGGCTTATTTGCTACGTGAGCATTATTTGATCGAATAAGAGCTTCGTAATGCTTAAGTTGTTACGAGTGTAAGTACGACATGACATACAGGCAACTTTGAGAAAAAACATTTTACATCGGAATTGTCTCGAGTTGGCTATTATTGTCATGAGGCTAGTAGAGTAGCTTTTTTTTGGTAGTTTTTATTAACAACAAATCAATACATAAAGCACATGAGGGAACACAAACATACATAGATTATAAACAATGGACAATCGAGCTAGGGGGTACAATATCACATTACAATTACACAAGGACCTTAAGGGACATACATATACTTACAATTCTAACAGCTTTTTTGTTAGTAGAGCATTTAATCATCTTAAAATAAAGTTACATTTATTTTTGTAGGGTAAAGAAAATGTGGCTTTCTGTTTGTAAATTTACACTTGTGTATATGAAATTTGGCCAAAAGAATAATGAAATTAATTACATAAAAAATGTTTCAGCTCATTTCTATTGTATGTTAAGAATCCTAACAGTACATCTCTCCACAATAGTGTAAAATCTTCATAAATGTGTTCAATTATAAACCTACTGATGTCTTGCCAAAGTTTTCTTACATGCATACAATGCCAAAAAAAGATGCAACACTGTTTCTGGGTGGTCATTACAAAAGGAGACATTTGAGTTGACGTTTTCCTTCAATTTCTTCATATAGTGGTTGGCAGGATAATATTTATGAATAATTTTAAAGGAAACTTCCTTAATTTTGTTAACAAGTAGGTATGTGTGTGGCAACACACAAACTTTTTTTCCAACAGGTATTATCAATAAATCCATTCCAATAAGACATGACATAAGATACAACATCCTGCTGAAACAAGGTTTGTATCGCTCTGTTGTTGAATGGACCAAACGAGAAACAAATCTTTCCTACTGATGAGTCAACAGGGTCAATAGAAGGTAGGCTCTGAGGGTCAGGTCTTGACACATTCCTGAATAACAGAGCCACACCTGAGGGAATGGCATCTAAACGATTGCAAAATCTTTAGGTGTTACAGGGACCTTGTAAAGTGATAAGAATTCCTTATAACTGAGTAAAAGACCCTCTGCATTTACCAATTGGCTCACCAACAGGATATTATTTCGGAAACAATATTCTAAAAACAAAGAAGTATTTTTATACAATCTATCCCGATTATTCCATATAATATCTGTGTGGAGAAAACTTGTGCTTATAAATTAAGGACCATGATAAGAGAACCTGCCTATGAAAAGCAGAAAGTTTCACTGGAACTTTGTCAATATTATAATTGCAAAACAACAAAGTTAAGGCCACCAAACGTAGAGAAAACATGATGAGGAATAAAATTCCAGATAGAAGTGGGTCTTCTGAGGAATTGTTTTATCCAATTGATCTTAAAAGTATTATTTAAAGTAGTAAAGTCCAGAAATTCAGTCCACCATTCTCATAAGTGTTCATTACAACAGTTTTCCTAATGTAATGGGTACGGTTTCTCCAACGAAAGTTGAAAAGCATCTGGTCTATCTCCTTGCTTATTTTACTGTCAAGATAGAGCGCCATATGTTAGTCTTGTTAGCTTCTCCCTCCATTGAATACTGGCGGTTGACGTCCACAACCCTAATCGAATATTCAAAAAATGATTACAATAATGAGACGTATCCACCAATCCAAAGAAAGGATAGTCGGGAGCTAGACAGCCCTCCATGCCGCTTTGTGGACAACAACTCCCATTGTTCGGGCGGAGAGACGTGTAATCTTGTCAGTATATCCATAATCTTTGTCTTTTTTCCGTGATCCGGAAACCGATAAGTGGTCGAGGAGCGTGTCAATCACTGACGTATAATAAGAACTGGACATTTAAAATGTCTGACCGTAGTTTAAGGTAATCAACTCATGTTCGCATACGCCGATTCATGGACCATCTATATCCGGGTTGCATCCTGGTTTATGCAGACTAACGTCAGATGCGCCCAAGAACTCAGTGGGCACAGGTAGCAGCGCGAGCAGCGACGATGTCATCCCAAAACATGGCAGACATTGGGTGGATATAAAATGTTTATCTTTGGCTGTGAGTGATTTTATTATATTTTTATATAATTCAATGGATGTTTTGTGCCCAAAGGTGATGACTAAAGTGTCTTAGAGAAGTGCAATTAGACAATTCCTATGTGGCTGCCTATGGACTTTGCCTTAATCTGCCACACCCCCTTTGAATCAGCTGTTGTACTTTCAGAGGAGAAAAGCATGCACACATTAAGATTGATATGCTACGTATCCTTTTATCTATTAAATGTCTTGCGCAGCTAACGCAATTTGTTTTTATCACATTACACATTTACTTTGGGATTTGCCTGATGGCAATTGTGGAGAAGCAGCTTCTCATTTCATACAAGCACACTTTCGTCCACGTTCAATCTCTTCGTCGGCTCTCCTCGATTACCTTTGGCCTGTTTCAAAAGGAGGCGAGAGGACTCGGGAACAAATCGAATTTAGAAAGGCCGTTGTCTCCGTCCAGTAGCCAAACGAGATTGTGTGAAGATGACGTAAGGTGTAATAAAATACGTCACGATGTCGCGAGGACATTTCATCCTCTCGGCACGTGTTCAAATGTGTTAACCAGAATTGGGTCTTGGTCAGTTTTGGGATAGTAAGAAATAATTCCCCTGATTACTTATCTTGTGCAAAGACACTATCATATTCTAACCAGATTCTTGATTTACTGCATTTCCTATTATTTACTCAACTAAAACAGTGTGACACATGGAAAATAATACATCAATCAATAAATAGTATATCAATAAGTTATGAAGTGTTACCTTACATCCTTGCCAATTCTAGACAGTGTCAATAAATATATTGTTGAGCATTGACAGTAGCTAACCTGACCACCTGTTTTTCCCCAATCACTCTCTCAGGTGAAGGACATCTCACTGGAGGCCACAGGAGCTTTGTGAAGCAAGCGGGACACAATACATGGAGAGATGACCAACCAATCACTGTTGATGAGGGGAGTGAAACCTCAACCCAGCACGTAATTGTGATAGAGGTTAGAGCGCATTCCCTTTGACATTGTTATCCAATTCAACTCATGTACCAGTAATAACCTCCTCTCTTCATGTGTCAGTCTGAAGATGCAGAGGCTGCAGGTCCTGGAGAATCGTCTCTGGTCAAGCAGGAGGGGTCTGAAGGAGAAGAGGACCCATGTCACAGCAGAGACATCCAGACTGGAGCAGCATCTGGAGTGCCCCCTGTAGCCACGGAGGACCCCAACTCCCCTACCCAGTCCAGGATCCGACACAGCATCACGGAGGTCAGTGGAATGCCGAACTCCGCCCTCAAGTCAGAGACTGACACCAAGACATTAACTGAATCACACAGGCTACTACACACAGGAACTGACCACAGATCAGACCCAGAGAGACTGGGGCTGGGGCCACTTGGTTGTCCTCCTGCTCCCGGTTCCGAAAACTTACCGGTATTTCACCAGAGCCAGAAGACGGTTCATTCCAGTGAAGATGGTGATGCGTTAGAAACTGGCGTTGATGATCCGTCTTGTTCTTACTCTACAGAGATGGACCCTGGCAACATATCCTTGGTATTAGAGACACAGACTAATCTGTCTAGAGGGGACTGGAACCGGTACAGTAGTAGTGTGTACTCTGAAGGGTGCCTAGATAAGAAAGGGGAGGTTATAGTCATTGATGAAGTGACTGTGAAAATGGAGGGTGACATTCCTCTCACATGGAATGCAGATATTCACCTAGTTGACAGACACTCACAAGGCAGAGACTTCTTAGATTACAGGGAAAGCTTAGAGACAATTCCAAATAAAGTGACCCACTCCCCTTTACACACGCTCAGGGATCGGGACCCAGTGTCCACATCGATGGGGCCTTCCGATTCACACAGTCTTTTCGATCCGGTATTGAACTCAAACGACAGTGCTAGAGCCCAGGCTCAGGGAGGGGGAGCAACATTAGACAGTAGTAAAGAGAAACGGTTCCTCTGCATGTTCTGTAACAAAGGCTTCAGCTGTCCTCAAAAGGTAGAGATTCACCAGAGATTCCACACAGGGGTGAAACCCTTCAGCTGTAACCAGTGTCACATGTGCTTTGCCCAGGCTGGTGACCTGAAGAGGCACCAGAGGGTCCACACAGGGGAGAAACCCTACAGCTGCCCCCAGTGTGAGAAGAGGTTCTCCCGCCTGGACAAGCTGAAGATGCACCTGAAAGTCCACACAGGAGAGAAGCCGTTTGCCTGTACGCACTGCAGGAAGAGGTTCTCAGAGAGGAGCTACCTCCGGATACACCAGCAGAAAAACCATTCCATTCTATAGCTTCTGAGGTTTAGATCAAACCCTGCATTAAAGAGAAATAATAATTTGTATTGTCAGCAGAAAAGATCCACAGATGAATTTGGAATAACGAGAGTAACAGGTTTCGGTGTTGAATATTCCTGGGTAAAGTACTGCATCCAGACATTTTGTGATATATAAGCCTGTTTACATATCGTGTTTGTACTGTATAGGCGATATGATGTTCACAAATGCCTACTTCATTACTTCAATTAAACTACTTAATTTTTTCCCCCCAAGACACTTTTAATGAGAAAATGAATTACGTTTTTCAAGTCTATGCAGATTTTTAGTTGAGACGTGTATGTGTGGTTTTCATATGGTGTATTTAACACTTGTTTATTTTTAATAAACACAAAATGGGACTTTTAATTCTAAGACTTTCATTGAAACTGTCTTTAATATACATCACGTCTGATCTCACCCTATTCTGCATACACCTAACAGCACTTTATAACCAATATACACTTACTAAATATACCTACACATAGTACATATACCTACACATACCCACACACTAACAAACACCTATTGTACATGTCAAAATAGTTTAGTCAGGTGTGTCTGACTGTTGACAATTTTTACCCACATATTTATCTCCTTTCAGTAGGATAGGAGCGAGAGGAAAAATGACTACCTCTGTCTTTTACACAAGAATCACTCTGAGCCCTCAGCTGGCCACTTACGCAATGTAGTCGTTTACGCTCATTCTTCAACATAAAGGTGTGAAACTACGTCACAATGCTGTAGACACCTTAGGGAATACGTAGAAAAGGGAATCTGGTTGATATCCCTTTCAGTGGCTAATAGGGGTGCATAGGAACACAACGGTTTCAAAACATGAGTCACTTCCTGATTGGATTTTTCTTAGCCTTTCGCCTGCAATATCAGTTCTGTTATACTCAGACAATATTTTGACAGTTTTGGAAATGTTAGAGTGATTTCTATCCAAAGCTGTCAATTATATGCATATTCTAGCATCTGGTCCTGAGAAATAGGCGGTTTACTTTGGGAACGTTGTTTTTCCAAAAATTAAAATTCTGCCCCCTAGTTTCAAGAGGTTAACAACAATGAAGTCCTTCTATAACTACAATATAGGACTTAAATGTATTGTGGATGGGTAAACACTACGTTTAAAGTGTGTTTATTGGTGTACATACCTGAGGGAGTGTATATCTGTGTAATTTGTACCACCTCTCTCTTCCAGTCAGGAGGAGGGTCCAGAGGTGCTGCTGGTGAAGGAGGAGGGGTGTAAGGAGGGTCTGGGGAACCCTGAGGAGACCATGGTCATGTAGGACAACCAGACTACATCTCCTGAACCCACAGAGGAACCAGCTGAGCAGCACAGGACCATACACAGTCTCACTGAGGATTTTCCATTTCAAGCCCAAATATGTCATACTTTGACAAAAATGAGGACCTATTGACGAAAATCGTTGTACAACATCATGGTAAGCTCTGGTCGTCGTATTTCAGCAAAAAAAATTGCATTTCTGCTTTTGTGGATCTGTAAGTGTGGGACCATGCCTTTGAATTATCAAACCATTAAAGAATTTCAAATAATGAAATCAATGTATAGTATGAAATCAACTAACATAGCAATCCCTATATCAGATTTCTTGATCCAACATCCTCTCACTCTGTGTCTCTTACAGTGGAGGATGGGAAGCCTGATCGGCTGTTAGTCAAAAAATACATTATCTAAGATTGATATTTGGTATTCATCAGTCATAAAAGTGTAAGTAATCGCTCAGCACTATCCACCAGCACCACCTGAAGGGGCACCAGAGAGTCCACTCATGGGAAGAACCCTACAGCTGCCCCCAGTGTGAAGAGAGGATCTCTCGCCAGGACCAGCTGAAGATGCACCTGAATTTCCACATGGGAGAGAGGAGCTACCTCAGGATACACCAGCAGAAAATGCACAAAAACCATGTATAGAGAGTCATTTGACATGTAATGTAGTACTAGTTAGTTCTGTTGGTTTTGGATGTAGTAGGGAACTGGATGAGGTGAACTGAGGAAAGAATGAGTATGATGAGGCAGAGTAGATTATATGGGGATAGTTGGTGTGATGGTGTCTGTAAAAATGCTTCCCTGATGAAGTGGCAACTTTGTCCTGTTTGATGCTGGTGATTTATAATGAGGAAATGATAGTGCCTTAATTCATGTTTACTTGACAGGAAGTTAAGATAAAGAACATAAAGATGTGTGTAATGTTGTATTTTTTACAATAAAATCTAATGGCTGCATATTGTTAGGTACTTGAATCACAGTCATAGAGATGGCCTTGACTGTGGTTAACATTTTACCAGGTAAGTTGACTGAGAACACATTCTCATTTACAGCAATGACCTGGGGGATGAATGAGCCAATTGTAAGCTGGGGATGATTAGGTGACAATGATGGTATGAGGGACAGCTTGGGAATTTAGCCAGGACACCAGGTTTAACACCCCTACTCTTTTCATTTACTTAGCTTCAACAATGCCTTATTGACTTCTCTTCTCTATTGTTACAGTTGGCATGTACTGTGGTATTCTAGTAGGAGACTGTATACAAGTCTAGTAGTCAGAGTAAATATTTCTGATGAAATGTGTG
Organism: Oncorhynchus clarkii lewisi; assembly: GCF_045791955.1. Taxonomy (NCBI): domain Eukaryota; kingdom Metazoa; phylum Chordata; class Actinopteri; order Salmoniformes; family Salmonidae; genus Oncorhynchus; species Oncorhynchus clarkii. The sequence goes on from NC_092156.1 coordinate 62,797,088, forward strand.
ATCTAATTGTATATCAAAGTAATCAGGCCAATTATTTTACTACATTTAACTTTGACTATAGTTAACTGCTTAAAACTGCAAAGATACCTTTAAAACAGGTAAAGCAAGTCCCACATTTTTACTTAATGTAAAATTACCATCTAGCTATTATTATTCTTTAGCACTCTTACTCCTCTTACACCATTTAAGACAGAAACGCCATTCAAACTTTAAAACAAGTGTTTGATATATTTTCTACTTTTTAAACTATTAAGCTTGTTGTCCATCTACTTTCATGGGATTTACACGTCATTCTGAAGGGCCCATTGTGACATCCAACATTCAACTTTTGACACAAATCAGCAACTTTGAACACTTTCCCAACAAGTTAGACAATAACTTAGAGCGAATGAAAGAGATCCAGAGAGGATGCGTTTTAGAAAGGTTGGAATTCTTGTGTTTATTGCCATGGTGATCAACTGCACTGACAGAGCGGAAATCCCTGAAATCAAAGATAGATGTGGTAGTTGCAGCAGCAGAGAAATATTAGGGTGTGAGAGATTTTAGAGCAGAACATCTACAGGGAGTTTTGAGAGAAGGGGTTCCATACTCCCAGGACTGATGTAGGATCTCTTGGGGCCAAAGTAGTGGGATGGGATGGTAGGTTTTGGGGGATAGTGTATAGGTGCAGGGTTAGATGGTGGTGCAATTTAAATGTTTCCCTTTTTTTGGGAACAAAATGTACAATTCACACTCCGACCTGTGAGTAGCAGCAATACACATTCCTGAATTAGATGTGCAAATGCTGTATGTAGAGGACAAACAGATGAACTCTACCACTGGGTAGGGGAGAGGCCAAATATAGGCTCAGAGCTGTTTTGATAGATGTGTGGCAGAAGAGGTGGGATTCTGAGCCCAAGGGCCAGGATTTATATGCCCTCTAAAGAAAGGTTGGCGGACCAAGATTCAAAGGTCAGATTAGGAAGTTAGATGTGGTGTTTGGTAAGCATATGAATGCTTTGCGTCTGGAGTGCATGGTTGATGTAATGGTGGAGCATGTGTTGTATTGTTGCAGGTATGTTGAAGAGAGGGAGAGATTTAAGTCTAGGGTCTTTAAGGTTGGGGGATGGGAAAGGGTCTGTTGGAAGTTAGTAGGGCTCTTTTTTATTTTCTTAGTAGTATGAGGATTTAGGTTTATGGGTTTCTTTTCATTTCTACCAAAGTAGAGCTTTGGGAATCGTGATTGACCACGCACTCCAGCACAATAGGTGGCGGCATGCACCTTTAAACGTTTGTTTAAGACCGCCAATCTACTGAAGAAGTAAACGGAATCAAGAACGACCAGCGGCCAATAACAATTTCAACGTTTTTGTTATTTATACGGTTATAGGCGTTATTAACCCTGGAACTCAAAATATGACGGGCCTTGTTTGATAGATGTTATCTAGGTAACGCTAGCTAGCTGTTAACAATGGCTAACTGTGTGGTTTTTCACACTCAAATAGCCTCCGTTATGGAGGTGCTAGCGAATGCAGCCGTGGCAGAGATCTGTAAACTCGTAGACGACGACTATGCAGTGTTACAATTGGAAATAACTCAAAGCCAGAAAGAAAACAGGGCATTGCGGAGGAAACTACAGCTAATGGAACTGAAGGTGACACGGGAGCGCGCAGAAAGGACAATCCGAGAGCGCGTCGTCGCCAATCGTCCCAGTAGTGTCAAGATCCTCTACCAATACAGAGAGATGGCAAGAGGTACATTTTGCAGAAGGACGAGGCTTCTGGGCCTATCGCCCCGTTCCCCTCTGCGCATGTGTAACTTTAGATGCGTTATTAACCACATAGTTAATTATCCAGAATTGGGTCTTTGACAGTTTTGGGATATTGTGCCATAATTCCTCTGATTACTTAGCAATCTTGCACCAAGACACTATCATATTCTAACCAGATTTGTATTTTTTACGGCATTTCTTATTATTTACTCAATCAAAATAAGATGATGCATGGAACATAACTTATTGACATACTATTTATAGATTGATTATGTTAAGTGTTTGTTACCTTAAATCCGTGCCAATTCTAGACAGCGTATGTGTCTGAATACCCATACTACATACTTAAACTGCATACTGTGTACCCATTGTCGCATACTATTTAGCAAGTATCATCAGTAAAGAAATATGCAGTATGCAACGCAGTAGCTGCTCCTGACTGGCTGAGTAGGTGGGGCAGGGCTGAGTGTGGGTGGATTTTTACAAATTCAACAGATATTACGTTAACCAACCTGATAATGGCTAATTTCCAATTTGATTAATTTCTCTAAACTCTAAATAGAATAGGAATAGAGCTTTAGGCCTACTCAGGCTGGTTATAGGAAACTTGCCACATTAGACCTACACTGTAGCCCAGAGGTCAGCCTGGTCTCATAGACTAGACGTAACATTGTAAATGTAAATCCGGGAGACCAAATTAGTATGACATGTTAGGCATGGTTACACCTTTAACTACTTTTTAGGTACTTTGCAACTACATAGCATGTTAGCTAACCCTTCTCCTAAACTTAACCCTGACCCCCTAGCCTAGCTAACTTTAGCCAGCTAACCCTCTAGCTAAAATGTGTAACATATATTTTGCAAATTTGTAACATATTGTAAGTTATGCAAATTCATAACATATCACACAAAATGGGTGATGGACATCCACAAAATAATACATACCATACAAAATGTAACATATCATACTAAATAGAGTGTACGGATTTATGTACAGAATCATACGAAATGTTCTGAGACAAGGTTGCAGGGGGTAGGCAACCCTGGAGTGCTACAGGCACTTCATGGTTTGGATTTAACTGACCTGGAAGATTTATGTACAGAATAAGTTTTGGAGAAGGGTTAGCTAACATGCTATGTAGTTGCAAAGTACATAAAAAGTAGTTAAAGGTGACAATTAGCTAAAGCTGTCCATCATGAGATTCAGACTCGCAACCTTTGGGTTGCTAGATGTTTGCACTATCCGGCTAACGTTGTTGCCTTAAGTAACCATCTGCCTTATGTAACCATGCCTAACATATCATACTAATTTGGTCTCCCGGATTTACATTTACTATGTTACTTCTAGTCTATGAGATCAGGCTGACCTGATCAGGCTGACCTGTAGGTCAAATGTGAGGTCTAATATAACCAGCCTGAGTAGGCCTAAAGTTCTATTCCTATTCTATTTAGAGTTTAGATAAATTATGTGTTGAATTTAGGAAATCGCTGAACTGATAAATTAGCTCAGTTGGTCAGGTGTGTGTGGTGCCTAGTTGGAACAAAATCCTGTGGTACCTGCAGCACTCAAAGAACAGGGTTGCTTACCATAGCCCATATATCCTATTTTTTTATACCTTTATTTTCTGAACGTGTCAGCGTTATTGATGTCATGTTAATCAGGCCTTTTGATTTTAACATATGGATTGTTTTAGTCAGTTAATAAGAACAAATTCTTATTTTCAATGACAGCCTAGGAACAGTGGGTTCCGGGGCAGAACGACAGATTTTTACCTCAGCTCGGGGATTTGATCTTGCAACCTTTCGGTTACAAGTCCAAAGCTCTAACCACTAGGCTACCTGCCGCCCATTTAAAAAGTACTGAAGACAAAAACAGAATATGGTTCCATTTCAACATATTTATTAGTGAAACCAGAATGCTGTAACATATATTTTGTGTGGAAATGTATATATAAAAAAAGGAAATATCACATTTACATAAGTATTTAGACCCTTTATTCAGTACTTTGTTGAAGCACCTTTGGTAGTTTGCCGAATTTGCCGAAATTTCAAAAAATCTGTTTTCGCTTTGTCATTATGGGGTATTGTGTGTAGAATGAGGGGAACAAAAATTATTTTGCCATTTTAGAATAAGGCTGTAACGTAACAAAATGTGGAAAAAGTTGAGGAGTCTGAATACTTTCCGAATGCACTGTATATAAATTAAATAAAAATAGCTTAGTACACACACCAAAACTTTTCAAATGTTCAAATAAAAAGGCGGACAGTCGGATGCATCGCAAATTCAGAACCCCTGGACATCAACATCAAACTAAAGCACTGATCATTGGGAACGAGATCAGAATCACTGGTAAGGCTTCATCCATACGTTAAATAATTAAATAGGTAAAGCCTAGCCTGCAAAACTAAAACAATCCATGTTAAAATCAAAAGGCCTGATTAACATGACATCAATAACGCAGCCACATCCCGAGTCCCCAGTGCCGACACGTTCAGAAATCAAAAGATGAAGTATTTAGTTTAAAAGCTCTGACGATGGCCAAGAGAACAATAAACACGTTTCAATGATGTAGTGCCTACAATTCAATACTCAATTCTTTTAAGGAGAACAAAATCTACATCTTCCCAATTAAGTAGCTTAGTTTTGTTGTTTGACTACTCAATGAGAAGTAGGGCCCATCACTCGCAGCCCACCTCTTCCAATGCATTGTGCAAAAGTGTGCATCTAATTCTACTAGATAAAGAGCTTAGATGAGTATAACATCCTGGCATTTAAACCATCAAAACTTTCAAAAATGCACATAATATAGAACATTCTATTTTATCACATACTGGGAATGTGTAATGCGCGATTGCATTGTTTCACGCTATTCGGTGATTTCAGTAGCGCATCCCCTTATCTAATTGATCGGCTGTTGTCAAAGGCGGAATTAGTATTTAAGGTACACTAGATTTTTAAAATGTCGCATACTATTACACTTTGTTTTCGCATACTCAAACAGCATACTATTTAGGACGCAAGTATGGGCATTCGGACACAGTCACAGTCAAAACTGTCAATAGTGTACTATATAGTGTTGAGCATTGACAGTAGTTAACCTAACCACCTCTTTAACCCCCAATCACTCTCTCCGGTGAAGGACATCTCACTGGAGGCCACAGGAGTTTTGTGAAGCCAGTGAGAGACAATACATGGAGACATGACCAACCAATCACTGTTGATGAGGGGAGTGGAACCTCAACCCAGCACATTATGGTGATAGAGGTTAGTGTCATAGTGTACCATAAAAAAATTACAGTACATTAAATGTGGCTAGATTATTTCGGGGCTCCCGAGTGGCGCAGTGGCCTAAGGCACTGCATCTCAGTGCTAGAGGTGTCACTACAGACCCTGGTTTGATTCCAGGCTGTATCACAACCGGCTGTGATTGGGAGTCCCATAGAGACTGGCCCAGCGGCGTTAGGGTTTGGCCGGGGTAGGCTGTCATAGTAAATAAGAATTTGATCTTAACTGACTTGCCTAGTTAAATAACAGGTCAATTAAAAATACAAATTTTAAAAATCAGAAAGGCTCCACTCAGCTATTCACTTGCTAACATGTGTAACGGATGTGAAACGGCTTTTGTGGAGCGATGGGTAACGATGCTTCGTGGGTGACTGTAGTTGATGTGTGCAGAGGGTCCCTGGTTCGCGCCCGGGTATGGGCAAGGGGACGGTATAAAGTTATACTGTTACATTGATGCTGTTGACCCGGATCACTGGTTGCTGCGAAAAAGGAGGAGGTCGAAAGGGGGGTGAGTGTAACGGATGTGAAACGGCTAGCTAGTTAGCGGTGGTGCGCGCTAAATAGCGTTTCAATCGGTGACCTCACTTGCTCTGAGACCTTGAAGTAGTGGTTCCCCTTGCTCTGCAAGGGCCGTGGCTTTTGTGGAGCGATGGGTAATAATGCTTCGTGGGTGACTGTAGTTGATGTGTGCAGAGGGTCCCTGGTTCGCGCCCGGGTATGGGCGAGGGGACGGTCTAAAGTTATACTGTTACACATGTACATCCTAATTTATAGAGAGACTTCCCTTTGACATTGTTATCCAATTCAACTCATGTACTGATAATAACCTCCGTTCTTCTTGAGTCAGTCTGCAGATACAGAGGCTGCAGGTCCTGGAGGATTGTCTCTGGTAAAGCAGGAGAGGACTGAAGGAGACCCACAACAAATCAGAAACATCCAGACTGGAGTAGCGGCTGGAGTGGCGCCCCCTGTGGCCACAAAGGACCTCACCTCCTCGCCCCAGCCCAGGGCAAAACGCAACATCACAGAGAACAGTGGAACAATGAACGAGGTCCTCAAGTCAGAGACAGACACAGAGACTTTAATTGTAACACAAAGGCTTTTACATACAGGATCTGTCCTCAGGTCAGACCCAGAGGGGCTGGGGCCACTGGGCTGTCCTCCTGCTCCCTGCTCAGAGTATTTACTTTACGGTAACCTGAGCCCGAGGACAGTTCATTCCCAACGGGACTCATGTGACGCATTAGAGACTGGCAATGATCCGTCTTGTTCCTACACTACAGAGATCGAGCCTGGCAACATATCCTTGGGTTTAGAGACACAGAATGATCTGTCTAGAGGGAACTTGAACCAGTACAGTAGTAGTGTATACACTGAAGGGTGCCTAGATAAGAAAGGGGGGGTTATAGTCGTAGATGAAGAGACTGTGAAAGTGGAGGGCGATGCTCCTCCCACATGGAATGTAGATGGTCATCTAGGAGACAGACACTCACAGGGCAGAGATTTGTTAGATTACAGGGGAAGCTTAGGGACAAATCTAAATGTCGCCATCCACTCCCCTTTACACGCGTTCAGGGATCGCGACCCAGTGTCCACGACGATGGGGCCTTCCGATTCACACAGCAGCATCCTTTTCGATCAGGTATTGAACTCAAAGGGCCAAAAGGCCAAGGCTCAGGCAGTGGGAGCAACATCAGACAATAGTAATGAGAAACAGTTGCTCTGCGTATTCTGTAACAAAGGCTTCAGCTGCCTCCAGAAGTTGGAGATCCACAAGAGGGTCCACACAGGGATTAAACCCTTCAGCTGTACCCAGTGTCACATGCGCTTTGCACACTCGTCCAGCCTTAAGAGGCACCAGAGGGTCCACACAGGGGAGAAACCCTACAGCTGTACCCAGTGTCACATGCGCTTCGCACCACTCCAAGTTCAAACTCCTTTAGCTTTAGTTAAAACAAGTCATGGCGGCTACAAAAGGCGACACTACAGGTGACATTTTTACCCGGACTCGAGCATTAGCGACGGAAAAAGCCTCCAAGAAGAAGCTAGCTTCAGAAAAAGCTAGCGCCATTAGCCAGGAGCAAGAGGACCCGCTCCCCCTGAGGCCCAACGAATGTCAACTTCGCACTCTGTCGAAGACATCCTTTCTGAGTTGAGATCCAAACGTACAGAACTCAGCACTAAATTAGATGCCATTAATTCTCAGCTCAGTGCGATAGTGACAATCCTGGAAAACGCTTTGCCTGACATCAACAACGAGATGTCCAGGCGCCCCGCGTTTATGGTTAAGGCAGAGGGGCGAATCCTATCCATGGAAAACTTATTGACAGATGCCATGGAAACAATAGCATATGCTAAAAAGAAAATAGTGCACCTGGAAAACCGGGGGCAAAGGAATAATTGTGTTCTATTAAATCTGGGCGAAAAAGAAGAGGTCAACATGCCACTGATCCGCTACCTGCAAGACAAACTTCCCGAGTGGCTCCACCTGTCCACCGACAGGCCCATAGAACTCGAGAGAGCTCACCGAGCACTGAGGCCCCCACCAGCAGCCAGACAACCACCGCGCCCAATCACCATACGTTTCCTGAGATTCACCGACGAGTAGGAACGAGTCCTACAGGCGGCGAAAAACAACACCATCACAGTGGGAAACGCCAAACTCACTTTACACCAGGACCTGTCAGCTGGAATACGCCGAAAGCGCCGAGAGTTTGACGAGGTGAAGAAACACTCCATTGACCGAGGCATCTTCAGGCGATTCAAATACCCAAACAGGATTCTTCACCAAGGAGCCTTGCGACACTTCAAAACTCCCGAAGAGGCAAAACGTTTTTGAAAGACAATCCTGGTCAATGAGAAACGGACCATTGACTAAATGCGATTAATGCTATTACTAAAGGAGGTAAGACAACATATAGCCGATAGCCAAAGACCCACCCGCCCCGCTATATGTCATCAAAGCCGTCCAATCTATATTTATTTTCCTTTAGCTGAGAGGGATAGGCTCTATAGCCTAACCTAGGCCTACTAATGTTTCAGCCTACTTTTATTTCCATGTTTTTTTGTTGCCATTATAATTTGTTCCCTATGTCCCTTGGGGAGGTATATGTAGGCTGGGCTATTGATTTTATTTTCTCCCTCTTTTAGTGTGGTCTGGACGGGGCTACGTTGTCATTTACTCAATGCGGGGCGGAGAGGATGAGGCATTTCTTTGTTGGGGAGAGGGAGACGTTGTGCGTTACTAACTGTTCCCGGTTCTTGTTTTTATTTTTTATTTTTTTTATTTTATGCACACCATTTATTTTCCTTTTATGTGAACGCAGCTGTAACTATTATCCACTTTTACCCAGAGATGACTTGCACTAATGTTCGATTACGGTTCGATGACTAGTACCTTAAATCTATTGACATGGAACTGCCATGGTCTAGGGCATGCAATACAATGGAAAAAGATACTATGTGCTCTAAAAAAGGAAAAAGCAGACATCGCGCTATTAGAAGAGACACACCTCTGTGATGCTGAACATGCCAAACTCCGCAGAGCTTGGGTGGGACAGGTGTATTTCTCATCTTTCAAATCAAACAGTAGAGGCACAGCCATACTTATCCATAAAAATATTCCATTCATAATTGACAAAACTTATATCTGATCCGGATGGGAGATTTATTTTGATAACCGGGTCACTGTATGGTCAACCAATTACTATCTTAAACATATAAGCCCCTAACACAGATACTCCTGCTTTCATGTCAAAAATGATAACCCTGTTCAATGAGCATTGTGTTTCCTTTGGCGTGGGGGCCAGAGATTTTAATTGTACCCTTAACCCAACCCTAGACAAATCATCTCAAGTCCTCACCACAAATCCTAGATCTGCAAAGATGTTGAACTCTCTTACTAAAGAGATGGGACTGATAGATATCTGGAGAGAGACTAATAGCTCATCTATGGACTATACATACTACTCTAATGTCCATAACACCTATTCCCGTATAGATGACATTTTTATCCCAAAGAGTTTCATAAATTCATCCACATGTACAATCGGACCCATAGCACTTTCAGATCACGCCTTTGTCCACCTCCGCTTTGACCTCTGCAAAAACATCCTGAGGTCAAAGAGCTGGAAATTCAACACCTCCATGCTATCAAACGAAGCGTTCCATACATTGGTAACTACATGGATAGACAACTACACACAAGACAACAAAGATTCTCCTGTTTCTCCGGCCACAATGTGGGACGCTGCTAAAGCCACACTAAGAGGTAATCTAATTGCATATGCTTCCTCTAAGAAAAAAGCAATGGAAGCACACAGGCTAGATCTTGAGAGGGAGCTGGAATGCTGTGAAAAAATACATAAACAATCCCCAGACAGCATCTCCTGGAGTCAACTTAAAGCAGCCAAAGCCAAACTGAATTTGGACTACACTTGGGAGATAAAAAAAAGTTTTCTTTACTAAACAGAAATACCATGAGTATAGCAATAGGCCCAGTAGATTGCTTGCTTACCAATTAAAAAAAGAGCAGTCAGAGCGTACAATCATGGCTATCCGAACAGCAGAGGACGAGGTCACATATGACCCAAAAAAGATCAATTGAACTTTTCATGATTTTTACTGCAAATTATATACCCCTGAGAGAAAACACACAGAGGCAGAACTCCACTCTTTCCTAGAGGGAATCTCGCTACCTAAACTATCAGAGACCGACCAAGAAGATCTCAACTCCCCCTTCACTCCTGAGGAGATCCTGGAGGCAATTACCTCCATGCCACCTAATAAGTCCCCAGGCCCAGATGGATTCCCCAGAGAAATCTACAAAGCTTTTTGGCCCCAGCTCAGCCCTATCTTCATGCCAATGCTGGAGGATTTTTGCAAAAACTGAGTTCTCCCAGACTCAATGCGCACAGCTCGCATTACAGTGTGAGCTCAAAAAGGACAAGGACCCTCTATCCTGCTCGTCCTTCCGGCCCATAAGCTTGTTGGATTTCGACTACAAAATAATTACCAAATTGCTCGCCAAAAGACTAAACACTCTTCTTCCCAAAATAATAAAAGCGGACCAAACTGGATTTATTAGAGACCGATACTCTTCTGATAACATTCGCCGTCTTTGTGATATTATTCATCAAGTAAACGCACAGAAGACCCCTGTCCTGCTGGCTTCACTAGATGATGAGAAGGTGTTCCACACCCCTGTCCTGCTGGCTTCACTGGATGCTGAGAAGGTGTTCCACACCCCTGTCCTGCTGGCTTCACTGGATGCTGAGAAGGTGTTCCACACCCCTGTCCTGCTGGCTTCACTGGATGCTGAGAAGGCGTTTGACAGGATGGAGTGGAGCTTTCTGTTCTCAGTCTTAGAAAAGCTTAGAGCCTCTGGCAGAGCTGATAAGGAGCAATCCAAGTATTATGGGTGTTTCTGCAGGCGGCCTGCAGCACAAGATTACGCTTTACGCGGATGATGTCTTGCTCTACATATCCAACCCTGAGAAATCCCTCCCATTTTAGACACAATTGCTCAGTATGGCAAGTTTTCAGGTTATAAGATCAATTTGAACAAATCCACTGTCTGCCCTCTCAATATTACACTCACCAGCTCTATGAAGACACTATGTCCTTTCCAATGGAAGACACAGGGGTTTCAATACCTCGGGATCTTCATAACACCAGATCTGAATAGCCTTTTCAAGGAAAATTATCTTCCACTCCTGGATCGAATCAAGAACGATCTCCAAACCTGGATCTCCCTCCCAATTAGCTTAGTAGGAAGAATTAATGTCATCCGTATGAACATCCTCCCTAGACTGAACTATTTATTTCAGATGCTCCCATGCTATCTTCCAGTTTCCTTTATCAAAACAACCAACCAAAGCATCACCAAATTTATATGGGGAAATAAAAAACCTAGGATCAAGTTCTCCACTATCGAAACCTGAATCTAAGGGTGGTCTTGCCCTTCGCTCCCTTCAATTGTACTACTGGTCTGCCCAAATCCGCAACATGCTAACATGGATCACAAACAGACAAGAGTCAACGTGGATTCAGATAGAAGCCCAATCATGTGGTTCATTGCCCTTAAGCTCAATCATATTCATTAATAACTTTAGTGAAGTGGGCAACATAGCCAAAACCTTTGTGATTTACAGCACCCTACTAGCGTGGAGGGACTGTAAGAAATACCTGGGCATTTCCTCCCAAATATGTTCTCACTCGTCTATAGTAGGCAACCCAGACTTGCCAAAAGCCCTGAGGGATGCCAACTTTAATCTTTGGCATACTCTTGGAATCAGGACCTTTTCAGATCTATTTCATCAGAAAACCACTACACTGAAATCCTTTCAAGAGCTCTGCAGTGAATTCAATGTGCCAAGATCCCATTTAAAAAATATATATATCTTCAAATTAGACATGTAATTTCCTCATTTACTTCCAAGAGGAGGTTTAGAACTCAGCTGAATGAAGTTGAAACCCTTCTTGTCACAGCACAATCCATTAAAGGCAAAATATCTTATATCTATAGACTCCTTTCTGAGAATGGAGGCTCCTCCTTTACTCCTTTGAAAATAATCTGGGAAAAGGACCTTGGTCTGACTATCAGTGATGAGTTATGGGCAGAGGTTTGCAACAGGGTATACTGCACCTCTACTAATGTCAAAATGAAAGAATCTAATTACACATTTTTGTACAAATTTTATTACACTCCTTTGAGACTCCATCGAATGAAAACAGATATGTCTCCTAACTGTAAACCATGTACCTCTGAAAGTGGAACCTATATGCATGTATTTTGGAGCTGTAGAGAGATTGCCAGATTCTGGCAATCTATACATACTGCTGCACAGAAAATACTAGATGTACAGTTTGATATGACCCCGTGCATCTATCTTCTTAATGCCCAGCAGGACTTTGTTCTTGACCCCGACAGAGAAAATGACTATTACATACTTTGCTAAGAAATGTATTATCCTATTGTGGGCCTCTAATACCTCTCCTACATTTAAAATGTGGATTGACCAGATTGTTGACTTTCTCCCTCTTGAAAAGCTCACTTATGACCTCCACAAGAGACAGCCCAAGTTTGATAGACTCTGGTCTCCACTACTCAACTATATTTCAAACTGGACAGAGTGAATGGGGTGATTAGGGAAATGAGCAGATACATGTTGTGTAAGGTGCTGTAAAATCTAAAAACTAATTATTGGCTCGTCGTCTCAGCGAAGGCTAGAAATAGCTAATAAGAACCTTGATAGTGCTGCTTCAAGTTTTATATACACTGCTCAAAAAAATAAAAGGGAACACTAAAATAACACATCGTAGATCTGCATGACTGAAATATTCTTATTAAATACTTTTTTCTTTACATAGTTGAATGTGCTGACAACAAAATCACACAAATTATCAATGGAAATCAAATTTATCAATCCATGAAGGTCTGGATTTGGAGTCACACTCAAAATTAAAGTGGAAAACCACACTACAGGCTGATCCAACTTTGATGTAATGTCCTTAAAACAAGTCAAAATGAGGCTCAGTAGTGTGTGTGGCCTCCACGTGCCTGTATGACCTCCCTAAAACGCCTGGGCATGCTCCTGATGAGGTGGCGGATGGTCTCCTGAGGGATTTCCTCCCAGACCTGGACTAAAGCATCCGCCAACTCCTGGACAGTCTGTGGTGCAACGTGGCGTTAGTGGATGGAGCGAGACATGATGTCCCAGATGTGCTCAATTGGATTCAGGTCTGGGGAACGGGCGGGCCAGTCCATAGCATCAATGCCTTCCTCTTGCAGGAACTGCTGACACACTCCAGCCACATGAGGTCTAGCATTGTCTTGCATTAGGAGGAACCCAGGGCCAACCGCACCAGCATATGGTCTCACAAGGGGTCTGAGGATCTCATCTCGGTACCTAATGGCAGTCAGGCTACCACTGGCAAGCACATGGAGGGCTGTGCGGCCCCCCCACACCATGACTGACCCACCGCCAAACCGGTCATGCTGGAGGATGTTGCAGGCAGCAGAACGTTCTCCGCGGCGTCTCCAGACTCTGTCACGTCTGTCACATGTGCTCAGTGTGAACCTGCTTTCATCTGTGAAGAGCACAGGGCGCCAGTGGCGAATTTGCCAATCTTGGTGTTCTCTGGCAAATGCCAAACGTCCTGCACGGTGTTGGGCTATAAGCACAACCCCCACCTGTGGACGTCGGGCACTCATACCACCCTCATGGAGTCTGTTTCTGACCATTTGAGCAGACACATGCACATTTGTGGCCTGCTGGAGGTCATTTTACAGGGCTCTGGTAGTGCTCCTCCTGCACCTCCTTGCACAAAGGCAGAGGTAGCGGTCCTGCTGCTGGGTTGTTGCCCTCCTACGGCATCCTCCACGTCTCCTGATGTACTGGCCTGTCTCCTGGTAACGCCTCCATGCTCTGGACACTACGCTGACAGACACAGCAAACCTTCTTGCCACAGCTCGCATTGATGTGCCATCCTGGATGAGCTGCACTACCTGAGCCACTTGTGTGGGTTGTAGACTCCGCCTCATGCTACCACTAGAGTGAAATCACCGCCAGCATTCAAAAGTGACCCAAACATCAGCCAGGAAGCATAGGAACTGAGAAGTGGTCTGTGGTTATCACCTGCAGAACCACTCCTTTATTGGGGGTGTCTTGCTAATTGCCTATAATTTCCACCTGTTGTCTATTCCATTTGCACAACAGCATGTGAAATTCATTGTCAATCAGTGTTGCTTCCTAAGTGGACAGTTTGATTTCACAGAAGTGTGATTGACATGGAGTTACATTGTGTTGTTTAAGTGTTCCCTTTATTTGTTATATATATATATATATATATATATATATATATATATATATATATATATATATATATATATATATATATATATATACATACCAAACAAAAACGTTTTATTTTTTATTTTATTTTAGTTATTATTATATTTTATTTTTTATTTTTTAATAAGCCTGTCACATCTGTGAATGTTGAATGTGTTTTATTGGATGATTGAAAAACAAGAATAATAATAAAACTTTAAATTGGAAAAACTAGAGTAACAGATTTCCGTGTTGAATATTCCTGGGTAGAATATTGCATCCAGACCTTGTAGATATATAAGCCTACAAAGTCTGTTTATACAGTTGAAGTCTATCCACCATTACCAAATATATTTAAACTCGGTTTTTCACAATTCCTGACATTTAATCCTAGTAAAAATTCCCTTTTTTTAGGTCAGTTAGGATCAACACTTTATTTTAAGAATGTGAAATGTCAGAATAATGGTAGAGTGATTTATTTCAGCTTTTATTGCTTTCATCACATTCTCATTGGGTCAGAAGTTTACATACACTCAATTAGTAGTTGGTAGCATTGTCTTTAAATTGTTTAACTTGGGGCAAATGTTTCGGGTAGCCTTCCACAAGCTTCCCACAATAAGTTGGGTGAATTTTGGCCCATTCCTCCTGATAGAGCTGCTGTAATTGAGTCAGGTTTGTAGGCCTCCTTGCTCACACACACTTTTTCAGTTCTGCCCACACATTTTCCATGGGATTGAGGTCAGGGCTTTATGATGGACACTCCAATACTTTGACATTTTTGTCCTGAAGCCATTTTGCCCCAACTTTGGAAGTATGCTTGGGGTCATTGTCCATTTGGAAGACCCATTTGCGACCAAGCTTAAACTTCCTGACTGATGTCTTGAGATGTTGCTTCAATATCCACATAATTGTCCTCGTGATGCCATCTATTTTGTGAAGTGCACCAGTCACTCCTGCAGCAAAGCACCCCCACAACATGATGCTGCCACCCCCGTCCTTCACGGTTGGGATGGTGTTCTTCGGCTTGCAAGCCTCCCCCTTTTTCCTCCAAACATAACGATGGTCAGTATGGCACTTGTATTTTTGTTTCCTCAGACCTGAGGACATTTCTCCAAAAAGTACGATCTTTGCAGTTGCAAACCGTTGTCTGGCTTTTTATGGTGGTTTTGGAGCAGTGGCTTCCTCCTTGCTGAGCGGCCTTTCAGGTTATGACGATATAGGACTCGACAGTCAACTGTGACTTTATGTAAACTTCTGACCAACTGGAATTGTGATACAGTGAAATAATCTGTCTGTAAACAATTGTTGGAAAAATTACTTGTGTCATGCACAAAGTAGATGTCCTAACAGACTTGCCAAAACTATAGTTTAACAAGAAATTTGTGAAGTGGTTGAAAAACAAGTATTAATGACTCCAACCTAAGTGTATGTAAACATGTGTTGGATCACCTACTCATTCAAGTTTTTGTACTATTCATTCTAAACACTGTAGTGAAGACATCAAACTTGTGAAATAACACATATGGAATTTACATTCTTCAAAGTAGCCACCCTTTGCTTTGATGACAGCTTTCTACCCGCTTGGCATTCTCTCAACCAGCTTCATGAGCAATGCTTTTCCAACAGTCTTGAAGGAGTTCCCACATATGCTGAGCATTTGTTGGCTGCTTTTCCTTCACTCATCCCAAACCATCTCAATTGAGTTAAGGTCAATTGTGGCGGCCAGGTCATCTGATGAAGCACTCCATCTCTCCTTGTTCAAATAGCCATTACACAGCCTGGAGGTGTTTTTTATTTGACCTTTATTTAACTAGGCAAGTCAGTTAAGAACAAATTCTTATTTTCAATGACGGCCTAGGAACAGTGGGATAACTACCTTGTTCAGGGGCAGAATGACAGATTTTTTTTTACCTTGTCAGCTCGGGGATTCCATCTCGCAACCTTTCGGTTACTAGTCCAACGCTGACCACTAGGCTACCTGCTGCCCCAATGTGTTGGGTTATTGTTCTGTTGAAAAACAAATGATACCCTCACTAAACTCTAATGAACTTATCCTCTGCAGCAGATGTAACTCTGGGTCTTCCTTTCCTGTGATGGTCCTCATGAGAGCCAATTTCACCTTAGCGCTTGATGTTTGTTTTTTTTTAATTTAAGAAAGTTTAAAAGTTCTTGAAATGTCCTGTATTGACTGACCTTAATGTCTTAAAGTAATGATGGACTGTCGTTTCTCTTTGCTTATTTGAGCTGTGTTTTGCCTTAATATTGACATGGTCTTTTACCAAATAGGGCTATCTTCTGTATACCACCCCTACCTTGTCGTAACACAACTGATTGGCTCAAACACATTAAGAAGGAAATCAATTCCACAAATTCACTTTTAACAAAGCACACCTGTTAATTGAAATGCATTCCAGGTAACTACCTCATGAAGCTGGTTGAGAGAATGAAGTGTGCGCAAAGATGTCGAAGGGTGGCTACTTTGAAGAATCTCAAATATAAAATATTTAGATTTTTTTAACACTTCATTTAAGATGGGATTAATTTAAGATACTCTTTAAAGAGATGGGGTTTCAGAAATTTCAGAAGATGGGCAGGGACTCTGCTGTCCTAGCTTCAGGGGGAACCTGGTTCCATCATTGGGTTGTCAGGACAGAGAAGAGCTTTGATTGGGATGAGTGGGAGCTGATTCTCCATAGGGGTGGGACAGCCAAGAGACCAGACGTGACAGAACAGAATGGTCAGGTTGGGATGTAGGATTTGAGCAGTTCCCCTTGCTGCTTTGTAGGCAAGCACCATGGTCTTGTAGTGGATGCTGGGGTGACTTGGAGAACTTGGGAAGGTTGAACACAGTCGGGCTGCAGTGTTCTGGATAAGTTGCAGGGGTTTGATGGCACAAGCGGGGAGCCCAGCCAACAGAGTTGCTGTAGTCTAGACTGGAGATGACGAGAGCCTGGATTAGGACCTGAGCCGCTTCCTGTGGGAGGAAGGGTCGTACTCTACTGTTGTAGAGCATGAACCTGCAGGAGCAAATCCCTGCTTTGAGGTTTGCAGAGAATGACAGGGTGTTTTCCATGGTCACACCAAGGTTCTTTGCACACTGAGTGGAGGACACTGTGGTGGAGAGGACTTGGAGTGAGCAGGGCTTCTCTTGGAGGAAGAGCAGCTCCTTCTTGTTGAGCTTGAGATGTTGGGCAAACATTAACCTGAGATGTCTGCCAGGCACGCAGAGGGATGTGTATTTGTAGTTTTCATATTGTGTACGTAACACTTATGATTAATAAAGAAAAAAATGGGACTTTTCATTGAAACACTCTTTAGTGTACATCACATCTTACCCTATTCTGCATACATCCAACAGCGCTTTATAACAAATATACACTTACTAAATATACCCCCACACTAACAAACACCTACTGTACACGTCAACATAGTTTAGTCAGGTTTGTCTGATTCATTTTGATTTATCATAGCTGACTCATTTACCCACAACATCATATTTATGTCCACCATGATGGGTTTAACAACAATGAAGTCATTCTGTAACTACAGTATAGGACTCAAACATAGTGGGGATGAGTAAACACTCCTTGTTGAAAGTGTGTTTATTATCTGTGTGTGTCTATGTGTATGTACCTGAAGGAGTGTATGTCTGTATCACTTGTCTCTTCCAGGTGGAGGGTCCAGAGGTGGTGCTGGTGAAGGAGGAGGGTCTGGGGAACACCATCTCTTGAACCCACAGAGGAACCAGCTGAGCAGCACTGAGGTGAGCCCACTGTCTGAATGATATTAGGTCAGGGCCCGTATCCACAAAGCCTCTCAAGAGTAGGAGTGCTGATCTAGGATCAGTTTAGCCTTTTAGCGCATAATGAATAATGGCTAGTGTCAACTCCCCCACAAGTCAGTAGTTCCACCTACATACACAAACAAAACAGCATTAGGATATCTTAATGCATCTAGGAAATATAGACCTGTAAACACAGAGATACAATAGGTTGGAAATATCAACTATGACTAGATATGAATGTAAGCTTTACTTTTTGGTAGCTGATTAATAGACAACTTTCCAAGTCATATGTGCTCTCATTCAGTGCTGTATGGTCCAGCCTAACAAAAATACATAGTTACATGTTTATTTTTTATGTTGTGGCTATTGTAATCTGCTCTAAACAAGTGGACTCGGACATCGAAATTAGATTTTTGTTGGTTCTGAGGTTGCTTGAAAGATTTTGAATCTGTTGCTCCTAGTTTTGTAATTAGTCAGGCCACCAAATATTTTCTTTAGGGCCTCCATGTATTTTGCCTCAAATCCAATGGGTACAAAATCCAATATGGCTGCCATAATACCATTTGAATATAAATTGTCCTTTTATTATTTTGTATTGTATTATTCTGTCTTTAAAATGGCTTCATAAGGCTCTTGGTATATAGATGAGTGGCACTGCCATGGCTGTTTGAAAAGTTGAAGCCAAATAGCTTTTCATTGTGTGTATGTTTAAATCTCACTCACACACGTACAGCATATCAGCAATGGGCAATTCCGCAAAATAAAGTGCATTTGGAAAGTATTGACCCCTTGACTTTATCCACATTTTGTTAAGTTACAGCCTTATTCTAAAATGGATTACATTTATTTTAAAAAAACAATCTACACCCAATACCCCATAATGTCAAAGGAAAAACAGTTTTAGAAATGTTAGCAAATGTATTTGAAATATCACATTTACTTAAGTATTCAGACCCTTTCGTCAGTACTTTGTTGAAGCACCTTTTGCCGCTTACAGCCTCGAGTCTTCTTGGGTATGACGCTACAAGCTTGGCACACCTGTATTTGGAGAGTTTGTCCCATTCTCCTCTGCATATCCTCTCAAGCGCTGTCAGGTTGGATGGGGAGCGTCGCTGCACAGCTATTTTCAGGTCTCCCCAGAGATGTTCGATCAGGTTCAAGTCCGGGCTCTGGCTGGGCCACTCAAGGACATTCAGAGACTTGTCCCGAAGCCACTCCTGCGTTGTCTTGGCTGTGTGCTTAGGGTCATTGTCCTGTTGGAAGGTGAACCTTTGTCTTCGGACAATTCCTTTGACCTCATGGCTTGTTTTTTCTCTCTGACATGCACTGCCAACTGTGGGACCTTATATAGACAAGTGTGTGCCTTTCCAAATCATGTCCAATCAATTGAATTTACCACAGGTGGACTCCAAGTTGTAGAAAAATATCAAGGATGATCAATGGAAACAGGATGCACCTGAGCTCAATTCTGAGTCTCATAGAAAAGGGTTTGAATTAGGGTTGATTTCAAGTTTTCATAACAATCGGAAATCTGTATTTTTGGGTGCCGATTTTTGTATTTTATTTTTTACACCTTTATTTAATCTTTATTTAACAAGGCAAGTCAGTTAAGAACACATTCTTATTTTCAATGACGGCCTAGGAACGGTGGGTTAACTGCCTAGTTCAGGGGAAGAAAGACCGATTTGAACCTTGTCAGCTCGGGGGATTCAATCTTGCAACCTTACAGTTAACTAGTCCAACGCAATAACGACCTGCCTCTCTCTCGTTGCACTCCACAAGGAGACTGACTGCCTGTTACGCAAATGAGGTAAGCCAAGGTAAGTTGCTAGCTAGCATTAAACTTATCTTATAAAAAACAATCAATCATAATCACTAGTTAACTACACATGGTTGATGATATTACTAGATATGATCTAGCGTGTCCTGTGTTGCATATAATCTGACTGAGCATACAAGTATCTGACTAAGCGGTGGTAGGCAGAAGCAGGCGCGTAAACATTCATTCAAACAGCACTTTCCTGCGTTTTGCCAGCAGCTCTTCGTTGTGCATCAAGCATTGCACTGTTTATGACTTCAAACCTATCAACTCCCCAGATGAGGCTGGTTGGCTAGTTAGCGCGCTAATAGCGTTTCAAACTTCACTCGCTCTGAGCCTTGGGGTGGTTGTTTCCCTTACTCTGCATGGGTAACGCTGCTTCGGTGTGGTGGCTGTTGTCGTTGTGTTGCTGGTTCGAGCCCAGGGAGGAGCGGGACGGAAGCTATACTGTTACACTGGCAATACTAAAGTGCCTATAAGAACATGCAATAGTCAAAGGTTAATGAAATACAAATGGTATAGAGGGAAATAGTCCTATAATAACTACAACCTAAAACTTCTTACCTGGGAATATTGAAGACTCATGTTAAAAGGAACCACCAGCTTTCTTTGTTCTCATGTTTTGAGCAAGGAACTGAAACGTTAGCTCTCTTACATAGCACATATTGCACTTTTACGTTCTTCTCCAACACTTTGTTTTTGCATTATTTAAACCAAATTGAACATGTTTCATTATCTACTTGAGGCTAAATTGATTTTATTGATGTATTAGATTGTCATTATTACAATTTTTTTTTTTTTTTTAATCTGCCGATTAATCGGTATCGGCTTTTTTTGGTCCTCCAATAATCGGTATCGGTGTTGAAAAATCATAAACCGGTCGACCTCTAGTTTGAATACTTATGTAAATAAGGTATTTCTGTTTTTGTCTAAAAACCTGTTTTTGCTTTGTCATTATGGGGTATTGTGTGTAGATTGATGAGGGAAAAAATAATTAAATCCATTTTAGAATAAGGGTGTAATGTAACAAAATATGGAAAAAGTCAAGTGGTCTGAATTAGAGGTCGACTGATTAATCGGAATGGCCGATTAATTAGGGCTGATTTCAAGTTTTCATAAAAGTAGTGGAATGGGGTAATGGGTTTTTAATGAGTGTAGGTGTCTACGGCTATATGTAACTTTCTTAGAGAACCAGGATTAATTAAGGTAGCCTAGTGGTTAGAGCGTTGGGCGAATCCCCGAACTGACAAGGTAAAAATCTGTTGTTCTGTCCCTGAACAAGGCAGTTAACCCACTGTTCCTAGGCCGTCATTGTAAATAAGAATTTGTTCTTAATTAACTGACTTGCCTAGTTAAATAAAGGTTCAATTAAAATATAGCATTTTATGTTGGTAGGCCTGACCTCACACTCCAGTACTGTAGGTGGCGGTGTAGGCACCTAAAATTTGGATGCGATCCGCCAACCAAATTCCAAAGGCTAAACGGAAGTAAATATGGCCAAGAACAATTTTCACTTTTGCGTTTGTCATTTAGACATTTTAATAACCATAGAATTCAAAATATGACGAATTTAACTGCACAGCACTAAATACTTACCCCAGATAATATTTAATTCGCGTTGGAGACAGGATTTGGATAGATGTTAACGTTATCTAGTAAGTAAAGCTAGCTGTTAACAATGGCAACGGGTTTTCACACTCAAATAGCCTCCATTATGGAGGTTCTAGCGAATGCAGCCGTGGCAGAGATCTGTAAACTCGTAGACGACGACTATGCAGTGTTTCGTTTGGAAATAACTCAAAGCCAGAAAGAAAACAGGGCATTGCAGAGGAAACTTCAGCTAATCGAACTGAAGGTGGCACGGGAGCGCGCAGAGAAGACAATGCGTGAGCGCGTCCTCGCCAGTCGCCCCAGTCATGTCAAGATCCTCGACCGATACAGAGGAATGACAAGAGGTACATTTTGCATGGGTGGGGGTCTTCTGTCAACCGTTTCCAATTTACTTTAGATGTGTTAACCAGAATTTGGTCTTGGTCAGTTTTGAGAAGGTATGCAATAGTTATCCTGATTACTTAGCTAGCTACAGTATCTTACACAAAGACACTCATATTTACTGCATTTCCTATTATTTGCTCATTGAAAACAATATGATGCATGGAACATAATCACTTGATCTATAAAAAGTATCTCCAGTGGTGCTTGGAGAAGTGGGTATACTTACATTTTGCTCAAACAGTTCCAAACGGTCTGCCTGGCGAAGGAAAGGCGCCCAGTGTGAAAATGTATGAGAAACCGTGACATACACTCTGAAAGACCTAAAATCATGAATCCCATATTGGTCTTTCAATATCAGGCCAACCCTAGCTCTACTGTGCAAGTAGGCTAATAGTAGGCCTACTATTGAAATAAATTAGGAAGTCAACGGGGTCAGAAATTCCCAGGTTTCAGATTCCCCCCCCATTTTCTTTTTCTTACGGTTTTTGCTCTCAAAGTCATACTTTTTTTTTTAAACAGAAAAACAACACATTTGTATGTTCTAAGTCCATAACAATGCTTGATCTACATCAGGAGACCACTTTCTAAGTATTTGTTGTTGTTTTTGTGTCGTTACCCTTTAATTTAAGTATGCAGGCACCTAGCACTGTTTGATTAGCTGTGTTTTTGTTTCACATGAGATGGAGAATAAATGGCCAGTGGATTGATTCAAATAATTATGTTCTGACAGATTTATAAAGACTTCCTTATATCCTGTTATATTGGTTTGCCTGTCTTTCATTGTCTAGCAGCCAAAGGCATTATCCTTGTCATATTAGCAATCCATGATAGTTGTTGCATCTTTAGATCTCCCCTCTTTCAACATTTCTAACAGATATTTCTACCTCTGTCCATGAAACCACTCACGTATGTGGTGCACATTTTAGAACAGTGTTTTCCTGCAATTACATTTTCGATCGTTCACGCATATGTCCTACCACCGTGTGTACATTGCTGCGTCTAAAATGTTAAGAAATAATAGTTTATCAACATCTTAAGATAAAGGTTCAATAAAACATCTGTTCCATCAGCCTTATTCATAGATACGGCGTATACCTCCACCACACTACTTTGATACGTATCAGTGTGGATTTAGAAATGAGTATATGCAATGCCCAATGTAAAAATAAGTGGGTATAAGCATATACCTGCCCCCCCCCCCCCCCCCCCCCCCCCCCCAAAGTGTTACATTACATCCTTACTAATTCTAGTGTCAAAACTGTCAATGGTGATATATGATTATTCTACAAATCTGTGAGTTGCTTAATTTAGGTTCATCCTAAATTAAGATAATTCAATATCTAATTAATAATTAAGTCTATTGACACACTGTGCAAGAATGGTCCACCACCCAAAGGACATCTAGCCAACTTGACACAATTGTGGGAAGGATTGGAGTCAACATGGACCAGCGTCCCTGTGGTACGCTTTCAACACCTTGTAGAGTCCATGCCCCGACGAATTGAGGCTGTTCTGAGGGCAAAAGGGCGTGCAACTCAGTATTAGGAAGGTGTTCCTAATGTTTTGTACATTCAGTGTATAATATAGCATTGAGCATTTACAGTAGCTAACCTAACCATCTATTTTCCACCAATCACTCTCAGGTGAAGGACATCTCACTGGAGGCCACAGGGGCTTTGTGAAGCCAGCAGGACACAATACATGGCGAGAAGACCAACCAATCACTGTTGATGGGGGGAGCGGAACCTCAACCCAGCACGTTATCGTGATAGAGGTTAGTGTAATAGTATTACATCCAGGGCCTAAAACGTTTTTAAAAAATTATACTTGGCACTGTGGCAGGTAGATACATTTCTTACATTTTTTTTTTATCTACCAGCCAAAATATTTTTTGCACCATTTTATTTAAAAAAAATACAGATGAGCATGCTTAGTAGAGGCAAAAATGTTTAGCTGCCCCTTTAAGGTTACCTTGGTAACAGAGACACTCTCACTAGTAGAGATGACCATGTCTCTTTTTGCTAGCTGGTAGCAAACTCAAACATTGAAAGCAACCTAGCTTGTGAACAAAACTATGTAAATAGACAAGAAACACAAGGACAAAGTCTCATTTTAGTAGACTTTTGAGTTAATTAGTCTTAACATTTAAGGATGAGCACATTTCTTCTAAAAATGAATCTTTCAGCACTTCGCCCACAGCCCCCCCCCCCCCCAGACAGGCAGTGTTGCTTTGCAAGGTGGGATAGCTATAACATTTGGATTCAGATTTTTGTGCATTACCAGATATGAAACAAAACTGCAGAAATATTTTCAAAACAGCTATTGCAGCATTTATTTAGCTATAAATCACAACTTGCATTTGTGCCCATACTTTACTTGACTATTTTTATGAAACGCTTGCACTGTAGAGCCCTGAGTGTGACCACCTGCCAACATGGCCGGGGAATTAGACATTCTTACCTGCCAGTGTCAAAATCTACACACAATTGGTGGGTGTTCATTTTAGACCCTGATTACATCAAAATTACAGTACGTCAAATGTGGCCAGTTTATTTCAGAAAGGCTCCCCTCAGCTATTTACTTGCTTACATGTACATCCTTATTTATCTGCCATAGGGGAGCTTGTGAGACTTCCCTACGACATTGTTATCCAATTCTACTCATGTACCGGTAATGACCTCCTTTTTCCTTGTCAGTCTGAAGATGCAAGTCCTGGGGTCAAGCTGGAGAGGTCTGATGGAGAGGAGGACCCACTGCACAGCAGAGACACCCAGACTGGAGTGGCTGGAGGAGCCCCCCCTGTAGCCACGGAGGACCCCATCACTGCCCCAGAGCTGCCCGGGCCCCGACGTAGCATCACGGAGGTCAGTGGAACGCTGAACGCCGTCCTCAAGTCAGAGACCGATACAGAGACTTTAATGGGGCGACTGGGCTGTCCACCTGCTCCCCGCTCAGAGTATTTACTTTATGGTAACCCCAGCTCGAGGATGGATCTGTCCCATCAGGACTCAGGTGACACGTTTCAGACTGGCAATGATCCGTCCTGTTCATACGCTACAGAGATGATACCTGGTGACATGCTTGTGGGCTTAGATACACAGACTAATCCAATGAGAGAAGACTGGAACCAGTACAGTAGCAGTGTATACTCTGAAGGGCGCCTAGATAAGAAAGGAGAGGGTCTGGTCGTAGATGAGATGACTGTGAAAGTGGAGGGTGACGCTCCTCTGACATGGAATGAAGACCAGACTCATTTAGGAGAAGGACAGTCGCAGGGCAACACTAGTGACTTCTTAGACTACAGGGAAAGCTTACAGACAAATCTTAATGTCGCGACCCACTCACCTTTACACCGACTCGGGGATCGCGACCCAGTGTCCACATCGATGGCACCATCTGATTCACACGGCAGCGTCCTTTTCGATCAGGTATTGAACTCAAAGGTCCAAAGGGCCAAGGCTCAGGGAGGGGGAGCAACAACAGACGGTAAAGAGAAACGGTTCCTCTGCATGTTCTGTAACAAAGGCTTTAGCTGCCCCCAGAAGGTAGAGATCCACCAGAGGGTCCACACAGGGGTGAAACCCTTCAATTGTACGCAGTGTCACATGCGCTTCGCCCAGGCCTGCAACCTGAAGAGGCACCAGAGGGTCCACACAGGGGAGAAACCCTACAGCTGCCCCCAGTGTGAGAAGAGGTTCTCCCACCAGCACCATCTGAAGATGCATCTGAATGTTCACACGGGAGAGAGGCCATTTGCCTGTACGCACTGCGGGAAGAGGTTCTCAGAGAGGAGCTACCTCAGGATACACCAGCAGAAAAACCATTCCACTCTATAACATAGAAAGTAACTATTCCACTCAATAGCTTCTGACATTTAGATCAAACCCTGCATTAAATATATATATAACAAATATTAATTTTCAGTGTTGTCAGCAGAAAAGATCCACAGATGCGTTTGGAATAACAAGAGTAACAGATTTCAGTGTTGAATATTCCTGGGTAGATATTGCATCCAGATATTGTGTGATATATAAGCCTAAAAGGTCTGTTACATATTGTGTTTGTATTGTGTAGGTTATATGATGTTCACCAATGTCTATTTCTTTGCTTCCATTCAACTACTTACACTGAACAAAAATATGAAGGCAACAATTTTAAAGACTTTACTGAGTTACAGGTCATATACCAAAATATGTTAACTTAAATAAATAAATGTGGCCCTGTGGATTTCACATGACTGGGCAGGGGTGCAGCCATGGATGGGCCTGAGAGGGCATAGGCCCACCCACTGGGGAGCCAGGCCCAGGTAATCAGAATGAGTTTTTCCCCCACAAAAGGGCTTTATTACAAACAGAAACACTCATCAGTTTCATCAGCTTTCCAGTTGGCTGTTCTCAGACTATCCTGAATGTGAAGAAGCCAGATGCGGAGGTCCTGGGCTGGCAATGTTTAAATGTGGTTTGTGGTTGTGAGGCCAGTTGGACGTACTGCTAAATTCTCTAAAACAACGTTGGAGGTGGCTTATGGTAGAGAAATGAACATTAAATTATCTGGCAACAACTCTGGTGGACATTTCTGCAGTCAGCATTCCAATCGCACTCTCCCTGAAAAATTTAGACATCTTTGGCGGTGTGACAAAACTGTACATTTTAGTGGCCTTTTATTGTACCCAGCACAAGGTGCACCTTTGTAATGAGCCTTCTGTTTAATCAGATTCTTAATATGCCACACCTGTCTGGTGGATGGATTATCTTGGCAAAGGAGAAATGCTCACTAACAGGGATGTAAACAAATTTGCACAACATTTGACAAATAAGCTTTTTGTGCGTATGGACAATTTCTGGGATCTTTTATTTCAGCTCATGAAACATGGGACCAACACATTGCAATTTTCATATGGTGTATTTAAAATGTTTTTTTAATAAACACAAAATGGGACTTGAATCAGGCTCTCTTTAGCAGTGGTGGAAAAAGTACCCAAGGTCATACTGTAGTAAAAGTAAAGATACCTTTAATTAATCAAGTGAAAGTCACCCACTAAAATACTACTTGAGTAAAATTCTAAAAGTATTTGGTTTTAAATATACCTTAAGTATCTTACAATCAAAGCATGGGTTTAGTGAGTCCACCAGGGATGTTTTCTTGTTAAGTGTGTGAATTAGGCAATTTTCTTGTCCTGCTAAGCATTCAAAATGTAACAAGTACTTTTGGGTGTCAAGAGAAAATGTATGGAGTAAAAAGTACATTTATTTTTATTAGGAATGTAGTGGAGTAAAAGTAAAAGTTGTCAAAAATATAAATATTAAAGTACAGATACCCTAAAAAAAACACTGAAGTAAAAATACTTGAAAGTACTGCTTAAGTACTTTACACCACTTCTCTTTAATATACATCACATCTGACCTCACCCTATTCTGCATACACCCAACAGCGCTTTATAACCATTACATTTAAGGCCTACTAAATATACCTACAAATCAAATGTTATTTGTCACATAAAATGTGCTTTGTAAATAACAGGTGTAGACTAACAGTGAAATGTTTACTTACGGGCCCTTCCCATGCAGAGAGAAAAATGTACAAATAAAGAGAACATAAGGAATAAAATCACAATGAGTAGCGATAACTTTGCTATATACATGGGGTGCAAGTACCGAGTCAATGTACAGGGGGACGAGGTAATATCAGTCTCATTGCTGCCAAGCAGTTGCCTAACCAAGCGGTGATGCAGCCAGTCAAGATGCGCTCAATGGTGCAGCTGTATAACTTTTTGAGGATCTGAGGGCCCATTCCAAATCTTTTCAGCCTCCTGAGGGGGAAATGGTGTTGTGCCCTCTTCATGCCTGTTTTGGTGTGTGTGGACCATGTTAATTCATTAGTGATGTGGACACTAAGGAACTTGAAGCTCTCGACCCGCTCCACTACAGCCCTGTTGATGTGGATGGGGGCGTGCTGGCCCTCATTTTCCTGTAGTCCACGATCAGCTACTTTGTCTTGCTGACGTTGAGGGAAAAGTTGTTGTCCTGGCACCACACTGCCAGGTCACTGACCTCCTGCCTATAGGCTGTCTCATCGTCGTCGGTAATCAGGCCTACCACCGTCATGTCATCAGCAAACTTAATGGTGTTGGAGTAGTTTGCGCCCACGCAGTCGTGGGTGAACAGGGAGTATAGGAGGGGACTAAGCACGCACCCCTGAGGGGCGCCCGTGTTGAGGATCAGTGTGGTGGATGTGCCTACCCTCACCACCTGGGGATTGCCCGTCAGGAAGTCCAGGAGAGGGGAGGTGTTCACAATATACAGTGCCTTGCAAAAGTATTCGGCCCCCTTGAACTTTGCGACCTTTTGCCACATTTCAGGCTTCAAACATAAAGATATAAAACTGTATTTTTTTGTGAAGAATCAACAACAAGTGGGACACAATCATGAAGTGGAACGACATTTATTGGATATTTCAAACTTTTTTAACAAATCAAAAACTGAAAAATTGGGCGTGCAAAATTATTCAGCCCCCTTAAGTTAATACTTTGTAGCGCCACCTTTTGCTGCGATTACAGCTGTAAGTCGCTTGGGGTATGTCTCTATCAGTTTTGCACATCGAGAGACTGACATTTTTTCCCATTCCTCCTTGCAAAACAGCTCGAGCTCAGTGAGGTTGGATGGAGAGCATTTGTGAACAGCAGTTTTCAGTTCTTTCCACAGATTCTCGATTGGATTCAGGTCTGGACTTTGACTTGGCCATTCTAACACCTGGATATGTTTATTTTTGAACCATTCCATTGTAGATTTTGCTTTATGTTTTGGATCATTGTCTTGTTGGAAGACAAATCTCTGTCCCAGTCTCAGGTCTTTTGCAGACATCAGGTTTTCTTCCAGAATGGTCCTGTATTTGGCTCCATCCATCTTCCCATCAATTTTAACCATCTTCCCTGTCCTTGCTGAAGAAAAGCAGGCCCAAACCATGATGCTGCCACCACCATGTTTGACAGTGGGGATGGTGTGTTCAGAGTGATGAGCTGTGTTGCTTTTACGCCAAACATAACGTTTTGCATTGTTGCCAAAAAGTTTAATTTTGGTTTCATCTGACCAGAGCACCTTCTTCCACATGTTTGGTGTGTCTCCCAGGTGGCTTGTGGCAAACTTTAAACAACACTTTTTATGGATATCTTTAAGAAATGGCTTTCTTCTTGTCACTCTTCCATAAAGGCCAGATTTGTGCAATATACGACTGATTGTTGTCCTATGGACAGAGTCTCCCACCTCAGCTGTAGATCTCTGCAGTTCATCCAGAGTGATCATGGGCCTCTTGGCTGCATCTCTGATCAGTCTTCTCCTTGTATGAGCTGAAAGTTTAGAGGGACGGCCAGGTCTTGGTATATTTGCAGTGGTCTGATACTCCTTCCATTTCAATATTATCGCTTGCACAGTGCTCCTTGGGATGTTTAAAGCTTGGGAAATATTTTTGTATCCAAATCCGGCTTTAAACTTCTTCACAACAGTATCTCGGACCTGCCTGGTGTGTTCCTTGTTCTTCATGATGCTCTCTGCGCTTTTAACAGACCTCTGAGACTATCACAGTGCAGGTGCATTTATACGGAGACTTGATTACACACAGGTGGATTGTATTTATCATCATTAGTCATTTAGGTCAACATTGGATCATTCAGAGATCCTCACTGAACTTCTGGAGAGTTTGCTGCACTGAAAGTAAAGGGGCTGAATAATTTTGCACGCCCAATTTTTCAGTTTTTGATTTGTTAAAAAAGTTTGAAATATCCAATAAATGTCGTTCCACTTCATGATTGTGTCCCACTTGTTGTTGATTCTTCACAAAAAAATACAGTTTCTGAAATGTGGCAAAAGGTCGCAAAGTTCAAGGGGGCCGAATACTTTCGCAAGGCACTGTACAGGGCATTCGGAAAGTATTCAGACCCCTTGACTTTTTTCCACATTTTGTTATTTACAGCTTTATTCTGAAATGGATTAAATCAAAATCCTCATCAATCAACACACAATAGCCCGTGATGACAAAGCGAACGCAGGTTCAGACATTTTTGCCATCGTATTAAAAATAGAAAAACATTAATGCCTTATTTCTGTAGGTATTCAGACCCTTTGCTATGAGACTCGAAATTTGAGCTCATTTGCATCCTTTTCAATGTGATCATCCTTGAGATGTTTCTACAACTTGATTGGAGTCCACCTGTCGTAAATTAAATTTATTGGGCATGATTTGGAAAGACACTCCGCTGTCTATATAAGGTCCCACAGTTGACAGTGCATGTCAGAGCAAAAATCAAGCCATGAGGTCAAAGGAATTGTCCTTAGAGCTCCGAGACAGGACTGTGGCGAGGCAAAAAATGTCTGCAGCATTGAAGGTCCCCAAGAACACAGTGGCCTCCATAATTCTTAAATGGAAGAAGTTGGGAACTACCAAGACTCTTCCTAGAGCTGGCCGCCCGACCAAACTGAGCAATAAGGGGAGAAGGGTCTTGGTCAGGGAGGTGAACAAGAACCCGATGGTCACTCTGACTGAGTTCTAGAGTTCCTCTGTGGAGATGGAGAACCTTCCAGAAGGACAACCATCTCTGCAGCCCTCCACCATTCAGGCCTTTAAGGTAGTGGTCAGATGGAAGCCACTCCTCAGTAAAAGGCACATGACAGCCCGCTTGGAGTTTGCCAAAAGGCACCTAAAGGACTCTCAGACCATGAGAAACCAGATTCTCTGGTCAGATTAAACCAATATTTAATATCCTTGGCTTGAATGCCAAGCGTCACGTCTGAAGGAAACCTGTCACCATCCCTACGGTGAAGCATGGTAGTGGCAGCATCATGCTGTGGGGATGTTTTTTCAGCGGCAGGGACTGAGAGACTGTACAGAAAAGTACAGAAAGCTTCTTGATGAAAACCTGCTCCAGAGTGCTCAGGACCTCAGACTGGGGCGAAGGTTCACCTTCCAACAGGACAACGACCCTATGCACACAGCCAAGACAACGCAGGATGCACTTCAGCACAAGTCTCTGAATGTCCTTGATTGGCCCAGCCAGGGCCCTGACTTGAACCTGATCAAACATCTCTGGAGAGACCTGAAAATAGCTGTGCAGCGACGCTCTCCAGCCAACCTGACAGAGCTTGAGAGGATCTGCTGAAAAGAATGGAAGAAACTCCCCAAATACAGGCGTGCCAAGTTTGTAGCGTCATACCCAAGAACACTTGAGGCTGTAATCGCTGCCAAAGGGGCTTCAACAAAGTACTGAGTAAAGGGTCTGAATACTTATGTAAATGTGATTTGTTAAAAAAAATTTAAAAAAATGACATTTGCAAGGGGTCTGAAACACCTACTGTACACTTCAAAATGTTTAGTCAGGTTTGTCTGATGAATTTTGACTTATTATAGCTGACTTATTTTTACCCACAACATCATATTTATATCCACCATGATGGGTTTAACAACAGTGAAGTCATTCTGTAACTACAGTATAGGACTCAAACATAGTGGGGATGGGTAAACACTCCATGTTGAATGTGTTTATTATCTGTGTGTGCGTTCTATCACGTGCAAGTAAATTGACGATTTTAATTGGCTGATGCACATTTTGTGACGGAGCAACTGTTTTGAATTTAAACTCTTTCTAATGTTCACAAGTATGGCCCATCCATCATTAAAGTGTGTTATCTGTGTATACGTACCTGAGGGAGTTTATGTCTGTGTGATCTGTATCACCTGTCTCTTCCAGGAGGAGGAGGGTCCAGAGGTGCTGCTGGTGAAGGAGGAGGGGTGTGAGGAGGGTCTGGCGAACCCTGAGGGGACCATGGTCATGGAGGAAAACCAGACTACACCTCCTGAACCCACAGAGGAACCAACTAAGCAGCACAGGACCACACACAGTCTCACTGAGGTGAGCCCAATGTAAACTACTGTCTGAATGGTATTAGATCAAATTGTATTTGTCACATGCGCCAAATACAACACCTTACAGTGAAATTTTTACTTACAAGCCCTTAACCAACAATGCAGTTTTAATAAAAAGTAAGTATTTACTAAATAAACTGAAGTAAACAAGAAATAAATATGAAAAAAACAAGAAAATTGAAAAATATCAAATAATTAAAGAGCAACAATAACAAGGCTATATACAGGGGGTAACGGTACAGAGTCGATGCACAGGGCCACAGGTTAGTCAAGGTAATTGAGGTAATATGTACATGTAGGTAGAGGTAAAGTGACTGCATAGATAATTAACAGAGAGTAGCAGCAGTGTAAAAGTGGGGGGGTTCAATGCAAATAGTCCGGGTAGCCATTTGATTAGATGGCTTAGGTTAGGGCTGGGCGATATGGCCAAAATCTCATATCCTGATATACGTAATTTCATATCCCGATAACGATACATATCACGATATACTAATTTTCTGTCAATTCAATGAATAAATAGTTTATATAAAATTACCACATTTAAAGGCATATTTCTTATTACATTTTGAATTATACTCAACAAATAAAATGTATTTACAGTTGGTACCTTGGGTCGAGTGTTAGCACCAACTCACAAAACCCCCGTTTCTCACCATGTAAATTGGGGCTCTTTGCAGATGTAAGTTGTATCGGCAGCTGCTTTCTCCTTCCATCTTCGTGGTTCTTTGCCACATGGTGTGCGGTGGGCAAAAGCCTCTTGCAACGTCTGAGTCGGGGGTTTGTTTTGAGCACTCAACAATTTTTTGGGGTCTCATCCGTAGACTCTCTCCGTACTGTTTCACAGGATTCTTGCGTAGGTGGTAAAAGAGGTTAATGGTGTTTGAGCATGTTTTCGGGACCGGCCTGCAGCATATTTTGCGGAGGACGGTTTTCTGGTCCGTGTCAGATTTTTCATACCCAAACCACGTCCCATGCGACCGAAGCTGCCCCTCATTTAGGTACGAGCTCCGTGTTTTGGGTCGCGTTCACTCTCTTCCATGTTTGTTTGTGTTGCAAATTTCCTTCCGCACGGCAAAGCGACGTCCAATTGCCGTAAAGAGTGTGATTTGCGCCACAACGAAATAAACGATAGAGCATAATATGAATTGATAGACGCCCCAGGTCTTGATTACATTTTGTCTTAAGTGTGGGACTTTGCCTTTGAATTTTCAATCCATTTTAATGAGTGTCATGTAATTAAATCAACTAATACATTTGCATCGTGTCAAATCAACAATTTTGCACAGTACTCATAGCAATCCTTCATTGCCCAATCAGAAGATGCTCATAGCAGATTTATTGATCCAACATCCTCTCACTCTGTATCTCTTACAGTCAGTAGACATGGAGGATGGGAAGCCTGATCTGCTGCTGGTCAAAGAGGAGACAATAGAAGACGGACCAGAGAGCATTGATCTGCTGAGTGGACTAAAGATGGGGGAGCAAGGTAAGGGAGACATACATATAGCCTACATACTGTAATAGAATAGTGATGCACCTGGTTATTATTATTTCTTCATTTATACAATGAAATCAATACAACTTATGTTTATATACAAAAACACACATTATAATGTACGAACTTGACCAGGTAATTGACTCAGAACATTTAAATAAGTCCCCTTTAGTCAGTCAACTTCGGTACAACATACTATGGGGAGTCGCACTCTCGCGACTTCGGTTGAAAGATCTACAATCACGCCTGACAAGGCCAATGAAATACGTGCCTCGCTGGAAGCCCCGCCTTCCACAGGTGATAAGCATGAGGCACAGATTCCTTCCTTCAAGTATTCTGCTCTTCACCTCGGTGTAAACATGAAGGATTCACACTACTACAACAAACAATTGGAAAACGAGACTTACGTTGCGCCAACGAAACTGTCCCACAGTGGTAGAGCAAGCTCATCCTCTGGACGTTGTGTGCTTTAGTTTGTATTTGTTATCATACGTTTCCTAATCACAAACAATTAGTTATGCTTCAATTTGCTAGAAGAAAATGAGTAAAACGGTTAAGAAAGAGACCGAGACGACGATGTGTACATTTCCCCCAGTCATGCGGTTATACCATTTCTCTGAAAGATACTCACGATTTATGTGTATTTTGTCTCGGCTTGGAGCATGCTCAGGTGTTCCTCGCTCGAACCAGTCCGTGTGCGCATTGCCACATACTGCGTGCATACTCCCTGGAAAGACATGTCGAATTCTTGAAAAAGCTTGGAGTTACCGATGGCGACTTTCCTTTCCCGGATGCTGGTACCTCGCCTGGGACTAAGGTGCAGGAAGCAGAGAGAGACTTGGGGCTTTGGTGGAACTAGCCTCCCAGCTAGGAGGTAGTGAGCTGGCTGGTTTGTCTCCCATGATGACATACAGGGCACAGGTTCGGATGACAATTTGGTGTTCTGGATGCTCCAGGAGTTTCTCGGAAGAGGACTTAGTTCCGGGACAGCAACCCCCTAACGCTACGTAAGGTAGTGTGGGAAACCCTGGTATCCAACACATTGTTCATAGAATTGTGCTGCAGGGTGGCTATACATTTGGAGTTGAAGTGGCCATGTTCACACCAGCGGCAGAAGTTATCAAGGTTCTGTGGGAAGTACCTGCCCCCTGTGGTTGCCACAGTCAAGCACCACCTACCCCTGTTTCTGTATTTCAAAGAATTTACGACAACCTGGTCCAACCCGCATTCAGCTAAGCTGATGCTGCATGGTATGCCCCCTTCATGGATCTTGAGGGGATGGATTGGGTGGGGCTGGGCTGGTGCACACGCCTCTAGTTTATAGCAAGCTACCTGGCTACCTAGCCTGTTGGATAACAAGGGTGTGGCTAATGCAGATCCTACACTTCCTAACAAGCACTGTCGTTTTTCAGCTGGATAAGATGTATCGTGCAGAGGGGGTGGCGGATTTCTGTCGTCTGTAGCTGTACTGCAGATCTACCAGACAGAGTTGCTCCCGGAGTTGGGCACTTATTTGGCTGCAGGAAAGCCCCATGCAGAGCTCCTGGATGAGATTTGTGTTACGGCTGACTTCATTCTGTGCACGTCCCGGTGCACCGTTCTGGCACTCGGGAAGAGCAGGGTGGTGGAACACTATCGTCTTTGACGTTTTCAGATAGAGAGGGACCGACAAATGTCCTCCGGGGATGTCCGGTTCTGCCCTGGAGGCCATGTACGCCTAGTTCAAGCAGTGTACTTTTCTCCCTTTGAAGTCCTTTGGGGATGCTGGGCCTGCTAAGTGGGCTGTCCCGGGGGCCCGGCCCAGCACAAGGTCGGACCGGCTTGATTGCCAGACGCAACGTCAGTTTTCCTGGCCAGGGGTGACATGGTCCTGCCACGGCGCGGGGAAGGATACTTCAGGCAAACGTTTCCACCTAAACACATTGCTTCAATCCCATTGTTTGTGAGTTTCAAGAGTGTTGTGAATTCCACATGCGAGTTCAATAAAATATATCCCTCCACAATCAGACAAGTTTGTTGAGAGTGGTGGAAACTTATTTTTCCCATGCCACTACTGGGGGCATCATGCCCCCTCAGATGGCACTTTACAGGAGACTCGCTGCCTGCTCTGACCAATGGCGCAGTGTCGCCCTGGGTCATGCAAACAGTGACTACAGACTACAATTCTTTGTACAAATCCTCCCCCCCACGTTTTGCGCCGTCATCACGTCAACTGTTCTCCTGGCCTCAGTGCCAGTATTAAGGGAGGAAATATCCTTCCTGCTCCAGAATAGGCAGAACGAGTGGTTTATCTGTTGGAAGCTCAGGACAGCTGGTACAATCTATTTCCTGGTTACGAAAATGGATGGCAGTTTAAGCCCTGTTCTAGACATGTGTGCCCTGAACAAGCATTTCAGAGTTCACAAGTTCAAAATACTCACAGACTAGTGGCTGTTACGGTCCGTACACCATCGGCCTAAAGGATGCGTACTTTCATGTGCCCATGTACTCCAGTCACAGAGGTCAGGAGGTTCCATTTCGAGGCTATATTCTACAAGTTTTTGGTACTCCCGTTCGGCTCGTCCCTCTCGCCTCGTCTTTTCACAGGTGGTGGAGGCAGCTCTGGTACCCATCAGAGGCTGAGTGTGTTGGCCTATCTGGACGATTGGCTGATAGCAGTCAAAGGAACAAGCAGGCTAGTTAGACTCATCCTTAAATTGTGCTTTTTCTATCCCCAGAGAGGGTGTTTGGGTTCCAGCTCTGCCTGGCCCAATTTTGGTTTGGATGCACAGTACATTTTCGCAAGTTTCATCTGCCTACTGGGGATGATGGCTTCTATGATGGTCATTCCCTCAGGGTTATTATTGATGCAGCTGGTCCAGTGCTGATTCCCGAGTAACTTTAATACATCTCGCCGGTCAATTCCGGTGTTCCCGACATGCTTTCGGGCACTGGCCCAGTGGAGGGATCCCCAGCTACTGTCGCAAGGGGTTCTCATGGGCCAGGTGTTGTCCCACAAGGTGTTCACAAAAGACTCACCCCCCCCCCAGGGGTGGAGGCGTGCTGTGCGAAGGGTTATTCAATTCGTAAAGTATGGACGGTGTCATAGAGCCCGGCATATCTATTACCTGTAACTTCTGACATTGTACTTGGCACTCAGGAGTGGAGACTAGGGGCATCGTAGATTTTTATGCATCGCCAGAAAACGCACCATGTCGTCTAGTTCTCATTGAGGGACCAGTGCCCAGTTGGAAACGATCGCTCTGGTGCACCAGTGGCTTCACCCTCCTTTACGCGTTTCCGCCAGTGGTTCTGATTCAGCACACGTTGGAGAGGGTGTGCCGGGAGGGCTTACCATTGATTATTGTGGCTCCCCGTTGGCCCAGGCAGCCTTGGTTTTGCGGACATCATTTGCCTTTTAGGTGGGGACCTGTGGCAATTCCCGTTGCGCAGGGAATTGTTGTCCCAGGCGCACAGGCAGGTTTGGCACGGGAGGCCGCATATTCGGTTCCAATGGGCCTGGACCAATCTGATGGCTAGAGGTTTACGGCCAAATGTTATTGCTACCATTCAGTTTGCAAGGGCGCCCTCCACGACAGGGCTGTATGCGTATAAGTGGTAAGCGTTTGAGCTATGGGGCCAAGATAAAGGACTTGTTCCTTATAAGTGCTCTTGGAGGGACATCCTTATGTTTTTGAGCAGGGGCGGGCATTCTCAATATTTAAAAGTGTACATGACCGCTATCTCGGCGTGTCATTTGGGAATTGACGGAGCCTCACCAGGGCCCCACCCCCTGATTGTGCGGTTCCTGAAAGGTGTACATCGTCTCAGACTGGTCTCTAAACCTATTGCGCCCACATGGGACTTGGCTCTGGTTTTAGAGGCACTATGTGCTGCCCTCTTTGAGCCTCTGGAGTCAGTGGATCTGAAGATCCTCTCCTAGAAAAGGTCTCTGCTCATGGCTTTGGCCTCAGTAAAACTTGCTGGACTTTCACGCGTTATCCATACACTCTTCCTGGACTCCGTTCGCCCTGGGCGACTAAGGTGACAATGTGGCCTCCCTGAAAGTCATGTTCTTTAGCTTTAGAGCTATTTCCCTTTTCACCTCCTCGTTTTGCTTCTGAAGAGCAAAAGAGGTAACATGTCCGGTGTGCACTTTACGCACCTACTTTGAACTGACCTGGGATATCCGGTTACGTGACCAGCTTTTTGTATGTGTTGCTAATCCAGCTCGTGGCAAGGAGCTCTCTAAGCAGAGTCTATCCCACTGGGTTGTGGAGGCTATCGCCCTGGCATATAGCGGCAAGGGTTACCTAGCTGTGGCAGCTCCCACTTCACAAGAGGTCTGGCAGCGTCTTGGGCATTGTTTAAAAGGCTGACTAGAGGAGATATTTGTGCTGAGGCGAGTTGGGCATCACCACAGACGTGATATTTTATTGCGTGGATATCACAGCTCCCAGTGTAGCCCACAGTGTGCTTACGGCTGTGACGGGAAGTAACCAGGCAGCGCGCTGTGTGCACAATACCCAGGTCTGGGTGGTCTGCCATGAGCTGTTTCATTTAGTATCCGTTGGGTTCTGCATGGGGCGTAATTCTATTTCCCCATAGTATGTTATACTGAAGTGGACTGACTGAAAGGGAACGTAATGTTATCGCTATAATACAGTTCTCCCCGATGGGGAGAAATTAGGTACAACACTTGTTTGGCCCCGCGCCACCCGTTCCTGGGCTCGATGAAAAGCAGTATTAAATGGAAGGAATCAATCCAGTTTCACTCCTACAGGGAACAGTAGTTATAGTCACAACATTATGTTTTCTCTGCCATGTTTGTAAAATCTGTTTTGTTACCTCTTCCTTCAGGTGGTTGGCTGGAGGCTAACAGAGGAGACTGGACGGCCATTTTGGATTCCCAGACCGATGCAGTTAAGGGACCAGGGGAGAACGTCACTGAGCAGGCCAGGACCAGAGGCGACATAGTAGAGGTCTGTGGGTGGGACAGCGTCCTCAACTCTGGGCCTGGGATCAATAATGTTAACCACAACCAGAAACAGACAGACAAACACAAAACAACAACTGAACTTAGTCTCTATGACAACAGACTGGCTGAGACCACAGCGAGGCGTAGATTTGGTCTGCGGGTACGAGGAGGTGTCCGTATGCGGCTGGAGAGGACAGACACAGACTCTGCTAGCGATGCTCCGTCCTGCTCCTATAGCTGTGATTCAGAGAGACTGATGGCGCCTCAGGTTAACCCTCCAACAGGTGCTTCCTTCAGCCTGCCTTCTATAGGATCTATCAACTGGAACATGGACGCTGTGACAACACAGACACTCCCTGTCCTTCATCCTCCTCACACTCTCCTAATGTTAAACCAGACCTCAGACAATGCTTCAACACTAAATGGCTACACAAGCCCACTGACAAATGACAGTAGTAGAGACGGAGTCAGTAAAGAGAAGCGCTTCCCGTGTTCATTCTGTGGGAAAGCTTTCAGTTTCCCCAAACAGGTGGAGATCCACCAGAGGATACACACGGGGGAGAAACCATTCGGCTGCCACCTGTGCCGGGCTCGTTTCTCCCGATCGACCCACCTGAAGAGGCACCAGAGGGTCCACACAGGGGAGAAACCCTACAGCTGTCCACAGTGTGAGAAGAGGTTCTCCCACCAGCACAATATGAAAGTGCACCTGAAGGTCCACACGGGAGAGGCCGTTCGCCTGTACGCACATCGGGAAGAGGTTCTCAGAGAGGAGATATGTCAGGATACACCAGCAGAAAATGCACACGACCCATGTATAGAGTATAGTGACATGTAATGTATAGTACAAGCATTTTGCTACACCCGCAATAACATCTGCTAAACGTGTGTGTGGCCAATATAATTTGATTTGATGATTTAGTACTAGATAGTTTGTAGTTCATTCTGTTAGTTTGGGATGTAGCAGGGAACTGGATGAGGTGAACTGGGGAAAGAAAGAGAATGATGAGACAGAGTAGATGATATGGTGATGGTTGGTGAGATGGTGTCTGTAAAAATGCTTCACTGATGTAAAGTGACAACCTTGTCCTGTTTGTGTGCTGTGTAAAGTTTGATCCTTTTCGAAAGTATTCTAAATGTAATTTGATCAAAGTGAGGGTACCAGATTTACAGAAAAGGTCAAGTGTTACCATAATGAGAAGTTATTCTACTTGTCACGTATCATTTTATGCAATAAAAGTACTGTAATTCACGTTATGAGTGTAGGACTATTTGATTGAAATTAAATAACACAAAATTGACTCTGTGCTGACTGACTTGGTTATTTTTGTATCATTGCAGGGACTGAGTTTCCCTTATCTCAGTCAAAACAAACATTATACTTAATTCTCATATGGACATTTTTTATAATAAACTACATTGGCTCCATAGTGTTAGGTACTTGAATCACAGTGTTAGAGATGGGCTTGACTGTGGTTAACATTTTATAATATTATGTTTGTGTTACGGTAAAGTTTCTTATATACATCTTCTGTTCAATTTGTGTTTACTGTCTGCAGTCCATGGGGGACCTGCTGATATCCAGTGTTGCTGGTGGGAGAGATTTGACCTCGGAAGCGGCTGGTCATAAACCATTGCCAAAGATCAGGAGCCGTCGCTGTTCCTTCTGAGTAGAAACCGGTACCGAACCACAAGGGCCAGAGACTCCACCACTACACAGAACACAAGCTGCGGACAGGTGGATTCAATAACTTCAGTCCTGGTGGTCATCAGAGAGATGACCAGATCCATGACAGATCCAGTCTGCAGCCCAGACCCTTCTCTTCACAGTCTCAGTGCAGGGATGGAGCAGGACCTGGGGCTGATAGAGATAGACCCTCCTGTTCCTATGATACAAACACCACAGTATCCATGATGAACAGAGCAGGTCACCCTGGGCTTCAGCCTTCACAGAGAGTGGTGGGAGACCCCTGGTGGTAGTCTATCAGCAAGTCTGTCTTCTCCTTCAGGGTCTTGTCTAATGCCTGGTGACTGGGTTCATAGAAAGCCTGGGTCTAGCCTTCCTCAGCTACCTCAGTGTTACCTCACCAATACAGACAGGGTCAGGTTGAGCGTTCAACATGAAAGTTACCTAGCCTACATCACAGCACACAATCCCAACAACACCCAAAACAATGTCTAGAGGGAGCTCAAAGACTAAGCTACCTGAGGGTGGTGGCTCCTGCTTCTCCCTCCTCTAGTGTCATTGGGTCACAACGTGGGAGGTTGAGCATTAGGATGGACGCCGACAAGTCGTACCCCTCCTCCACGTTTGGGAATCACTTTACTGAGGCGAACTGTGAATAAGCACCAGACCGTTCACATCAAGGAGATGTCCTTCAAGTGCAAATTATGTTACAAGAGCTTCTCCTTCCTGACTAACCTTACCAGACATAGGAGTGTCCACAACCGGGAGAAATCTTAGTGTGGCTTGAGATGTACACAGGGGAGATCTGGGAACCATTCTTTGGTGACATATTATAGTTATCATGTGAAGTGTCTTAGGGTAAAAAGGGTAATTAACCACATACCCCTTATTAACCCTTCGTTAACTTGTCATTTGAAACAGGTATAAACAAATGCCTGTTTTTAGAGAGAAAGTCAACATGGGCTAGAACAGGACAGTTCAATATTTACCTTACTGAGGTGATGTAGATGGAATGAAGTAATTCTATTATTTTCTACTCTATTCTTGCTAACACACTGTTCTTTATTAACAAGTATGCTCTTAGCTTGAAAGATACTGATCATAGGAGATTTAGGGCTCAATTTTAACAAACCTAATGGTAAATCTTAGCGAGGCCGTGGTGGTAGCGTGTGTAAAATATTTTTGTTATTTTCACAATTGGAGTTATGGGCACAGTAGCTGCCGTGAAAGTGCTGGGTTTTGATGAATAAACAAGATGTAGGTGTTGAGGCTTGACCCCAGATGTCACTAGTTACATAAGCCACAACCACAACAAAATTGGCTATATTGTGGTCTAAATTTAAAGGTGCAATATGCAAAAATCGCTCCACCATTTCCTGGTGGCAAAAATTATAATAGTTTGCCTAATTTCAGTTAATGTGCCACAACAAGCAGTGTAGAGAATCACTGTACCAGCAAAACCGCTGTGAAATATATTTTC
The DNA here is from genome assembly GCF_045791955.1 of Oncorhynchus clarkii lewisi. Lineage (NCBI taxonomy): Eukaryota > Metazoa > Chordata > Actinopteri > Salmoniformes > Salmonidae > Oncorhynchus > Oncorhynchus clarkii. The sequence continues at coordinate 62,838,087 of NC_092156.1, forward strand.
AATAACCCAGAATATTGTATTTTCAGCTATTGGGAGCTGGTGTATGAAACCAAAAGCAAAACTGAAGAATGGGAGGCATAGAGCAGAGCACATATAACAGATCTATAGCTTTTTAGACTTGCTTTCAATGTGAATTTGGTGAGGTAGCACAAAAAAATACATATTGCAGCTTTAAGGTTAGGCAAAAGCTTAGCAGTGTGGTTAAGGTTAGAGTTAGGTTTAAAATCAGATTTTAAGAAGACAAATTGTAGAAATAGGAAGGGTTTATGACTTTGGGTCTGTGGTAAGTAGTGATGACCCTTGACCCCTCACTGGCCAATCAGAATGTGCTCCATGGCTAAATACAGTGCCTTGCGAAAGTATTCGGCCCCCTTGAACGTTGCGACCTTTTGCCACATTTCAGGCTTCAAACATAAAGATATAAAACTGTATTTTTTTGTGAAGAATCAACAACAAGTGGGACACAATCATGAAGTGGAACGACATTTATTGGATATTTCAAACTTTTTTAACAAATCAAAAACTGAAAAATTGGGCGTGCAAAATTATTCAGCCCCTTTACTTTCAGTGCAGCAAACTCTCTCCAGAAGTTCAGTGAGGATCTCCGAATGATCCAATGTTGACCTAAATGACTAATGATGATAAATACAATCCACCTGTGTGTAATCAAGTCTCCGTATAAATGCACCTGCACTGTGATAGTCTCAGAGGTCCGTTAAAAGCGCAGAGAGCATCATGAATAACAAGGAACACACCAGGCAGGTCCGAGATACTGTTGTAAAGAAGTTTAAAGCCGGATTTGGATACAAAAAGATTTCCCAAGCTTTAAACATCCCAAGGAGCACTGTGCAAGCGATAATATTGAAATGGAAGGAGTATCAGACCACTGCAAATATACCAAGACCTGGCCGTCCCTCTAAACTTTCAGCTCATACAAGGAAAAGACTGATCAGAGATGCAGCCAAGAGGCCCATGATCACTCTGGATGAACTGCAGAGATCTACAGCTGAGGTGGGAGACTCTGTCCATAGGACAACAATCAGTCGTATATTGCACAAATCTGGCCTTTATGGAAGAGTGGCAAGAAGAAAGCCATTTCTTAAAGATATCCATAAAAAGTGTTGGTTAAAGTTTGCCACAAGCCACCTGGGAGACACACCAAACATGTGGAAGAAGGTGCTCTGGTCAGATGAAACCAACATTGAACTTTTTGGCAACAATGCAAAACGTTATGTTTGGCGTAAAAGCAACACAGCTCATCACCCTGAACACACCATCCCCACTGTCAAACATGGTGGTGGCAGCATCATAGTTTGGGCCTGCTTTTCTTCAGCAGGGACAGGGAAGATGGTTAAAATTGATGGGAAGATGGATGGAGCCAAATACAGGACCATTCTGGAAGAAAACCTGATGGAGTCTGCAAAAGACCTGAGACTGGGACGGAGATTTGTCTTCCAACAAGACAATGATCCAAAACATAAAGCAAAATCTACAATGGAATGGTTCAAAAATAAACATATCCAGGTGTTAGAATGGCCAAGTCAAAGTCCAGACCTGAATCCAATCGAGAATCTGTGGAAAGAACTGAAAACTGCTGTTCACAAATGCTCTCCATCCAACCTCACTGAGCTCGAGCTGTTTTGCAAGGAGGAATGTGAAAACATTTCAGTCTCTCGATGTGCAAAACTGATAGAGACATACCCCAAGCGACTTACAGCTGTAATTGCAGCAAAAGGTGGCGCTACAAAGTATTAACTTAAGGGGGCTGAATAATTTTGCACGCCCAATTTTTCAGTTTTTGATTTGTTAAAAAAGGTTTGAAATATCCAATAAATGTCGTTCCACTTCATGATTGTGTCCCACTTGTTGTTGATTCTTCACAAAAAAATACAGTTTTATATCTTTATGTTTGAAGCCTGAAATGTGGCAAAGGGTCGCAAAGTTCAAGGGGGCCGAATACTTTCGCAAGGCACTGTATCATACGAAATGGGTGATGGAAATCCACACATGAATACATACCATAAGAAACGTAACATAAATGGAGTGTCTCAGATTTACGTACAGTGCGGGTAGGCTAGTGAGTTTACATGATGAGATTATTATGGATAAGATCCATAAAAAATGTATTTGTCAAACCGCAGTCAAGCCTCGATCAACATGTCACCAGAATAATACCCTTAATATTTATTGGAAAGGAGCATCAAACTTACTGTATCACCGTGCACTTCGACCACCCTGTGAAATTCACTATCATTTATTTCATTTGTAGCTTAATTAACGGCATGGTTTCCCATGTCGTAATTGGAGGACCACACACCATATCATCACGTGACTCCAAGTTTACTTGGATGTGATAGTTTTTATATTAATATTTGTGCATAAAGTTGTTTCCACCGCATTTACTCACATAATTAAGTTTAACGAGACAAAAGATCCCACCATGTCAAACAAACAAATGATCTGTCTGCATTTAGAAAATTGTACAGAAACTCCCTGTTTTCGTCACAGCTGTTGCGATTTTTTTTTAATATCGTATGATTTTACTCGCATAAAAACTGTGGATGGAAATGTGGTTAGAGTAAGAAAAAAGTTTGGTTCAAATCGGATGTTAGGTACTATGTTTATTTAATATTATATGAGTCCTATAAATTAAAATGGCCAATTTGGGTGCAATCAATTACCTTAATTTCAAAATATATTTCATCTAAATAATATTGCAGGAATGGTAATCCTATGTTTCTACACACAGAAACAATTTCAGGATAGCCTAAAATGGCTTGCTGAAATGACATAGAAGATAATATTAGTCAGTTAATATGACCTTTATGAATTATGAAGCCTTTATGTGCATGCATTGATTACATAAATGTTTCAAGTCTTAAACGCTTCAAAATTCACAAAGTTACGTTAGCTGATTTAAGAATCTCACAAATCAAATCAAATGTATTTATATAGCCCTTCCTACATCAGCTGATATCTCAAAGTGCTGTACAGAAACCCAGCCTAAAACCCCAAACAGCAAGCAATGCAGGTGTAGAAGCACGGTGGCTAGGAAAAACTCCATAGAAAGGCCAAAACCTAGGAAGAAACCTAAAGAGGAACCAGGCTATGAGGGGTGGCCAGTCCTGTTCTGGCTGTTAGCCCAAATCCATATTTTATCAGTAAGATGTCCCTAGTGTTGGTGAGTGCATCTGTCATTTCAACTGAATATTGTGATTACATTCATGAAGAATGAAATAAAATCGTAAATGCAACATGTAAAGGGTTGGTCCCAGGTTTCATGAGCTGAAATAAAAGATCCCAGAAATGTTCCATAAGCACAAAAAGCTTATTTCTCTCATTCTGCGCACAAATTTGTTTACATCCCTGTTAGTGAGCTTTTATCCTTTGCGAAGATAATCCATCCACCTGACAGGTGTGGCATATCAAGAAGCTGATTAAACAGCATGATCATTACAAATCAAATCAAGTTTATTTATATAGCACCTCCGTCATCAGCTGATATCTCAAAGTGCTGTACAGAAACCCAGCCTAAAACCCCAAACAGCAAGCAATGCAGGTGTAGAAGCACGGTGGCTAGGAAAAACTCCCTAGAAAGGCCAAAACCTAGGAAGAAACCTAGAGAGGAACCAGGCTATGTGGGGTGGCCAGTCATCTTCTGGCTGTGCCGGGTGGAGATTATAACAGAACATGGCCAAGATGTTCAAATGTTCATAAATGACCACCATGGTCAACTAATAACAATCACAGTAGTTGTCGAAGGTGCAACAAGTTAGGAACTGTCAGTAAATGTCAGTTGGCTTTTCATAGCCGATCATTAAGAGTATCTCTCTACCGTTCCTGCTGTCTCTAGAGAGTTGAAAACAGCAGGTCTGGGACAGGTACCACGTCCGGTGAACAGCTCAGGGTTCAAAAGCCGCAGGCAGAACAGTTGAAACTGGAGCAGCAGCACGGCCAGGTGGACTGGGGACAGCAAGGAGTCATCATCCCAGGTAGTCCTGAGGCATGGTCCTAGGGCTCAGGTCCTCCGAGAGAGAGAAAGAGAGAATTAGAGAGAGCATACTTAAATTCACACAGGACACCCGATAAGACAGGAGAAGTACTCCAGATATAACAGACTGACCCTAGCCCCCCGACACAAACTACTGCAGCATAAATGCTGAGACAGGACGGGTCAGGAGACACTGTGGCCTCATCCGATCATACCCCCGGACAGGGCCAAACAGGCAGGATATAACCCCACCCACTTTGCCAAAGCACAGCCTCCACACAACTAGAGGGATATCTTCAACCACCAACTTACCATCCTGAGACAAAGCCGAGTGTAGCCCACAAAGATCTTCGCCACAGCACAACCCAAGGAGGGGCGCCAACCCAGACAGGAAGATCACGTCAGTGACTCAACCCACTCAAGTGACGCACCCCTCCTAGAGACGGCATGGAAGAGCACCAGTAAGTCAGTGACTCAGCCCCTGTAATAGGGTTAGAGGCAGAGAATCCCAGTGGAGAGAGGGGAACCGGCCAGGCAGAGACAGCAAGGGCGGTGCGTTGCACCAGAGCCTTTCCGTTCACCTTCACACTCCTGGGCCAGACTACACTCAATCATATGACCCACTGAAGAGATGAGTCTTCAGTAAAGACTTAAAGGTTGAGACCGAGTCTGCGTCTCTCACATTGGTAGGCAGACCATTCCATAAAAATTGAGCTCTATAGGAGATAGCCCTGCCTCCAGCTGTTTGCTTAGAAATTCTAGGGACAATTAGGAGGCCTGCGTCTTGTGACCGTAGCGTACGTGTAGGTATGTACGGCAGGACCAAATCAGAGAGATAGGTAGGAGCAAGCCCATGTAATGCTTTGTAGGTTAGCAGAAAAACCTTGAAATCAGCCCTTGCCTTAACAGGAAGCCAGTGTAGGGAGGCTAGCACTGGAGGAATATGATCAAATTGTTTGGTTCAAGTCAGGATTCTAGCAGACGTATTTAGCACTAACTAAAGTTTATTTAGTGCTTTATCCAGGTAGCTGGAAAGTAGAGCATTTCAGTAGTCTAACCTAGAAGTAACAAAAGCATGGAGTAAGTAACAAAAGCATGGATTAATTTTTCTGCATCATTTTTGGCCAGAAAGTTTCTGATTTTTGCAATGTTACGTAGATGGAAAAAAGCTGTCCTTGAAACAGTATTGATATGTTCGTCAAAAGAGAGATCAGGGTCCAGAGCAACGCCGAATTCCTTCACAGTTTCTGTCCAAAAATGATGCAGAAAAATTAATCCATGCTTTTGTCACTTCTAGGTTAGACTACTGCAATGCTCTACTTTCCGGCTACCCGGATAAAGCACTAAATAAACTTCAGTTAGTGCTAAATACGGCTGCTAGAATCCTGACTAGAACCAAAAAAATTGATCATATTACTCCAGTGCTAGCCTCTCTACACTGGCTTCCTGTCAAGGCAAGGGTTGATTTCAAGGTTTTACTGCTAACCTACAAAGCATTACATGGGCTTGCTCCTACCTATCTCTCTGATTTGGTCCTGCCGTACATACCTACATGTACGCTACGGTCACAAGACGCAGGCCTCCTAATTGTCCCTAGAATTTCTAAGCAAACAGCTGGAGGCAGGGCTTTCTCCTATAGAGCTCCATTTTTATGGAACGGTCTGCCTACCCATGTCAGAGACGCAAACTCGGTCTCAACCTTTAAGTCTTTACTGAAGACTCATCTCTTCAGTGGGTCATATGATTGAGTGTAGTCTGGCCCAGGAGTGTGAACGGAAAGGCTCTGGTGCATCGCACCGCCCTTGCTGTCTCTGCCTGGCCGATTCCCCTCTCTCCACTGGGATTCTCTGCCTCTAACCCTATTACAGGGGCTGAGTCACTGGCTTACTGGGGCTCTCTCATGCCGTCCCTGGAGGGGGTGCGTCACCTGAGTGGGTTGATTCACTGATGTGGTCATCCTGTCTGGGTTGGCGCGCCGCATCCCCCCCCTTGGGTTGTGCCGTGGCGGAGGTCTTTGTGGGCTATACTCAGCCTTGTCTCAGGATGGTAAGTTGGTGGTTGAAGATATCCCTCTAGTGGTGTGGGGGCTGTGCTTTGGCAAAGTGGGTGGGGTTATATACTTCCTGTTTGGCCCTGTCCGGGGGTGTCCTCGGATGGGGCCACAGTGTCTCCTGACCCCTCCTGTCTCAGCCTCCAGTATTTATGCTGCAGTAGTTTATGTGTTGGGGGGCTAGGGTCAGTTTGTTATATCTGGAGTACTTCTCCTGTCCTATTCGGTGTCCTGTGTGAATCTAAGTGTGCGTTCTCTAATTCTCTCCTTCTCTCTTTCTTTCTCTCTCTCGGAGGACCTGAGCCCTAGGACCATGCCCCAGGACTACCTGACATGATGACTCCTTGCTGTCCCCAGTCCACCTGGCCGTGCTGCTGCTCCAGTTTCAACTGTTCTGCCTTATTATTATTCGACCATGCTGGTCATTTATGAACATTTGAACATCTTGGCCATGTTCTGTTATAATCTCCACCCGGCACAGCCAGAAGAGGACTGGCCACCCCACATAGCCTGGTTCCTCTCTAGGTTTCTTCCTAGGTTTTGGCCTTTCTAGGGAGTTTTTCCTAGCCACCGTGCTTCTACACCTGCATTGCTTGCTGTTTGGGGTTTTAGGCTGGGTTTCTGTACAGCACTTTGAGATATCAGCTGATGTAGGAAGGGATATATAAATACATTTGATTTGATTTGATTTGAGACGACTGGACAACCATCAAGATTAATTGTCAGATTCAACAGAAGATCTCTTTGTTTCTTGGGACCTAGAACAAGCATCTCTGTTTTGTCCGAGTTTAAAAGTATAAAGTTTGTAGCCATCCACTTCCTTATGTCTGAAACACAGGCTTCTAGCGAGGGCAATTTTGTAGCTTCACCATGTTTCATTGAAATGTACAGCTGTGTGTCATCCGCATAGCAGTGAAAGTTAACATTATGTTTTGAATGACATCCCCAAGAGGTAAAATATGTAGTGAAAACAATAGTGGTCCTAAAACAGAACCTTAAGGAACACTGAAATGTACAGTTGATTTGTCTGAGGACAAACCATTCAATTTTTTTTTTTTTTTTTTTTCAAATCAAATCAAATTTTATTTGTCACATACACATGGTTAGCAGATGTTAATGCGAGTGTAGCGAAATGCTTGTGCTTCTAGTTCCGACAATGCAGTAATAACAAGTAATCTAACTAACAATTCCAAAACTACTGTCTTGTACACAGTGTAAGGGGATAAAGAATATGTACATAAGGATATATGAATGAGTGATGGTACAGAGCAGCATAGGCAAGATACAGTAGATGGTATCGGGTACAGTATGTACAAATGAGATGAGTATGTAAACAAAGTGGCATAGTATAGTATAAAGTGGCTAGTGATACATGTATTACATAAGGATACCGTCGATGATATAGAGTACAGTATATACGTATGCGTATGAGATGAATAATGTAGGGTAAGTAACATTTATATAAGGTAGCATTGTTTAAAGTGGCTAGTGATATATTTACATCATTTCCCATCAATTCCCATTATTAAAGTGGCTGGAGTTGAGTCAGTGTCAGTGTGTTGGCAGCAGCCACTCAGTGTTAGTGGTGGCTGTTTAACAGTCTGATGGCCTTGAGATAGAAGCTGTTTTTCAGTCTCTCGGTCCCAGCTTTGATGCACCTGTACTGACCTCGCCTTCTGGATGATAGCGGGGTGAACAGGCAGTGGCTCGGGTGGTTGATGTCCTTGATGATCTTTATGGCCTTCCTGTGACATCGGGTGGTGTAGGTGTCCTGGAGGGCAGGTAGTTTGCCCCCGGTGATGCGTTGTGCAGACCTCACTACCCTCTGGAGAGCCTTACGGTTGAGGGCGGTGCAGTTGCCATACCAGGCGGTGATACAGCCCGCCAGGATGCTCTCGATTGTGCATCTGTAGAAGTTTGTGAGTGCTTTTGGTGACAAGCCGAATTTCTTCAGCCTCCTGAGGTTGAAGAGGCGCTGCTGCGCCTTCTTCACGATGCTGTCTGTGTGAGTGGACCAATTCAGTTTGTCTGTGATGTGTATGCCGAGGAACTTAAAACTTGCTACCCTCTCCACTACTGTTCCATCGATGTGGATAGGGGGGTGTTCCCTCTGCTGTTTCCTGAAGTCCACAATCATCTCCTTAGTTTTGTTGACGTTGAGTGTGAGGTTGTTTTCCTGACACCACACTCCGAGGGCCCTCACCTCCTCCCTGTAGGCCGTCTCATCGTTGTTGGTAATCAAGCCTACCACTGTTGTGTCGTCCGCAAACTTGATGATTGAGTTGGAGGCGTGCGTGGCCACGCAGTCGTGGGTGAACAGGGAGTACAGGAGAGGGCTCAGAACGCAACCTTGTGGGGCCCCAGTGTTGAGGATCAGCGGGGAGGAGATGTTGTTGCCTACCCTCACCACCTGGGGGCGGCCCGTCAGGAAGTCCAGTACCCAGTTGCACAGGGCGGGGTCGAGACCCAGGGTCTCGAGCTTGATGACGAGCTTGGAGGGTACTATGGTGTTGAATGCCGAGCTGTAGTCGATGAACAGCATTCTCACATAGGTATTCCTCTTGTCCAGATGGGTTAGGGCAGTGTGCAGTGTGGTTGAGATTGCATCGTCTGTGGACCTATTTGGGCGGTAAGCAAATTGGAGTGGGTCTAGGGTGTCAGGTAGGGTGGAGGTGATATGGTCCTTGACTAGTCTCTCAAAGCACTTCATGATGACGGATGTGAGTGCTACGGGGCGGTAGTCATTTAGCTCAGTTACCTTAGCTTTCTTGGGAACAGGAACAATGGTGGCCCTCTTGAAGCATGTGGGAACAGCAGACTGGTATAGGGATTGATTGAATATGTCCGTAAACACACCGGCCAGCTGGTCTGCGCATGCTCTGAGGGCGCGGCTGGGGATGCCATCTGGGCCTGCAGCCTTGCGAGGGTTAACACGTTTAAATGTCTTACTCACCTCGGCTGCAGTGAAGGAGAGACCGCATGTTTTCGTTGCAGGCCGTGTCAGTGGCACTGTATTGTCCTCAAAGCGGGCAAAAAAGTTATTTAGTCTGCCTGGGAGCAAGACATCCTGGTCCGTGACTGGGCTGGGTTTCTTCCTGTAGTCCGTGATTGACTGTAGACCCTGCCACATGCCTCTTGTGTCTGAGCAGTTGAATTGAGATTCTACTTTGTCTCTGTACTGGCGCTTAGCTTGTTTGATAGCCTTGCGGAGGGAATAGCTGCACTGTTTGTATTCGGTCATGTTACCAGACACCTTGCCCTGATTAAAAGCAGTGGTTCGCGCTTTCAGTTTCACACGAATGCTGCCATCAATCCACGGTTTCTGGTTAGGGAATGTTTTAATCGTTGCTATGGGAACGACATCTTCAACGCACGTTCTAATGAACTCGCACACCGAATCAGCGTATTCGTCAATGTTGTTATCTGACGCAATACGAAACATCTCCCAGTCCACGTGATGGAAGCAGTCTTGGAGTGTGGAGTCAGCTTGGTCGGACCAGCGTTGGACAGACCTCAGCGTGGGAGCCTCTTGTTTTAGTTTCTGTCTGTAGGCAGGGATCAACAAAATGGAGTCGTGGTCAGCTTTTCCGAAAGGGGGGCGGGGCAGGGCCTTATATGCGTCGCGGAAGTTAGAGTAACAATGGTCCAAGGTCTTTCCTCCCCTGGTTGCGCAATCGATATGCTGATAAAATTTGGGGAGTCTTGTTTTCAGATTAGCCTTGTTAAAATCCCCAGCTACAATGAATGCAGCCTCCGGATAAATTGTTTCCAGTTTGCAGAGAGTTAAATAAAGTTCGTTCAGAGCCATCGATGTGTCTGCTTGGGGGGGGATATATACGGCTGTGATTATAATCGAAGAGAATTCTCTTGGTAGATAATGCGGTCTACATTTGATTGTGAGGAATTCTAAATCAGGTGAACAGAAGGATTTGAGTTCCTGTATGTTTCTTTCATCGCACCATGTCACGTTAGTCATAAGGCATACGCCCCCGCCCCTCTTTTTACCAGAAAGATGTTTTTTCCTGTCTGCGCGATGCGTGGAGAAACCTGTTGGCTGCACCGCTTCGGATTGCGTCTCTCCAGTAAGCCACGTTTCCGTGAAGCAAAGAACGTTACAGTCTCTGATGTCCCTCTGGAATGCTACCCTTGCTCGGATTTCATCAACCTTGTTGTCAAGAGACTGGACATTGGCAAGAAGAATGCTAGGGAGTGGTGCGCGCTGTGCCCGTCTCCGGAGTCTGACCAGAAGACCGCCTCGTTTCCCTCTCTTTCGGAGTCGTTTTTTTGGGTCGCTGCATAGGATCCACTCCGTTGTCCTGTTTGTAAGGCAGAACACAGGATCCGCGTCGCGAAAAACATATTCTTGGTCGTACTGATGGTGAGTTGATGCTGATCTTATATTCAGTAGTTCTTCTCGACTGTATGTAATGAAACCTAAGATGACCTGGGGTACTAATGTAAGAAATAACACGTAAAAAAACAAAAAACTGCATAGTTTCCTAGGAACGCGAAGCGAGGCGGCCATCTCTGTCGGCGCCGGAAGTCATTCACAGAGACAAACTGATATCTTTCCGACAGATAAGATCTAAACCAGGCCAGAACTTGTCCGTGTAGACCAATTTGGTTTTCCAATCTCTCCAAAAGAATGTGGTGATCGATGGCATCAAAAGCAGCACTAAGGTCTAGGAGCACGAGGACAGATGGAGAGCCTCAATCTGACGCCATTAAAAGGTAATTTACCACCTTCACAAGTGCAGTCTCAGTGCTATGATGGGGTCTAAAACCAGACTGAAGCATTTCGTATACATTGTTTGTCTTCAGGAAGGCAGTGAGTTGCTGCGCAACAGCTTTTTCTAAAATGTTTGAGAGGAATGGAAGGCAGATTCGTTTTTTTATATTTTCTGGGCCAAGGTTTGGCTTTTTCAAGAGAGGCTTTATTACTGCCACTTTTAGTGAGTTTGGTACACATCCGGTGGATAGAGAGCCGTTTACTATGTTCAACATAGGAGGGCAAAGCACAGGAAGCAGCTCTTTCAGTAGTTTAGTTGGAATAGGGTCCAGTATGCAGCTTGAAGGTTTAGATGCCATGATTATTTTCAGCACTGTGTCAAGAGATATAGTACTAAAACACTTGAGTGTCTCTCTTGATCCTAGGACCTGGCTGAGTTGTGCAGACTCAGGACAACTGAGCTTTGGAGGAATAGGCAGATTTAAAGAGTAGTCCGTAATTTGCTTTCTAATGATCATGATCTTTTCCTCAAAGAAGTTCATTCATTTATTACTGCTGAAGTGAAAGCCATCCTCTCTTGGGGAATGCTGCTTCTTAGTTAGCTTTGTGACAGTAGAAAAATAAATGTTGGATTGTTCTTATTTTCCTCAATTAAGTTGGAAAAATAGGATGATCGAGCAGCAGTGAGGGCTCTTCGATAGGGGTGCAACTGCATCTAGGGTATTGCGCAAGGTTAAATTGAGTTCCTCGGTTAGGTGGTTAACTGATTTTTGTCCTCTGACGTCCTTGGGTAGGCAGAGGGAGTCTGGAAGGGCATGAAGGAATCTTTGGGTTGTCTGAGAATTTATAGCACGACTTTTGATGCTCCTTGGTTGGGGTCTGAGCAGATTATTTGTTGCGATTGCAAACGTTAAAAAAATGGTGGTGTTGGGCAATTAGGCCTGGCTCGCAGTCTGTGTTCCAATTCATCCCATAGGTGTTCGATGGGGTTGAGTTCAGGGCTCTGTGCTGGCAGGTCAAGTTCTTCCACACCGATCTTGACAAACCATTTCTGTATGGATCTCGCTTTGTGCACGGGGGCATTGTCATGCCTAAATAGGAAAGGGCCTTCCCCAAACTGTTGTCAGAAATTTGGAAGCACAGAATAATCTAGAATGTCATTGTGCTGTAGCGTTAAGATTTACCTTCACCGGAACTAAAGGGCCTAGACTGAAGCATGAAAAACAGCCCCAGACCATTATTCCTTATCCACCAAACTTTACAGTTGGCACTATGTAATGGGGCAGGTAGTGTTCTCCTGGCATCTGCCAAATACAGGTTCGTTCCGTTCGATTGCCAGATGGTGAAGCATGATTCATCACTCCAGAGAACCCGTTTCCACTGCTCCAGAGTCCAATGGCAGCGAGCTTTACACCACTCCACTCCAGCCAATGCTTGGCATAGTGCATGGTGATCTTAGGCTTGTGTGTGGCTGCTCGGCCATGGAAACCCATTTCATGAAGCTCCCGACGAACAGTTCTTGTGTTGATGTTGCTTCCAGAGGCAATTTGGAACTCGTTAGTGAGTGTTGCAACCGAGTACAGACAATTTTTAAGCGCTTCAGCACTCAGCGGTCCCGTTCTGTGAGCTTGTGTTGCCTACCACTTCGCAGCTGAGCCGTTATTGCTCCTAGACGTTTCCACTTCACAATAACAGTACTTACTGTTGACCGGGGCAGCTTGAGCAGGGCAGAAATTTGACAAACTGATTTGTTGGAAAGGTGGCATCCTATGACGGTGCCACAATGAAAGTCACTGAGCTCTTCAGTAAGTCCATTCTACTGCCAATGTTTGTTGATGGAGATTGCATGGCTGCGTGCTCAATTTTATACACCTGTCAGCAACGGGTGTGGCTGAAATAACCAAATCCACTCATTTTGAAGGGGTGTCCACATACACTATATATACAAAAGTATGTTCAATTCACGTCATTGCTCTCTCTCTTGCTCTGCTGTGTGTTGTGTGTGATTCTTGCTAGCTATCACTCAAACGGAAAATGGTGCAGCACAGCTTCCAGAAAACTGTTTGTTGCTTTCAAACTAGGGATTTTGTAGCTAATTGAGGTATGACAGTAACTGATCTCACCCTATTCTGCACCCTGACAATGCTTTATAACCAATATACATTAAATATACCTACCTGCACACACACACACACACTAACAAACACCTACTGTACATGTAAAAATGGTTTAGTCAGGTCTGTCTGACTTTTGACTTATCATAGCTGACTTATTTTTACCCACAACATCATATTTATGTCCACCATGATGGGTTTAACAACAATGAAGTCATTCTGTAACTGCAGTATAGGACTCAAACGTAGTGGGGATGGGTAAACACTCCACGTTGAAGGTGTGTTGATTATCTGTGTGTACGTACCTGAGGGAGTGTATGTCTGTATCACCTGTCTCTTCCAGGAGGAGGAGGAGGGTCCAGAGGTGCTGCTGGTGAAGGAGGAGGGCTGTGAGGAGGGTCTGGGGAACCCTGAGGGGACCATGGTCATGGAGGACAACCAGACTATACCCCCTCCTAAACCCACAGAGGAACCAGCTGAGCATCACAGGACCACATACAGTCTCACTGAGGTGAGTCCACTGTGAACTCAAAATCAAATCAAATGTAATTTGTCACATGCTTCATAAATAAGAGGTGTTAGAGAAACAACTCTGAGCAGGAGTGCCTATTAGATAATAATAATAAATAAGACTATGCAGACAGATGGAAACCTGATCATCGATCAGCACTTCTACTCTGAGATTCTTTGTGGATAAACCCAGGTCTTGATTAAATGTGTCTTAAGTCTGTGCATGCCCTGGAATTATCAAACTATTGGTGTCAAGTAATCAAATCAACTAACATGTTTGCATAGTAATCATAGCAATCCCTCATTGCCCAATCAGAAGATGCTCCATAGCAGGGGGTTCATATCAGATTTCTTGATCCATGATGGTTTGAATTATCAAACCATTTCAAAGAGTGTCAAGTAATCAAATCAACTAACATGTTTGCATAGTACTCTTCGCAATCCTTCATTGCCCATTCAGAAAATGCTCATATGAGATTTCTTGATCCAACATCCTCTCACTCTGTATCTCTTACAGTCAGTAGACATGGAGGATGGGAAGCCTGATCTGCTGCTGGTCAAAGAAGAGACAGTAGAAGATGGACCAGAGGGCATTGATCTGCTGAGTGGACTAAAGATGGGGGAGCAAGGTAAGGTAGAAATAGCCTACATACAGTAATAGATCTTCAATGGGAGTAGTGATGCACCTGCCTATATTTCTTTCTTACTTTTCTTCATTCATAAAATGAAATCAATACAACTTTAGTACTATCGGGTGAGGGCATTCATAGCCGACCGCTCAGACGAGTTCCAAGCTAGCCATTTTTTCAAGTCTGTTCTGAGCTTGAAATATACTGATCACGAATAGGATATTTGAAGTGTAATGTAAAAAAAAGTACAGTAATTCAAAGAACAGCACGCATACATTTTTCATTCAACCACACCCTTTGAGCTATGACGCCAACCAATAACGTCCTTTCTCTTCAGTGTAAACGGAAGTAAACCATGACCAATAACTATTTCCAAATTAGCGTTTTTCTTGTTGTTATTTAGACGTTTATTAACACCATGGAATTTAAAATATGATACATTTAACTGCTCAGCATCACATACTTACCCCGTGTAGTCTTTAATTTGCGTTGGAAACAGGACTTGGTTGATAGATAGTATATAGGTGACGCTAGCTAGCTGCTAACAATGGCTAACTGTATGGTTTTTCACACTCAAATAGCCTCCGTTATGGAGATGCTAGCGAATGCAGCCGTGGCAGAAATCTGTAAACTCGTAGACGACGACTATGCAGTGTTTCGTTTGGAAATAACTCAAAGTCAGAAAGAAAACAGGGCATTGCGGAGGAAATTACAGCTACAAGAACTGAAGGTGGCACGGGAGCGCGTCCTCGCCAGTCGTCCCAGTAGTGTCAAGCTTGTCAACCGATACAGAGGAATGGCAAGAGGTACATTTTGCAACAGGCGATGCTGAGGGGCACCACATTCCCTTATGCACATGTGTTCAGACGTGTTACCCAAAACTGGTTTTAGGAAAGTATGCAATAATTCCCCCAGTCCCCTGATTACTTATCTAACCAGGTTCTTGATTGACTCTTTTTCCTGTTATTTACTCAATGAAAATAATATGATGCATGGAACACAATACTTTTATCAATAAATAGTGGGCCTATATCAATATCTTATGAGAAGTGTTACATTACATCCACTATATAGTGTTGAGCATTGAAAGTAGCTAACCGAACCACCTCTTTTTCCCCAATCACTCTCTCAGGTGAAGGAAATCTCTCTGGAGGCCACAGGAGCTTTGTGAAGCCAGCGGGACACAATACATGGAGAGATGACCATCCAATCACTGTTGATGAGGGGAATGGAACCTCAACCCAGCACGTTATTGTGATAGAGGTTAGTGTCATAGTGTTGAATTGAAAGTGTAAATCAAATGTGGCTGTTTATTTCAGAAAGGCTCCCCTCAGCCATTCACTTGCTTACATGTACATCCTCATATATCTGCCATAAGCAGGCACGTGCACAGATAGGGCTCCACTTGTGCAGAGCACATGCCCCTTTGCCCTTCCAGTATCCAAAGTGTCCTTTTGGGTGGTGGTATAATTTCCTCCCTATTTTTTTTTTTGTCATTGTTGTTCAGCAAGCATTGATCGCAAGTTGTTGTCAAGCTTGCCACCCCCCATCCTGTTGGTTGCGCCTGTTGGTTGCTCCTGTTGATCTGCCCTGTACGGAGCTTGCGCACGCCCGGTTGTGCCTATTTCCCAGTCTGCACTGTACGGAGATTGCTACTAAATAGCAACAGTGCTGCCACAGCAGCATAACATTTTATTAACACATAATAACACATGATTTAGCCTACATCATCGTCAATATTTGGTCTGGTTGGCTGATACAAGCAGCAGAAAGAGGCAGAAATACAGAGGTAAATCACAACCAGTAAAAGAAATCGAGCTAGCTAACTAGCAGATTTACATCAATCATCAACACCAATGATCAGCCAAAAGCCCAACCTCTTTTCCCAATGCTAATCATGTCTTCAGGAGTCAGGAGTAACTAGCTTGCTTACATTTTGTGATGATGAGTGAGTGAGTTGTTGCAGAAATAAATAGGCCCATGCTCGTTATTTATTTTCGCTACTGAGGCATTTTGGGGGGTCTCTGCATGGCCCCACCCATAGGAGAGCTTGTGAGACTTACCTATGACACTTTTATCTAATTCAGCTCATGTACCGATAATAACCTCTTTCCTCTTGTGTCAGTCTGCAGATACAGAGGCTGCAGGTCCTGGAGTCAAGCAGGAGATGTCTGAAGGAGAGGAGGATCCACGACACAGCACCAACATCCAGACTGGAGCGCCCCATATAGTCACGAAGGACCCCAACACCACCCCAGTGCAGCCCAGGGACATCAGTAGAACGCCGAACGCCATCCTCAAGTCTGAGACAGAGACTTTAACGAGGCTGAGGAGACTGGGCTGTCCTACTCCCCGCTCAGAGTTTTTACTTTACGGTAACCCGAGCCAGAGGACAGTTCTGTCCCATCGGGACTCAGGTGATGCGTTACAGACTGGCAATGATCCGACCTGTTCATACGCTACAGAGATGATACCTGGTGACGTGCCTGTGGGCTTAGATACACCTACTAATCCAATAAGAGGGGACTGGAACCAGTACAGTAGTAGCGTATACTCTGAAGGGTTCCTAGATAAGAAAGGGGAGGGTCTGGTCGTAGATGAGGTGACTGTGAAAGAGGAGGGAGACACTCCTCTGACATGGAATGAAGACGAGACTCACTTAGGAGGACAGTCTCAGGGCAACACTAGTGACTTCTTAGACTACAGGGAAAGCTTAGAGCCAAATCCAAATATCGCAGCCCACTCCCCTTTACACGCGCTCAGGGATCGCGACCCAGTGTCCACGTCGATGGCACCTTCCAATTCACACGGCCGCGTCCTTTTCGATCAGGTATTGAGCTCAAACGACAAGACTAGAGTCCAGGCTCGGGAAGTGGGAGCAACATCCGGCGGTAGTAAAGAGAAACGGTTCTTCTGCATGTTCTGTAACAAAGGTTTCAACTGCCCCCAGAAGGTGGAGATCCACCAGAGGGTCCACATAGGAGTGAAACCTTTCAGCTGTAGCCAGTGTCAAATGCGCTTCTCCCAGGCTTGGAACCTGAAGATCCACCAGAGGGTCCACACAGGGGAGAAACCTTACAGCTGTAGCCAGTGTCACATGCGCTTTGCCCAGACTTGCAACCTGAAGAGGCACCAGAGGGTCCACACAGGGGAGAAACCCTACAGCTGCCCCCAGTGTGAGAAGAGGTTCTCCCATCAGCACCAGCTGAAGATGCACCTGAAGGTCCACACGGGAGAGAGGGCCCAGTATTACCCCCAGACTAGTAGTAACGAGTCCTGACCTCAATTTATTTCCACGTGACTAACGGTAACTAGGCTACTCCAAAACTGCACTCTGTAAATGAATGGCGCTGATGGGCGTTAGAAGCCTGCAAACTTGCTAACAGCATCAATTCGCTAATAGCCTGATACTCAGCGCTCTAGTTAACATGATAAAGTGTTGCATTCTGAAAATGCAGGTGTATTGACCATGGCATTCAATTTCAAGTTCCACATTTTTGTTATTTAAATAGACTCACTGCTAAACTCAGCAAAAAAGGGTATAAACACTGTTTCCCATGCTTGTTCAATGAACCATAAACAATTAATGAACATGCACCTATGGAACGGTCGTTAAGACACTAACAGCTTGCAGACAGTAGGCAATTAAGGTCACTTCTGAAAACTTAGGACACTAAAGAGGCCTTTCTACAGACTTTGAAAAACACCAAAAGAAATATGCCCAGGGTCCCTGCTCATCTGCGTGAACGTGCCTTAGGCATGCTGCAAGGAGGCATGATGACTGCAGATGTGGCCAGGGCAATAAATTGCAATGTCCGTACTGTGAGATACCTAAGACAGCGCGACAGGGATCATCCTCGCAATGGCAGACCACATGTAACAACACATGCACAGGATCCGTACATCCCAACATCACACC
Source organism: Oncorhynchus clarkii lewisi (assembly GCF_045791955.1). NCBI lineage: Eukaryota > Metazoa > Chordata > Actinopteri > Salmoniformes > Salmonidae > Oncorhynchus > Oncorhynchus clarkii. The sequence continues at coordinate 62,856,029 of NC_092156.1, forward strand.
TGCAGGACAGGTACAGGATGGCAAAAACAAGTGCCCGAGTTACACCAGGAAAGCAAAATCCCTCCATCAGGGCTCAGACTGTCCACAATAGGCTGAGAGAGGCTGGACTGAGGGCTTGTAGGCCTGTTGTAAGGCAGGTCCTCACCAGAAACAACTTCGCCTATGGGCACAAACCCACCGTCGTTGGACCAGACATGACTGGCAAAAAGGACTCTTCACTGACGAGTCATGCTTTTGTCTCACCAGGGGTGATGGTCAGATTTGCGTTTATCGTCGAAGGAATGAGCGTTACACTGAGGCCTGTACTCTGGAGCGGGATCGATTTGGGGGGGAGGGTCCGTCATGGTTTGGGGCGGTGCGTCACAGCATTATCGGACTGAGCTTGTTGTCATTGCAGGCAATCTCAATGCTGTGCGTTACAGGGAAGACATCCTCCTCCCTCATGTGGTACCCTTCCTGCAGGCTCATCCTGACATGACCCTCCAGCATGACAATGCCACCAGCCATACTGCTTGTTCTGTGCGTGATTTCCTGCAAGTCAGTCTTCTGCCATGGCCAGCGAAGAGCCCGGATCTCAATCCCATTGAGCACGTCTGGGACTTGTTGGATCGGAGGGTGAGGGCTAGGGCCATTCCCCCAAGAAATGTCTGGGAACTTGCAGGTGCCTTGGTGGAAGAGTGGGGTAACATCTCACAGCAAGAACTGGCAAATCTGGTGCAGTCCATGAGGAGGAGATGCAGTACTTAATGCAGCTGGTGGCCACACCAGATACTGACTGTTACTTTTAATTTTGACCCTCCCTTTGTTAAGAGACACATTATTCCATTTATTTTAGTCACATGTCTGTGGAACTTGTTCAGTTTATGTCTCAGTTGTTGAATCTTGTAATGTTCATACAAATATTTACATATGTTAAGTTTCCTGAAAATAAATGCAGTTGACAGTGAGAGAATGTTTTTTTTTTTGCTGAGTTTATTATCCGAAACGTCTCATCCATCCTCCAAACCACACTCTCTCTCTCTCTGGGCTCAGGGTGAGTGGGAGAGGAGAGTAAAATGCATTGTGATTGCAACATTTCAAATTGCAATTGCAGGAAAATGACAGTTTTGAAAGCAAATAGGTTCTACTGTCATAGTTGAAGTGTACCTATGATGAAAATTACAGTCCTCTCTCATATTTTTAAGTGGGAGAACTTGCACAATTGGTGGCTGACTAAATACTTTTTTGCCCCACTGTAACTGTCACTTTAGTCTTAGTTTCTTTCAATTTGTAGCCTACATTTCATATTGTGCCATTCTATTTACCTTCCAGAGAGTCGCTAGCATTAGTGGATCATATTAGTCTAACGTTGTGCAAAATTTGGGACATGTAGCCTATTTGAATCATTATGGAACTCAGACCACACGTAGCAGTTTAAACCTGGTGCACGGTTCATGATTACTGGACCAGTCATTAGGCTACAATTCCATGATTAGTGAGGGATAACGTATTTATAGGAATATTGCTGAACCCCTATTGTACAATTTTCTCACCTTCCAATATCTCATCGATTTAACTTGAATATGGCAACTTTCAGGATGAATCCAACCACTATTTTTGATTCATTAACATTTTGTGTGTAAAGGCTCTCCAAACAGTTTTTTGTGATTCAAAAATACTTTCCTTACCCTAAATAATCTACAAGATCAGAGTATTTTTTTAATCTACCAATTGGTGCTGAAATGTTCTGAATATTCTGAACCCGTTCTCTCGATATATTCTAATGAGTCTGTTAAATAAAAAAATATATAAACATGTTGGATAACATATTGAAAATGGTTACGCAGCATTGATGTACTGAGCTGTCGGTCTGATTGAGGCTTCAGAAGTGCATAGGAAAGGCGTACATTTCCTGAGTCTAAATCAGCCCTCATTGAGTTTCTACGTCATCAGATGGGGAATTAGCCCAAATCCATATTTTATCAGTAAGATGTCCCTAGTGTTGGTGAGTGCATCTGTCATTTCAACTGAATATTGTGATTACATTCATGAAGAATGAAATCAAATCGTAAATGCAACATGTAAAGGGTTGGTCCCAGGTTTCATGAGCTGAAATAAAAGATCCCAGAAATGTTCCATAAGCACAAAAAGCTTATTTCTCTCATTCTGCGTACAAATTTGTTTACATCCCTGTTAGTGAGCTTTTATCCTTTGCGAAGATAATCCATCCACCTGACAGGTGTGGCATATCAAGAAGCTGATTAAACAGCATGATTATTACAAATCAAATCAAATGTATTTATATAGCCCTTCGTCATCAGCTGATATCTCAAAGTGCTGTACAGAAACCCAGCCTAAAACCCCAAACAGCAAGCAATGCAGGTGTAGAAGCACGGTGGCTAGGAAAAACTCCCTAGAAAGGCCAAAACCTAGGAAGAAACCTAGAGAGGAACCAGGCTATGTGGGGTGGCCAGTCCTCTTCTGGCTGTGCCCGGTGGAGATTATAACAGAACATGGCCAAGATGTTCAAATGTTCATAAATGACCAGCATGGTCAAATAATAATAATCACAGGCAGAACAGTTGAAACTGGAGCAGCAGCACGGCCAGGTGGACTAGGGACAGCAAGGAGTCTTCATGTCAGGTAGTCCTGAGGCATGGTCCTAGGGCTCAGGTCCTCTGAGAGAGAGAGAGAAAGAAAGAGAGAAAGAGAGAATTAGAGAGAGCATACTTAAATTCACACAGGACACCGGATAGGACAGGAGAAGTACTCCAGATATAACAAACTGACCCTAGCCCCCCGACACATAAACTACTGCAGCATAAATACTGGAGGCTGAGACAGGAGGGGTCAGGAGACACTGTGGCCCCATCCGAGGACACCCCCGGACAGGGCCAAACAGGAAGGATATAACCCCACCCACTTTGCCAAAGCCCAGCCCCCACACTACTAGAGGGATATCTTCAACCACCAACTTACCATCCTGAGACAAGGCCGAGTATAGCCCACAAAGATCTCCGCCACGGCACAACCCAAGGGGGGGCGCCAACCCAGACAGGAAGATCACATCAGTGACTCAACCCACTCAAGTGACGCACCCCTCCTAGGGACGGTATGAAAGAGCCCTAGTAAGCCAGTGACTCAGCCCCTGTAATAGGGTTAGAGGCAGAGAATCCCAGTGGAAAGAGGGAAACCGGCCAGGCAGAGACAGCAAGGGCGGTTCGTTGCTCCAGAGCCTTTCCGTTCACCTTCACACTCCTGGGCCAGACTACACTCAATCATAGGACCCACTGAAGAGATGAGTCTTCAGTAAAGACTTAAAGGTTGAGACCGAGTTTGCGTCTCTCACATGGGTAGGCAGACCATTCCATTCTGTCCCTGTAAAAAAATACACAGGTGCACCTTGTGCTGGGGACAATAAAATGGCACTCTAAAATGTGCAGTTTTGTCACACACAATGCCACAGATGTCTCAAGTTTTGAGGGAGTGTGCAATTGGCATACTGACTGCAGGAATGTTGAGTTTATTTGATTTTTACAGGGACAGTGCACATTAATCAACGTTTCAGTAAAAGTGCCGGTTTTAACTAGCCGGCTAATTTTCAACCGCAGTCCCTGGGCGGGTTATTAAAAACAATTACAATATAGACAATAGCAACATAGGACAAGCAAGACATAGCATACAGACAGAGCAACATAGGACAAGCAAGACGTAGCAACATAGAACAAAAAGCAGCAAGACACAATTCATAAAAGCAACAAAGTGTTTCCACACCTCACAAGCTACAGACAACAGACAACATGGAAAGCGGCAACACACAGCTAGGGACCATGTTCACAAATCTGATTGATCTTTAGCCATGTCTTCAAGCATTTTGTGAAACTGTGATATGTGGTGCAGTTATGTGTGTCTGATGGCAGTGTATTCCAGACATGGGAAGCTCTCACAGAGAAAACGGATTTACTAAAGGTGCTTTTCCTTAAGGGAACTATACAGTCACCTCTCATGGCAGACCTTGTGGATCTGTTGCCATATGTTTGGGTTTTCTGTTTAACAAAAATACTGAGTGGAGGGGGAGCCAGGCCATTTAGGATCTTGAATACAAGACATGTGCCGGTGTATTGCACAAGATTTTCCCAACTCAGGAGCTCATGCTTTCTGAGGATGTAACAGTGATGATGGCTATTGGGCTTCCTATCAAACACTTTGAGAGCCTGTTTGTAGACAGACTGAATAGGTCTTAATGTTGTACAGCAAGCTTGGGCCCAACTAGTCAAGCAGTTGCATGTCCACCAGAGCTGTTGCAAGAGAAATTAATGTTTGTTTCTCTACCATGGGCTCCTGAGTGACGCAGCGGTCTAAGGCACTGCATCTCAGTGCGTATTTCACTACAGATGCCCTGGTTCGAATCCAGGCTGTATCTCAATTGGCAGTGATTGGGAGTCCCATAGGGCAGCCACAATTATTCCAGGTTTGGCGGTTTAGGCTGTCATTGTAAATAATAATTTGTTCTTAACTGACTTGCCTAGGTAAATAAATAAATTTAAAATATAAAACCTCTAAACTTGTTTTAAATAATTTGGCAGTACATTCAACTGGCCTCACAAGCGCAGACCACGTGTAACCACGCCAGCCCAGGACCTCCACATCCGGCTTCTTCACCTGCGGGATCGTCTAAGACCAGACAGCTGATGAAACTGGGTTTGCACAACCAAAGAACTTCTGAACAAACTGACAGAAACCGTCTCAGGGAAACTCATGTGTGTTCGTCGTCTTCACCAGGGTCGTAACCGACTTCAGTGGGCAAATGCTCACCTTAGATGGCCACTGGCAGGCATGCTGGAGAAGTGTGCTCTTCACAGATGAATCCCAGTTTCAACTGTACTGGGCAGATGGTAGACAGTGTGTATGTCGTCGCCTCATGGTGGTGGTGTAGTTGTGGTATGGGCAGGCATAAACTACGAACACAATTGCATTTTATCGATGGCAATTTGAATGCACAGAATAAGAGGCTAATGAACAGTGTACACAGTCTAGACAAGAAACAAAGCCCATCCCTGGCCTACTAAATATACTTACACATACCCACACAAATGGTAAACACTCCATGTTTAAAATGGGTTTGTTATCTGTGTTATGCATGTGTACAGTCGTGGCCAAAAGTTGAGAATGACACAAATATTAATTTCCACAAAGTTTGCTGCTTCAGTGTCTTTAGATATTTTTGTCAGATGTTACTATGGAATATTGAAGTATAATTACAAGCATTTTATAAGTGTCAAAGGCTTTTATTGACAATTACATGAAGTTGATGCAAAGAGTCAATATTTGCAGTGTTGACCCTTCTTTTTCAAGACCTTTGCAATCCGCCCTGGCATGCTGTCAATTAACTTCTGGGCCACATCTTGACTGATGGCAGCCCATTTTTGCATGATCAATGCCTGGAGTTTGTCAGAATGTGTGTTTTTGTTTGTCCACCCGCCTCTTGAGGATTGACCATAAATTCTCAATGGGATTAAGGTCTGGGGAGTTTCCTGGCCATGGACCCAAAATATTTACGTTTTGTTCCCCGAGCCACGTAGTTATCACTTTGGCAAGGTGTTCCATCATGCTGGAAAAGGCATTGTTCGTCACTGTTCCTGGATGTTTGGGAGAAGTTGCTCTAGGAGGATGTGTTGGTACCATTCTTTATTCATGGCTGTGTTCTTAGGCCAAATTGTGAGTGAGCCCAGTCTCTTGGCTGAGAAGCAACCCCACACATGAATGGTCTCAGGATGCTTTACTGTTGGCATGACACAGGACTGATTGTAGCGCTCACCTTGTCTTCTCTGGACAAGCTTTTTTCCAGATGCCCCAAACAATCAGAAAGGGGATTCATCAGAGAAAATTACTTTACCCCAGTCCTCAGCAGTCCAATCCCTGTACCTTTTGCAGAATATCAGTATGTTCCGGATGTCTTTCCTGGAGAGAAGTGGCTTCTTTACTGCCCTTTTCGACACCAGACCATCCTCCAAAAGTCTTCGCCTCACTGTGCGTGCAGATGCACTCACACCTGCCTGCTGCCATTCCTGAGCCAGCTCTGTACTGGTGGTACACCGATCCCGCAGCTGAATCAACTTTATGAGACGGTCCTGGCGCTTGCTGGACTTTCTTGGGTGCCCTGAAACCTTCTTCACAACAATTGAACCGCTCTCCTTGAAGTTCTTGATGATCCGATAAATGGTTGATTTAGGTGCAATCTTACTGGCAGCAATATCCTTGCCTGTGAAGCCCTTTTTGTGCAAAGCAATTATGATAGCATGTGTTTCCTTGCAGGTAACCATGGTTGACAGAGGAAGAACAATGATTCCAAGCACCACCCTCCTTTTGAAGCTTCCAGTCTGTTATTCAAACTCAATCAGCATGACAGAGTGATCTCCAGCCTTGTCCTCGTCAACACTCACACCTGTGTTAACGAGAGAATCACTGACATGATGTCAGCTGGTCCTTTTGTGGCAGGGCTGAAATGCAGTGGAAATGTTTTTGGGGGGATTCAGTTCCTTTGCATGGCAGAGGGACTTTGCAGTTAATCTGACCACTCTTCATAACATTCTGGAGTATATGCAAGTTGTCATCATATAAACTGAGGCAGCAGACTTTGGGAAAATGTATATTTGTGTCATTCTCAAAACTTTTGGCCATGACTGTACATGCCTGGGGGAGTGTATGTCTGTGCAATCTATATCACTCTTCCAGGAGGAAGAGGAGGTGCTGCTGGTGAAGGAGGAGGGGTGAAATGCTTACTTGTTCAACAATGTAGAGTTAAAGATTTAATGAAACATTGAAATAGTGGCACGAGGTATATTACACAGTGAATAACAATAACGATTAAAAAAAACATAAGCATATACAGGGAGTACCTAGTCGATGTGCCTATGTACAAATAGGTAGGGTTAAATTGACTAGGCAACAGCCTAAAATAATAAACAGTAGCAGCAGCGGGTAACGTTAGCCATTCGATTCGCTATTTAACAGTCTTGTTTAGCAGTCTTATGGTTTGCGGGTAGAAGCTGTTCAGGCTACTATTTAGAGCTGAGCGATATATCAACTTAATTCTACGTTTTTTATGTACGCTTGTTCTCATGTTGTATGTTTGGTCTCGTCGCCTTCGCTCCTCTGTGCTGTGTGCACCTTCCCATTTAGCCTACACCAGAGATTTGTATATAATGACGAGATGCACGTCTCCGTCCTAATAACGGGAGTCGTTGTCCCAAAGGCCACAAGGCAGTCGACAAACCCCAAAATAAGCCCATAGAAACACATTGGCCTTATTTTGGACAGGTTTTTAGCAAGAGTGAAATCTCTCGCCTGTTCCTCTTTGGTTTACACGCACACCAAACCTCTTCCCTGCCTTTCACGTTAACAAAGTTGAGAGATCACATCTTTCTCTCTGGCAAGCGTGTTCAACTCTCCAATTGCCTAAATACACTGGAGTTGCTTACCAAGACGACATGAAATGTTCCTGAGTGGCCAAGTTACAGTTTTGACTTAAATCAGCTTGAAAATACTTGAAAATGGCTATATAGCAATGATCACCAACCAACTTGACAGAGCTTGAAGAATTTAAAAAACAATAACGAGCAAATATTGTACAATCCAGGTGTGCAAAGTTCTTAGACTTACCCAGAAAGACTCACAGCTGTAAACGCTGCCAAAGGTGATTCTACAATGTATTGACTCAGGGGGTTGAATACTTATTTAATCAAGATATATTAATGTTTATCTTCTATTTATTAAAAAAGTTAGCATTTTTATTCCACTTTGACCGAGTATTTTGTGAGATCGTTGACAAATAATGATAATTATTCATTTGAATCCCACTTTGTAACACATACAGTGCCTTGCGAAAGTATTCGGCCCCCTTGAACTTTGCGACCTTTTGACACATTTCAGGCTTCAAACATAAAGATATAAAACTGTATTTTTTTGTGAAGAATCAACAACAAGTGGGACACAATCATGAAGTGGAACGACATTTATTGGATATTTCAAACTTTTTTAACAATCAAAAACTGAAAAATTGGGCGGGCAAAATTATTCAGCCCCTTCACTTTCAGTGCAGCAAACTCTCTCCAGAAGTTCAGTGAGGATCTCTGAATGATCCAATGTTGACCTAAATGACTAATGATGATAAATACAATCCACCTGTGTGTAATCAAGTCTCCGTATAAATGCGCCTGCACTGTGATAGTCTCAGAGGTCCGTTAAAAGCGCAGAGAGCATCATGAAGAACAAGGAACACACCAGGCAGGTCCGAGATACTGTTGTGAAGAAGTTTAAAGCCGGATTTGGATACAAAAATATTTCCCAAGCTTTAAACATCCCAAGGAGCACTGTGCAAACGATAATATTGAAATGGAAGGAGTATCAGACCACTGCAAATCTACCAAGACCTGGCCGTCCCTCTAAACTTTCAGCTCATACAAGGAGAAGACTGATCAGAGATGCAGCCAAGAGGCCCATGATCACTCTGGATGAACTGCAGAGATCTACAGCTGAGGTGGGAGACTCTGTCCATAGGACAACAATCAGTCGTATATTGCACAAATCTGGCCTTTATGGAAGAGTGGCAAGAAGAAAGCCATTTCTTAAAGATATCCATAAAAAGTGTCGTTTAAAGTTTGCCACAAGCCACCTGGGAGACACACCAAACATGTGGAAGAAGGTGCTCTGGTCAGATGAAACCAAAATTGAACTTTTTGGCAACAATGCAAAACGTTATGTTTGGCGTAAAAGCAACACCCTGAACACACCATCCCCACTGTCAAACATGGTGGTGGCAGCATCATGGTTTGGGCCTGCTTTTCTTCAGCAGGGACAGGGAAGATGGTTAAAATTGATGGGAAGATGGATGGAGCCAAATACAGGACCATTCTGGAAGAAAACCTGATGGAGTCTGCAAAAGACCTGAGACTGGGACGGAGATTTGTCTTCCAACAAGACAATGATCCAAAACATAAAGCAAAATCTACAATGGAATGGTTCAAAAATAAACATATCCAGGTGTTAGAATGGCCAAGTCAAAGTCCAGACCTGAATCCAATCGAGAATCTGTGGAAAGAACTGAAAACTGCTGTTCACAAATGCTCTCCATCCAACCTCACTGAGCTCGAGCTGTTTTGCAAGGAGGAATGGGAAAACATTTCAGTCTCTCGATGTGCAAAACTGATAGAGACATACCCCAAGCGACTTACAGCTGTAACCGCAGCAAAAGGTGGCGCTACAAAGTATTAACTTAAGGGGGCTGAATAATTTTGCACGCCCAATTTTTCAGTTTTTGATTTGTTAAAAAAGTTTGAAATATCCAATAAATGTCGTTCCACTTCATGATTGTGTCCCACTTGTTGTTGATTCTTCACAAAAAAACAGTTTTATATCTTTATGTTTGAAGCCTGAAATGTGGCAAAAGGTCGCAAAGTTCAAGGGGGCCGAATACTTTCGCAAGGCACTGTAATGTGTAAAAAGTCAAGGAGTGTGAATACTTTCTGAAGGCTCTGTAGCTCAATATTTGAATGATTAATGAATGATTTTGTTCATCTTCATCAAGGGTGATAATAATTGTGGAGGTGACTGTACATATACAGAACATAATATAGGGCCTTCAAACTCAAGTCTGTACCTCGAAGCCAGTTCCAATGTACTTTGTCATTGTTACCCTCTAAATCAGGGGCAAATTTAGACCTGGGACACCAAGTGTGTGCAATTAATTATCAGGTAGAACAGAAAACCAGCAGGCTCTGGGTCCTCATAGGGTAAAAGTTAAAGAGCGACAGCCTTTAAAAAGCAACGAATCCCTTTGAAAACCAGTCAGAAACTACAAAGTGTAAATAGGATGATTTTGGTCATAAAATCAGTCTCTTCTAAAACGGAGTTTGGAACATCCGTGCATCACAACGGGTAAATGAAGGTTGGGTTTTGATTTGACAATGTCCATTTGCTCACTAACATGGGGTGAACATCTGCAGTGGCTGTGCTCTATCCAATAGCATAGACAGTGAGACAGACCTGCCCATCAGCTCCTTAGATGTAAAATTGTGCAACTAAAACCCCCAACGGCAAAAACATCAAAATGAATTAAAGATTTGAGTTATCTTAGTTAAATTCATTATGGGGATTTTGAGGAAGTGAAATAGGATCCTGCGTCTACAGTGTTTCATGGGGGTTAATCATTAACCAAATGCGGAATCGGTGAGGAAACACACCTCTAAGACTGGAATCTCGTTTTTTTAATGAACAACAGATAAACACACGTGTCAATCAGCTTGTTCAGTGGCTCTATAAATACCGCTGATGGTGGGTGTTAATATTAATATTTACCTTACTTAGATGATGTAGATGGAATAAAGTAATTATATTATTTTCTACTCTATTCCTGTTAACACACTGTTCTTTCTAAACAAGTCTGCTCTCAGCTTGAAAGATACTGACCATGAATATGAGATTTGATGTGTCATGTAATAAGCAGTAACGTAATTCAAAGAACAGCGCGCATACGTTTTTCATTTAAAGACGCCATTTTGAGCCATGACGCCGACCAATTAGATCCGTTCTCTTCAGCGTAAACGGAAGTGAACATTGACCAACAACAATTTCGTACCTTAGTGTTTTTATTGTTGTTATTTAGACGTTTATTAACACCCTGGAACTCAGAATATGACTAATTTAACTGCATAGCCTCACATACGTACACCCAGGTAGTATATAATTCGCGTTGGAGACAGAACTTGGTTGGTAGATAGTAATGCTAGGTAACTGAGCTGCTAACAATGGCTAAATGTATGGTTTTTCACACTCAAATAGCCTCCATTATGGAGGTGCTAGCGAATGCAGCCGTGGCAGAGATTTGTAAACTCGTCGACGACGACTATGCAGTGTTTCGTTTGGAAATAACTCAAAGCCAGAAAGAAAACAGGACATTGCAGAGGAAACTACAGCTACTTGAACTGAAGGTGGCACGGGAGCGCGCAGAGAGGACAACTCGAGAGCGCGCCCTAGCTAGTCGTCCCAGTAGTGTCAAAATCCTCGACCGATACAGAGGAATGGCAAGAGGTACATTTTGATTTTGCAGAAGGCCGAGGCTGTGGGGCCTGTCGCCCCGTTCCCCTCTGTGCTTGTGTTCAGATGTGTTACCCAGAATTGGTTCTTGGTCAGTTTTTGGATAGTATGCAATACTTCCCCATCTTGCATAATTATTTTCTTTGACCTTTATTTTACCGAGCAGGTCAATTAAGAACAAATTCTTCTTGCACAAAGACACAATACTATATTCTAATCAGATTCTTGATTTACTGAATTTCCTATTGTCATAATAAATTAAAATAATCTGATGCATGGAACATAATCAATCCATCAATAAATAGTATATCTAGTATATCTAGATGTTATGTTACCTTCGATCCTCCTTGCCAATTGTAGATATTGTCAATAGTGTACAATATAGCATTAAGCATGGACAGTACCTAATTTAACTACCTCTTTTCCCCCAATCACTGTCTTAGGTGAAGGACATCTCACTGGAGGCCACAGGAGCTTTGTGAAGCCAGTAGGACACAACGTGTGGAGAGATGACCAACCAATAGCTATAGATGAGGGCAGTGGAACCTCCACCCAGCATGTTATCGTGAAAGCGGTTAGTGTAATAGTGTAACATAAAAAATGACAATAAATCAAATGTGGCCCGTTTGTTTCAAAGGCTCCCCTCAGCTATTCACTTGCTTACATGTACATCCTGATTTATCTGCCATAAGGGAGCTTGTGAGACTTCCCTATGACATTGTTATCTAATTCAACTCATGTACCGGTAATAACCTCCTCTCTTCATGTGTCAGTCTGCAGATGCAGAGGCTGCAGGTCCTGGGTTCAAGCTGGAAATGTATGAAGGAAAGGAGGACCCACTGCACAGCAGAGACATTCAGACTGGAGTGCTTGCTGTAGCCACGGAGGACCCCACCCTCGCCCCAGCACTGCCCAGGGCCCAATGCAGCATCACGGAGGTCAGTGGAACGCTGAACACCGTCCTCAAGTCAGAGACAGACACTGAGACTTTAACGGTGCTGGAGCGACTGGGCTGTCCTCCTGCTCCCCGCACAGAGCATTTAGTTTACGGGAGCCCGAGGACGGCTCTGTTCCATCAGGACTCAGGTGATGCGTTACAGACTGGCAATGATCCGTCCTGTTCATACGCTACAGAGATGATACCTGGTGACATGCCTGTGGGCTTAGATACACAGACTAATTCAATGAGAGGGGACTGGAACCGGTACAGTAGTAGTGTCTACTCTGAAATGTGTCTAGATAAGAAAGGGGAGGGTCTGGTCATAGATGAGGTGACTGTGAAAGTGGAGGGTGATGCTCTTCTGACATGGAATGCAGACGAGACTCACTTAGGAGAAGGGCACTCTCAGGAAAACAAGAGTGACTTCTTAGACTACAGGGAAAGCTTAGAGCCAAATCCAAATATTGCAACCCACTCCCCTTTACACACGCTCAAGGAACGCGACCCAGTGTCCACGTCTATGGCACCTTCCGATTCACACAACCATGCCCTTATCGATCAGGTATTGAACTCAAACGACAAGACTAGAGCCCAGTCCCAGGGAGGGGGAGCAACATCAGGCGTTAATAAGGAGAAACGGTTCTTCTGCATGTTCTGTAACAAAGGCTTCAACTGCCCTCAGAAAGTGGAGATCCACCAGAGGGTCCACATAGGGGTGAAACCCTTCAGCTGTACCCAGTGTCACATGCGCTTCTCCCTGGCTTGGAACCTGAAGATCCACCAGAGGGTCCACACAGGGGAGAAACCTTACAGCTGTACCCAGTGTCACATGCTCTTCTCCCACTCGTCCAGCCTGAAGAGGCACCAGAGGATCCACACAGGGAAGAAACAATTCAGCTGCCCCTAGTGTGGGAAGACGTTCTCCCACCAGAATCAGCTGATGATGCACTTGAAGTTTTACACTGGAGAAAGGTCGTTTGCCTGTGCGCACTGCGGGAAGAGGTTCTCAGAGAGGAGCTACCTCAGGATACATAAGCAGAAAAAACATTTGACTGTATAATATAGAAAGTAACCATTCTACTCGATAGCTTCTGACATTTAGATTTAAACCCTGCATTAAAGACAGATACATTTTCATTTAGAATAACAAGAGTAACAGATTTCAGTGTTGAATATTCCTGTGTAGAATATTGCATTGAGACAGTGGCCGTGTCCAAATACCCATACTAGCGTACAACATACTTAAACTGCATACTAATTTCTGCATTGGATCTAGTAGAATTCACTCACCTTTTCCCACTCACGTGTTTGACAACAGCTGATCATCAGATAAATGAATGCTCTGTACCAAAATGAACAAATGGCGGGAGTCTACGTAATCACACAATAGATGATGCATTCAGTGTACTATTTTCAACATTTCATATACTATAGAATTGTATTTTTCAGCATACTATTTAGTAGGCTACTATGGGTATTTGGACACAGGCATTGTGTGATTTAAGGCATATATAAGCCTAAAAAGTCTGTTACATATCGTGTTTGTACTGTGTAGGCTATATGATGTTCACAAATGCCTATTTCATTACTTCCATTCAACTACTTGATTTTTTTCCCCAAGACACTTTTCAATGAGAAAAATAATGCAGTTTGTCAAGTTCATGCAGATTTTTTGTTGAGACTTTTTGGGGTCATTTTAGCAGATGCGCTTATCCAGAACGACTTACAATTTTTGCATTCATCTTAAGAAAGCTGGGTGAGACAACCACAACACAGTCGTAGCAAGTACATTTTTCCTCACTAAAGTACTTATCAGCAACGTTCGGGCAGGGACTCTTCTGTCTTAGCTTCAGGGGGAAGCTGGTTCCACCATTGGGGTGCCAGGACAGAGAAGAGCTTTGACTGGTCTGAGTGGGGGCTGATCCCTCATAGGGGTGGGACGGCCAAGAAACAAGAGGAGGCAGAACAGAATGCTCAGGTTTGGGTGTTGGGTTTGAGCATAGCCTGAAGGTAGGAAAGGGCAGTTCCCCCCCTCTGTAGGCAAGCACCATGGTCTTGTAGTGGATGCAAGCTTTGACTGGAAGCCAGTGGAGTATGCTGAGGAGTGTGGTGACATGGAAGAGTTTAGGAAGGTTGAACACCAGGTGTGCTGCGGCATTTTGTAACAGTATTTTTATTGGAATTTCACACTTCTCACCCATATTAAGAGATACAACAACAGAGACAAAGCACACAAAAAAACAACAAAAAACAGCACTCACTTACACATACCTACGCATATATATATATATATATACACATACATACATACATACATACATACATGCATATACACATATATACACGTACATACCACACACACCCATACATACGTACACCATTTTCCTCTTCCCGCTCGGTGCTTCTCTCACCCCATCCCCATCGTTGCGTCTCTCAATACATACATTTTAAACAAACTTACAAACAGAAATTAAACAAAAAAGCTCAGTTTAAACCAAGAAGTTAGGTTCCACACATGGAACGTACAGTGTAGTTCTGAAACACATAGATCCCCGCCATTCTAAGAGAATCCTTGCAGCATAATAGCTGATACCTCAGGTTCTAGGTAATTTAGATAAGGTTCCCATACTTTGTAGAACTGGTCTGTTTTAGAATGCAATGTACATGTCAGATATTCCAGAGGCACCCATTCAAATATTATCTTATGCCAATCTTTAATAGAAGGAACCTTATCACTAATCCACTGTAAAAGGATGTTTTTCCTCGCTGCGAAGGTAAGGATGTTGTAAAGCCTCCTTTTACCCACAGAAGTAACATGCCTACTAGGGAGACCTAACAGTAAAGAAACTGGGTCCAATTCTAGATCAACCCCTAGGATCTTTTCAATTTCTTGCAGAACACCAGACCAGTATCTTTGTATTTTGGTACATGACCATAAACAATGTGTTAGGGTGCCTGCATCAGTTTTGCATTTAAGACACTGAGGGGAAGAGGAAGTGGGGCTAAAAGCATGTCTGCGATTTGGGGATATATGCAATCTGTGTATTATTCTTAATTGGATTGCTCTAGTACAATTACATATAGATATTGTTTTTGCATATCTCCAAATGTCCTCCCACATCTCTTCGTCAATAGTAACAGACAATTCTTTCTCCCACACTTGTTTCACCCTCTGTGTGTTGACAGCAGAAAAGGACCTTAAAGTATCATAAAACAGACTTAGACATTTTCCTTTGTGGGAAAAAAAGCATTCTTTCAATGACAGACACATCAGGGTTACCAATTAAGGTGGTGCTCTTCAGAATATAATGTCTTACTTGTAGAAAGCGGAAAAAGTCCTGCTTTGGGAGTTGATATTTCTCGACCATCTGCTCAAATGACAATAAAATCTTATAAGCAAATAAGTAATTTAGCCTGCGTATGCCCTTATTAAGCCAAAAGTTAAAGCCAGCATCCAGCAATCCTGGACTGAAATCTGGGTTGTTAAGAATTGGGGTAAGAGCAGAGGTTAGTTTGGACCTTCCCAGGAAGCGTTGAACTGACCTCCATACTTTGAGTGTGTTAAGTGTAACAGGATTATTGCAGTGATCTTCTACAGACTTGAAACTTCTGAAAAATAAAAAAATCCTGTAAGGGGTATTTTGAAAGAGAAGTCTCAATGTCTAACCAAATAGAGGAGTCATCATTTGTGATCCAGTCAGAAATATAACAAAGGTGGGCACACCATTGATAGAACCTGATATTGGGCAGGTCCAAGCCGCCCATAGAACTTGGCAGCTGCAATATTGCCATCTTAAGTCTTGGCTTGCGTTTACTCCATATAAAGGAACTTAGCCATCCATGTACATCCTTTATTACCTTATTGGAGAGTAATACTGGGATCATTTGGATTGGGTAAAGTAGTCTAGGTAAAACGTTCATTTTCAAGAGGGATATTCTACCCAACCAAGAAATCGGGAGAGAGTTCCAGCGCTCCAGATCCTGTCTTATTGTATCAAACAAGGGAACAAAATTGGCTTTGTACATTTTCTGGAATTTAGGAGTTACAAATATACCCAGATACATGAAACCTGAGGGAGACCATTTAAAAGGGAGGGGGGAGAAGTATTAGGTACAGAGTGTAGGCTACCAAGTGGCATATTAATATTAATAAGAGATGTAATTGAAGTCTCGGGACTAGAGATGAATATCAGGACATCATCAGCATACAAGCTTATTTTATGGTGAACATCACCAATGAGCAGCCCCTGTATAGCAGGCGTTACCCTGATGGCCTCGGCCAGTGGTTCCATAACGAGTGCAAAGAGGAGAGGGGATAAAGAACAGCCCTGTCTGGTACCTCTGTGTATAGAGAAGCTATTTGACCTTAGCCCATTAGTAAGGACAGCAGCCTGAGGATCATCATATAAAACTTTCACCCATTTTATAAAGTTGTCCCCTAGACCAAATTTATTTAGAGCAAATAATAGTTAAGAGCACTCCACACGATCAAATGCTTTCTCAGCATCTAGGGAGAGCACAAGACCATCCATAGCACTTTGTTGGTAGGCTTAAATTACATTAAGAAGCCGCCTGACATTGTTGCATGACTTACGGCCCTTAATGAAGCCAGTTTGGTCTCCTTTCACAATTAGTGGCAGTGATTTTAGAAAGCAATTTTCTATCCACATTCAGAAGGGAAATTGGTCTGTACGAGGAACAAGATTCTGGACATTTTCCCTTTTTGAGAATAAGTTAAATGTTGGCTTCTCTCAGTGTTTGAGGGAGCTGGTCATTTGAAAATGAGTGGTTAAACATATCACGCAATGGCTCAAGGATCAGGCCATGGAACTCTATATAGAACTCACTACAAAACCCATCTGGTCCTGGGGCCTTACCATTTTGCAGATTCTTAATTGCGAACATTATCTCTTCCTTGGTAATAGGGGCATTAAGGAGAGACCTCTGTTCTTCGGAGATAGTAGGGAGCTCAATCTTACAAAATAAGTTCTCCATTAATTTGGGTGCATCCTTTGGCAGTTCTGAGGCATAAAGGTTTGTATAAAATTTCTTAAATTAGTCACTTATCAATTTATTTTCATATAAATGATTACCATCAGAATCAGTAATAGTAGCAATTGACTGAGAGTCAGCTCTCTTTTTAGCTAGGTATGCCAAGTACTTTCCTGGCTTATCGCCATGTTCATATAGCTTTTGCCTGACAAATCTCATTTTCTTTTCAGCGTCCTGTGTTAGGAGAGAGTATAACATTGATCTAATGACTGATATTTCCTTTAATAGGGCAGGAGTGGGAGTTTTAATGTAGTCCTTCTCTTTAGTTCCTAATTCACACTCTAACATTCTTTGCTTTTCATGCTTTTTCCGTCTCTTAGTAGCTGTGTATGACATAATCAGACCCCTGGCATACGGTCTCCCAAAGGAGCGAGGGGTTATCTTTTGATTGAGAGTTAATAGATAAAAATGCTTTAAACTCTGTAATAAAATATGATGTGAATGTATGGTCTTTAAGAATGGTTGTATTCAACCTCTAATGTCTTGACCGATTGAATGCCCCGTTGAGTTTTATGTCCAGGATCACCCCAGCATGATCAGATATGACTATGCTTCCTATCCTAGCGGATAAAACAGACTGCAAAGACGTCCTGGGCATAAAAAGGTAATCTATTCTAGTCTGACATCCATGAGGTGCAGAGAAAAAAGTGAACTCTGTTGGAGGGATGAAAAGCTCTCCAGACATCTGCATACCCCAGATCATCACAAATAGCTTTAAGTGACTTAGCTTGTGGAGAGAGTGAAGCTATACCGCTTGGAAACTTATCAATAAGGGGGTTCAACAAGCAGTTAAAATCTCCTCCAACCACTGCAGTGTCCGAGTTTAATTCTGAAAAGTCTAGAAATACCTTAGTGCGGAAATCAGGGGGGTGAGCAGGGGGGAAGTAAGTATTCATTATGGAAATGTTCTTCCCTTGTAAAGTACCATTAATTATAACAAAGCGAACAAATGTATCTTTCACACAATTCAAGACCTTAAGTGGTAAGTTCTTTTTCACCAGAATTGCTACACCTCTACTTCTGGATGTAAATGATGAGAAAAACACTTGACCAAACCCCCTTGTTGTAATTTCAGGTGCTCCTTATCATCCAAATGAGTTTCTTGCAACAGGGCATATGAATATTTTCTTTTTTCAAAAAAGACAGTACCTTCTTCCTTTTAATGGGGTTATGGCTCCCTCTAATGTTCCATGTACATACACACAGTCTGTTACCTGCCATTGTGTCTTGACCATTCAATATCCAGACTGGATCCTACTGTAAAAGTGGGGTGGTACCTTTTTCCATGTGTTGAACTCTCTTCTATCTCACCGAGCATAAACAAACGATATGAACCCTTGAACTCGAACTATACTAAACCCAAAAATTAAACATGTAAAGATCCAAAATGGGGTTTTCCCACTAGCTAACATGCAGGGGATTTCAACTTTCCAATGTAGACTCTTATGTCCGCATTGCCACTCAATAGCCTCATCCTTTATATATATGGAAAAGAAAATCAATAGAAGAAGATTGAGGCTCTTCCACCTAAAACCAAGCCTGGGCACCAATATGGATTCACACATATCTCAGCCTGAGCTATAGTGGCTATTACTTTAGCAAGAAAAATAATAAAAATACGAATATTACTGAACCGGAGTACGTGAGGACTCACACCACTGTTTCATGATCAGATTCAACCAAAAATAAACAAAGTTATCCAATGCTGCGGAGGTGCAGCTTAAAGTTATTTACCCGAGAGAGTCAATCAACTTTATTACCACTGGTCGTGGGCGCTGGTTGGGACCGGGTATCGGTGCTTGAGAGCGATGGGCTCTGTCCAGCTTCACACGACCAGCCTTAGTGTCCATTTGTAGGTAGCCAGGGATCCATTCCTCAAAATTTTACTGAACGTGTCCCTTCAGAATTTTCCGGGAGTCCCACAACACGAATATTGCATCTGCGTCCTCGATTATCCAAGTCGTCAATGTGCTCCGCCATTTTGCGCACCTGTTTCTCAAGTGCTTTTATCTTAGCGTCCAGAGATGTAGTTGACATTTCCACTGCAGCAATTCTTCCTTCCGCCTCAACAACACGTTTCACAACCCTCTGTAGTTCAGCTGAATGGCCTGCTATTGCTTCCAAGACCGTTCTTATCTTAACATCGAAAACTTTAGTAATGTTATCAGTCATCTTTTGAATCACCAGGTCCATTGTGCCTGGATCCGCAATGGTGTTAGCTTCGCTAACGTTAGCTAGCTCCTCATGCACATCTACAGGGGTGGTGGTTTTGGTCGAGTTCTTAGTAGTTCTGTTGGGCATGTTGTTGGAGATTTTTGCGAAATAGCCGTCAAGAATCATTGTAGGATAACTTCTTTAGCCAATTCTACCACTTTTTCAAGCTAGGAGATTCATGTAAAAATATAAATTTACGAATGCCACGGGAGCTCGCTGAAACACAGTGTTCTCTCTACGGCGCCATTTTGTCCCCTCTGCTGCGGCATTTTGAATAAGTTGCAGGGGTTTGATGGCACAAACAGGGAACCTAGTCAACAGAGAGTTGCTGTAGACTAGACCTGGATTAGGACCTGCGCCACTTCCTGTCTGAGGAAGGGCCGTACTCTACCGGCTGGTGTGAGTCACTGCTTTGATTTTTGCCGAAAATGACAGGGTGTTGTCCAGGGTCACTCCAAGGTTCTTTGCACTCTGGGAGGGGGACACAGTGGAGATGTCAACCATGATGGAGAGGTCTTGGAGCGGGCAGGCTTTCCACGGCAGGAAGAGCATCAACATCTTGTTGAGCTTGAGGTGGTGGGCCGACATCCAAGTTGAGATTTCTGCCAGACACACAGATGCGTGTGTATGTGTGGTTTTCATATATGTTGTATTTAACTCTCATTTATGTTTAATAAACATAAAATGGGACATTCTAAGACTTTCATTGAGACTCTTTAGTATACATCACATCTTATCTCACTCTATTTTGCATACACCCAACAGTGCTTTATACCTATATACTGTACACTTACTGTACACACAAAATACAGTGCATTTGGAAAGTATTCAGACCTCTTGACTTTTTCCATATTTTGTTATGTTACAGCCTTATTCTAAAATAGATCATTGTTTCCACCCCCCTCAATCTACACACACAACCCCATGATGACAAAGCAAAAACAGGTTTTTAGAAATTTTTGCAAAAGTATTAAAACATTTTTTTTTTTAAACAGGAAATTACACATTTACATAAGTATTCAGACACTTTTCTCAGTAGTTTGTTGAAGCACTTTTGGCAGGATGCACCTAAGCTCAATTTCAAGTCTCATTGCAAACGGTCTGAATACTTATGTAACTAAGTATTTATTTTTTAAAATTTGAATACATTAGCAAATATTTCTAAACCAGTTTTTGCTTGGTCATTATGGTGTATTGTGTGTAGATTGATGAGGGAAAAAAGTATTTAATACATTTCAGAATAAAGCTGTAACATAACAAAATATGGAAAAAGTAAAGGGGTCTGAATACTTTCCGAATGCGCTGTATACCTACACATACCCACACACTAACAAACGGAACTGTCGGAACTGGTGCCGCGTTGAGGTGCTAGTCAGATCTAGGAAACTGACATTTCTGACTTGCCAACTGGCTGTAGTTATATGCGTGCCGTGTCAATTTCCGAGTTTCTAAGTTCAGACTAGCATGTGAACGCAGACCTCTGTTGGCAGCCTTAAAAAAAATCTTAGTCTAGATATTTCACACTCTTAGTAGGTGGAAAGATAGCTCAGGGCGTAGAGCTATATGGCAGATGAATGTATCCTGAAACTGTAGCACACCCTTAAGAAACTTAGTCATGAGCCGGTGGCTACCAAGAGGCCATCCTGCTTTTCATTATGACATGCTGAAATAGCTGCTGCGTATACCTTAAATGTAGATGCAGCCCTGCCAGCATCTAACAAACACCTCAAGAGTACAGTTCTTATGCCGCAAGATTCTGGAGCAACCCCCGGCTCCCCACACCACTGGCAGAACACGCGCCACCTTGTGTCATAGGTTGACGTGGTGGAGGGGGCTCTGGCACTCTGTAAGATGTTAACAACAGAGGGCTCAAGATCTAAACCAGACCATATTCGGTGTTCAGTGGCCAGGCCCACAGCTGCAGGTGGGAAGAATTCGGATACCACAATGTTCAGCTTCACTGAGAGGTGTACAGCTCTGAGTGAGGCCAGATTCTTCTATGAACACAGCAGAAGAGTATGTACCATCTGGTGGAGGCGGATGGAACCCAGAACCCCTTGGTGGTTTATGTACACTACCACTGTGGTGCTGTCTGTCTGTACCAGCACGTATGTCCCTCAGTTGTGGGAGTAAGTTGAGCAGAGCTAGTTGGACTGCTCTCAACTCCAGCATGTTGATGTGGAGTTTGGACCAGCTGGGGCTCCAAGTCCCGCTGGCTGTCCTCCCCCTCAGTTCCCTCCAAGGGACTCTGCACAAGCATATCCCGCCCGAAAGGAATTTCAGGGATCTGCATCTTGCCAGTGCTCGCGTGCATTCCTTGGACACAGTCAGGCGACAATACCTGTGTTCCTTGGAACGTAAACCTTGAGCATTGCACCACCTCTGCAGGGTTCTCAAGTGTAGAAGGCCCAGTGGGGTAAAAAGAGAGGTTGCGGAGAAGAGATCCATCAGTCTCTGACACTGACGAAGTCACCTTCTGGTCTTGGACAAAAGGATTGAGCTGATCTACTATTTTCTGGACTCACACTTCAGTGAGGTGAGCCCTCATTAGAGACGAGTCAATCCTCATGCCCACGATGGTCACAGTGCGTATGGGGACCAGGTGGCTTTTTTTTGTGTGTTCAACCTGAGGACTAGCTCTGAGATGTGCTTCAGGAGAGATGTCGTGACTGCTGCTGCCTGTTCTTGTGACTGAGCACAGATTAGCCAATCGTCTAGGTAATTGAGTACAATCATCCCTTGTGATGTTAGCGGTGCTAGAGCGACATCCATGCATTTTGTGAATGTTCTTGGTGCCAGGGAGAGGCTGAAAGGTAACACTTGGTACTTGTACGCTATGCCGTTGAATGCAAAGTGCAGGAACGTCCTGTGAGCCGGGTGGATCGGTACGTGGAAGGAAACATATTGTAGGTTGACAGTGGTGAACCACTGGCCTGGGCTGATAACATCTTGAAGGGCAGGGTTTTCAAGCACCGGTTGAGAGACATCAAGTCCAGGATTGGTGACTAGGAAATATACTCCATAGAACCCACTGTGGTGTTCTGATGCTTTGATTTGTCTGATTGCATTCTTTACCAACAGGGAGGTAATCTACAGTTGGAGAGCTTCTCTTTTCAGTGGGTTGGCTGTTGTAGTTGACCAAACTTCTCTGAAAGGTGGTGGCCGGCAATGGAACTGCAGTTTGTACCCGTCTAGGTACTGTATCCAGCACCAAGGAGGACACCACAAGCTCCCACTTTGCCCGGGGGGCATGGGAGAAGCGGCTGATGCCGGGGCCACACCCATCAGGATGACTGAGGGGGCACGTCCTTCTTCGGAGCAGAGGGATGGTGCTTGTTATGCCGCTGCCTGTGCTGGTGGTGGCGCCACTGCTGAGCCAGAGCCTGTTGACGTGGCTGATCAGGGTGTGGCTGGCTTGGGGGAGGGCCCAAGCGGCCTCACAAGGTAGGGGAGAGCTGAGGTCTAGACTTCAATGGTCTCTGGGTAGGGTAACGCGGGGCAGGGGGGACCCATGAAAGACTGAAGGGTCTCTTTGTCTTTCCGCAGCTTCGCCATTTGGTCCAAAATGGTCTCCACACCAGGACCCCCCCCCCCCCCCCCCCAAAAAAAAAAACTTGGCCTGGTGAGATGGGGAGCTCCATAAAGGGTTTCTTCACAGAGGCCAACACCTTTGTCTGTAAGAGCCAAAGCTGTCTGCGTGACGAGATGACCGTAGACAGGGCTTTACCATTAGCACGTGACTCACTCATAAAAACAGCAGGTATTTGCTGTATTCGTTGACAGTCTCTCTCTAGTCATGGTTTTAAACGTTTTGAAATCTCACAGCATCAATTTTGCCATAGCTTTCTTTTATGCCTCCTAAGTTACTGCAGACTCGGTCATCTGATCAATCTGATTGACAAGCGGAGGCATAGCACGGCCAATTCCTACTTTGGCCACCTTTCCTTCCAGTTCTCTGCTGCCAATGACTGGAACGAACTGCAAAAATCACTGAAACTGGAGACTCATGTCTCCCTCACTAACTTTAAGCACCAGCTGTCAGAGCAGCTCACAGATCACTGCACCTGTACATAGCCCATCTGTAAATAGACCAACTACCTCATCCCCATACTGTTATTAATTTTGCTCCTTTGCACCACAGTATCTCTACTTGCACACTCATCACTCCAGTGTTTAATTGCTTTGTTGTAATTATTTTGCCACTATGGCCTATTTATTGTCTTACCTCCCTTATCCTACCTCATTTGCACACACTGTATGTATATAGACTTTTTCTATTGTATTATTGACTGTTTCATGTGTAATTCCATGTGTAACTCTGTGTTGTTGTTTGCTTTGCTTTATCTTGGCCAGGTCGCAGTTGTAAATGAGAACTTGTTCTCAACTAGCCTATCTGGTTAAATAAATTAAAAATATATATAAAGTAATAGTGCACTTGAATTCCTCTCCAGGCCCACGGGGAAGGCAGAGTTTGTACCTTCAGACACATGAAATGGCAACAGTTTTCCTACCCAGCGCGCAGGGCAGCTGAATTGTCTGCACCTACCAACAACAGCCCGAGACTAATAAAAAAATGTTTTTAAAGGAACTTTATCGCCTTTATCGTTGTTGTTTTTTACAGAAATGTTTGGCGATTGACTGGTTGGTGACCACTGAAGTAGACGGATATGAATAATTTAGCCTTACTAATGTTACAATACTAATGATTTGAGTCGCACCTGTGTGTATGTGGGCTTGATTAAAGAGGAGGAAGACACTGATTAGCTGCGGGTCATTACCTGGAAAGTAACTATTAGTGATGTATTATTGTTGTGTACTATTAGGCCTACATACTGTCTATACAGTATGTGTGAAAACCATTGTTGGAAACTGTTCTTTTCACTCACCAATAATGTGTTAATTTAATAGGCCAAATCAGATCTCAAAACCAACTGACCACTTCAACCATATGTCCAGCAAGAAGCATAGCCATCATTTCTACCATTGAACTTGCTTACTCTAGTCACTTTCACACAATGGAAACACAGATTTAACAGACGATCTAAACCCAATCATTGTGGTTTTCTAAGAAATGCACTTGTGGAAATACAAGAAAAAACAAATGTTGATAAAAGACTGGTCATTAAACATATATTATGTTTCCAATGTTTTAGGCTAAACCTAGCTATTTATCCAATTCATCCAGTGTTGATGATTGATTCGAAATGGGACATTTGTGAAATGTCATGAGAAATATTTACTTTAAATCATTAACACAAAAGATAATAATACAATCAGAGGGAGATATGAGCTTTGTAAATGTAAACAAAAACATGCATGATGTAGATTTCTAAATGAAAACATGTACATTGTCAATGTATAGGCTACAATTTAGGATTGTTATATAACAGAACATTTGACATTTGATTGAACGCCAGGGAATGCTGAAATACCTCCAGAGATCCTGAACCAAGTTTCTGCAACATTAGGCTCTCTCTCTGGACAACTTCTACAACCAGCTGTGGTATTTGGTATTTTATTAGGATCCCCATTAGCTGTTGCAAAATCAGCAGTTACTCTTCCTGGGGTCCCCACAGAACATTAATAGACAAGTGTTTGGCTGCCACCTGTTCCCGGCCAGTTTCTCACATTCGATCAACCTAAAGAGGCGCCATAGGATTTCTTACACAGGGGAGAAACCCTACAGCTGCCACCAGTGTGAGAAGAGGTTCTCCCACCAGCACCAGCTGAAGAGGCACCTGAAGATCCAAACCCATGTATAGCGTATAGTTCCAGTCAGTATTAGATAGAATGCCTGCCTGTAGGGAAAACACCCTGTGGTTACCCAGGTACAAATGCAAATCTTGTCTGCTTGTTTTAGTGAATTGCAAAACCA
This sequence comes from Oncorhynchus clarkii lewisi, assembly GCF_045791955.1. NCBI lineage: Eukaryota > Metazoa > Chordata > Actinopteri > Salmoniformes > Salmonidae > Oncorhynchus > Oncorhynchus clarkii. Next base: position 62,881,183 of record NC_092156.1, read on the forward strand.
CATTTAAGAAAAGTACGTCTAAAAATTACTTTTCAACATTGTCTGCTCCAGAGTGTTCTCACTACTTAGAAAAACATCATATTGTAGGGATTCCCTCATACCCCTTTTCATGACGGTGATACCAGCCATGTGAGTGAGTGAATCCTACCTATCAGCTGGACCATTAAACTAGCAAAGACCAACAACGCAAAACTAACAGATACAAGTAATGAGTGACTGGAGTAACAAATGGTCTATACAAACGTTAAACGTCGTAACACTCGTGCTCTAGGTGGCACTGTAAAATAAACTTGACAGTGGGGACTGAAGTACTATTACTTTTAGCTTTATATCTGAAGAATAGTAACGATTAACACTCCAGTGCTGCTTGTTGTTCTGTGTGCCACTGCCGTGCCATGTCCTCCCTGAGGAGCATTCTGAGTGGTGCAGTGAGCGTGGCTTCATCTTGGATATACTGGGTTAGGAAACGTGTCACACCCAGTAAACTCTGTCTTCTGGTGGGGGCATCTGTGCGACTGCTGTCACCTTGGAGTTGTCTGCGCTGATGTGTCCCATGCACTTCACTCATCATGTATTGCATCTTGTCAGCATAGAACTTCATATTCAGAGGGATAGCTCTGCCCATCACCTGCTGTAGAATGTGGTCATGCTCTTCTTTGGTGGCTGCTGCAATTACATGGACTGAAGCATGGTAACTATTAACACTATTAATAACACTAACACACATATCCCCTTGACCTTAAACCTCAAGAGTGATACTGATTGCCTGTTAAACACAATGGAGTTATGGACTAGCATTAAAGGTGTATAGCTCCATTTAATACATTACCTGTGATTAAATGTTTTCCACACACATACTGTAGCTGGCTACGTGTAGCCTGCTTGACCCCCACATTTCCCACACTCTGTGCTGACTGACTTGGTTATTTTTGTATCATTGCAAGGACTGAGTTTCCCTTGTCACAGTCGAGCAAAACATAATACTTCATTCACATAAGGACATTTTTTAAATAATTAACTCCAATGGCTCCATATTGTTAGGTACTCAAATCATGGTGTTAGAGGTGGGCTTAACTGTGGTTAACATTTTATAATATCATGTTTCTGTTTGTACAGCAAATAATTTATTATATAAACCTTTATATGCTCTTCTGTACAATTTGTGTTTACACAGTCTGCAGTCCATGAGGACCTGCTGATATGCAGTGTTGCTGGTAGGAGAGACTGGACCTCTGAAGCGGCTGGTCACAACCATGGCCCCAGATCAGGAGCCGTCGCTGTTTATTCCAGAGTAGAAACCGGGAACGAACCACGAGGGACAGAGACTCCACCACTACACAGAACACAACCAGTGGACAGGTGGACTGAATAACTTCAGTCCTGGTGGTCATCAGAGAGACAGAGGCTCCAGTCAGGGATCCAGTCTGCAGCCCAGACCCTTATCTTCACAGTCTCAGTGCAGGGATGGAGCAGGACCTGGGGCTGATAGGAACAGGAGGGTCTCTCTCTATGATACAAACACCACAGTATCCATGATGAACAGAGCAGGTCACGCTGGGCTTCAGCCTTCACATAGTGGTGGGAGATCCAACTGGTGGTAGTCTATCAGCAAGTCTGTCTTCTCCTTCAGGGTCTTGTTTAATGCCTGGGGACTGGGTTGGTAGAAGGCCTGGACCTGGGTCTAGCCTTCCTTAGCTACCTCATGGTTACCCCATGAATGCAGACAGGGTCAGGATGGGCGTTCACCACAAAAGGTACCCATCTAACACTAGGGCTAAGAGGGTAATTAACCACATATCCCTCATTAACTTGTCATTACTGGGGTGATGTAGATGGAATAAAGTATTTCTAATATGTTGTACTGTATTCTTGCTAACACACTATTCTTTCTGAAACAAGTCGGCTCTAAGCTTGAAAGATAGATACTGATCATGAATAGATTTGATAAGTAAGTACCGTAATTCAAAGAACAGCGCGCATTCTTTTTTTCATTTAACCACACCATTTGAGCTATGACGCCGACCAATTAGATCCTTTTTCGTCAGTGTTAACGGAAGTGAACATTAAATCAAGAACAATTTTGTACGTTAGTGTTTTTGATTGTTGTTATTTAGACGTTTATTAACACCCTGGAACTCAACATATGACAAATTTATCTGCAAAGAATCACATACCCCAGGTAGTATTTAATTCGCGTTGGAGACGGGATTTGGTTGATAGATGTTATTTAAGTAAAGCTAGCTAGTAGCTGCTAACAATGGCTAAACGTATGGTTTTTCACACTCAAATAGCCTCCATTATGGAGGTGCTAGCGAATGCAGCCGTGGCAGAGATCTGTAAACTCGTCGACGACGACTATGCAGTGTTTTGTTTGGAAATAACTCAAAGCCAGAAAGAAAACATGACATTGCGGACAGAACTGAAAGTGGCACGGGAGCGCGCAGAGAAGACAGCGCGAGAGCGCGCCCTAGCTACTCGTCCCAGTAGTGTCAAGATCCTCGACCGATACAGAGGAATGGCAAGAGGTACATTTTTATTTTGCAGAAGGCCGAGGCTGTGGGGCATTTCGCCCCGTTCCCCTCTGCACATGTGTTCAGATGTGTTACCCATAATTGGGTCTTGGTCAGTGTTTGGATAGTATGCAATACTTCACTATCTTGTTCATTTTTATGTATTTTACCAGGCAGGTCAATTAAGAACAAATTCTTCTTGCACAAAGACACAATACCATATTCTAAGCAGATTCTTGATTTGCTGAATTTCCTATTGTCATGCTCAATTAAACTAATGTGATGCAAGGAGCATAATCAATCCACCAATAAATAGTATATCAATAAGAAGTGTTACCTTACATCCTCCTTGCCAAATGTAGACAGTGTCAATAGTGTACAATATAGAGTTGCGCATTGACAGTACCTAATTTCACCATCCCTTTTCCCCTAATCACTCTTTTAGGTGAAGGCCACAGGAGCTTTATGAAGCCAGTGGGACACAACGTGTGGAGAGATGACCAACCCATAGCTATAGATGAGGGGAGTGGAACCTCACCCCAGCATGTTACAGTGAAAGAGGTTAGTGTCATAGTGTAACAAATTACAGTACATCAAATGTGGACAGTTTATTTCAGAAAGGCTCCCCTCAGCTATTCACTTGCTTACATGTACATCCTTATTTATTTGCCATAAGGGAGCTTGTGAGACTTCCCTATGACATTGTTATCCAATTCTACTCATGTACCGGTAATGACCTCCCCTCTTCTTGTCTCAGTCTGCAGAGGCTGCAGGTCCTGTGGTCAAGCTGGAGAGGTCTGAAGGAGAGGACCCACGGCACAGCAGAGACATCCAGGATGGTGCAGCGTCTGGAGTGGCACCCCCTGTAGCCATGGAGGACCCCACCACCACACCAGCGCTGCCCAAGACCCGACACAGCATCACGGACGTCAGTGGAACGCTGAATGCTGTCCTAAAGTCAGAGACGGACACTACGACTCTAACAGTGCTGGAGCGACTGGGCAGTCCTCCTGGTCGCCACTCTGAGTATTTACTTTACGGGAGCCCGAGGAAGGTTCTGTCCCATCAGGACTCAAGTGACACGTTACAGAATAGCAATGATCCGTCCTATTCATACACTACAGAGACGATACCTGATGACATGCCTGTGGGCTTAGATACACAGACTAATCCAATGAGAGGGGACTGGAACCAGTACAGCAGTAGTATATACTCTGAAGGGTCCCTAGATAAGAAAGGGGAGGGTATGGTTGTAGATCAGGTGACTGTGAAGGAGGAGGGCGACCCTCCTCTGACATGGAATGCAGACGATACTCACTTAGGAGAAGGACAGTCACAGGGCAACACTAGTGACTTCTTAGACTACAGGGAAAGCTTAGAGCCAAATCCAAATATCGCAACCCACTCCCCTTTACACGCGTTCAGGGATTCAGACCCAGAGTCCACATCGATGGCACCTTCCAATTCACACGGCTGTGTCCTTTTCGATCAGGTATTGAATTCAAAGGATGTAAGGTCCAAGACTCGAGGAGGGGGAGCAACATCAGGCAACAGTAAAGAGAAACGGTTCCTCTGCATGTTCTGTAAGAAAGGCTTCAGCTGCCCCCAGAAGGTGGAGATCCACCAGAGGGTCCATACAGGGGAAAAATTATTCAGTTGTACCCAGTGTCACATGCGCTTCACCCAGGCTGGCACCCTGAAGAGACACCAGAGGGTCCACACAGGGGAGAAACCCTTCAGCTGTACCCAGTGTCACATGCGCTTCACACAGTCTGGCAACCTGAAGATCCACCAGAGGGTCCACATAGGGGTGAAACCCTTCAGCTGTACCCAGTGTCACATGTGCTTCTCCCAGGCTTGGAACCTGAAGAGCCACCAGAGGGTCCACTCAGGTGAGAAACCCTTCAGCTGTCCCCAGTGTCACATGAGCTTCTCCCACTCGTCCAGCCTGAAGAGGCACCAGAGGGTCCACACGGGGAAGAAAATGTACAGCTGCCACTAGTTTGGAAATACTTTTCCCCCACCAGAACCAGCTGAAGATGCACCTGAAGCTTCACATGGGAGAAAGGCCGTTTGCCTGTGAGCACTGCGGGAAGAGGTTCTCATAGGAGCTACCTCAGGATACACCAGCAGAAAAAACATTTCACTATATAACGTAGAAAGTAACCATTCCATCTGATAGTTTCTGAGTTTAGATCAAACCTTGCATTGAAGACAAAGATACATTCCGGTTTAGAATTAGAAGAGTAACAGATTTCAGTGTTGAATATTCCTGTGTAGAATATTGTCCGAATACCCATACTAGCGTACTTCATACTTAAACTGCATATTCATTTTGGCATTTGATCTAGTAGAATTCACTAATGTTTTCCGACTCACGTGTTTGATAACAGCTGATAATCCAAGAAATTGATGCGCTGTATCAAAATGAAAGCATGGTGGGAGTCAACGCAATCGCGCATTCAGTGTACTTTTCTTCAAAATTTGACATAACAGGGGGGGGGGCTCTTCTGTCTACACATCAGTGGGAAGCTGGTTCCACCATTTGGGTGCCAGGACAGAGAAGCGCTTTGACTGGGCTGAGTGGGGGCTGTACCCCGTAGGGGTGGGACGGCCAAGAGACCTGAGGAGGCAGAACATAGTGCTTGGGTTGGGGTGTTGGGTTTGAGCATAGCCTGAAGGTAGGGAGGGGCAGTTCCCCTTGCTGCTCTGTAGGCAAGCACCATGGTCTTGTCGTGGATGTGAGCTTCGACTGAAAACCAGTAGTGTGCCAAAGAGCAGTTGAACACTTTGGGAAGGTTGAACACCAGGCGGACTGCAGCGTTCTAGATAAGTTGCAGGGGTTTGATGGCACAAGCAGGGAGCCCATCCAACAGAGTTGCAGTAGTCTAGACTGGAGATGACAAGAGCCTGGATTAGGACCGGCACCACTTCCTGTGTGAGGAAGGGTCGTACTCTACTGTTGTAGAGCATGAACCTGCAGGAAAGTCACTGCTTTAATGTTTGCAGAGAACGACAGGGTGTTGTCCAAGGTCACGCCAAGGGTCTTTGCACTCTGGTAGGGGGACACAGTGGAGATGTCAACCATGATGGAGAAGTCTTGGAGTGGGCAGACCTTCCCCGAGAGAAAGAGCAGTTATGTCATGTCGAGGTTGAGCTTGAGGTGGTGGGCCGACATCCAAGCTGAGATGTCTGCTAAGCACACAGAGATGCGTGTATGTGTGGTTTTCATATGGTGTGTTTAACACTTGTTTATGTTTAATAAACACAAAATGGGACTTTTCATTCTAAGACTTTCATTGAGACACTTTAGTATATATCACTTCGGATCTCACCCTATTCTGCATACACCCAACAGCACTTTAACCATTAGACTTACTAAATATACATACACATACCCACACACTAACAAACACCTACTGTACATGTCAAAATAGTTTAGTCAGGTTTGTCTGATGACTTGATTTCTAAGTTATTTTTACCCACAACATTTTTCCACCATGATGGGTTTAACAACAATGAAGTCATTCTGTGACTAGAGTATAGGACTCAAATGTAGTGAGGATGGGTTAATACTCCATGTTGAAAGTGTGTTTTATCAAATGTATTTATAAAGCCCTTCATACATCAGCTGATATCTCAAAGTGCTGTACAGAAACCCAGCCTAAAACCCCAAACAGCAAGCAATGCAGGTGTATAAGCACGGTGGCTAGGAAAAATTCCCTAGAAAGGCCAGAACCTAGGAAGAAACCTAGAGAGGAACCAGGCTATGAGGGGTGGCCAGTCCTCTTCTGGCTGTGCCGGGTGGAGATTATAACAGAACATGGCCAAGATGTTCAAATGTTCATAAATAACCAGCATGGTCAAATAATAATCACAGGCAGAACAGTTGAAACTGGAGCAGCAGCACGGCCAGGTGGACTGGGGACAGCAAGGAGTCATCATGCCAGGTAGTCCTGAGGCATGGTCCTAGGGCTCAGGTCCTCCGAGAGAAAGAGAGAATTAGAGAGAGCATACTTAAATTCACACAGGACACCGAATAAGACAGGAGAAGTACTCCAGATTACAAACTGACCCTAGCCCCCCGACACATAAACTACTGCAGCATAAATACTGGAGGCTGAGACAGGAGGGGTCAGGAGACACTGTGGCCCCATCCGATGACACCCCCGGACAGGGCCAAACAGGAAGGATATAACCCCACCCACTTTGCCAAAGCACAGCTCCCACACCACTAGAGGGATATCTTCAACCACCAACTTACCATCCTGAGACAAGGCCGAGTATAGCCCACAAAGATCTCTACCATGGCACAACCCAAGGGGGGGGGGGATCACATCAGTGACTCAACCCACTCAAGTGACGAACCCCTCCTAGGGACGGCATGAAAGAGCACCAGTAAGCCAGTGACTCAGCCCCTGTAATACGGTTAGAGGCAGAGAATCCTAATGGAAAGAGCGGAACCGGCCAGGCAGAGACAGCAAGGGCGGTTCGTTGCTCCAGAGCCTTTCCGTTCACCTTCACACCCCTGGGCCAGACTACACTCAATCATATGACCCACTGAAGAGATGAGTCTTCAGTAAAGACTTAAAGGTTGAGACAGAGTTTTCGTCTCACACATGGGTAGGCAGACCATTCCATAAAAATGGAGCTCTATAGGAGAAAGCCCTGCCTCCAGCTGTTTGCTTAGAAATTCTAGGGACAATTAGGAGGCCTGCGTCTTGTGACCGTAGCATACGTGTAGGTATGTACGGCAGGACCAAATCAGAGAGATAGGTAGGAGCAAGCCCATGTAATGCTTTGTAGGTTAGCAGTAAAACCTTGAAATCAGCCCTTGCCTTGACAGGAAGCCAGTGTAGGGAGGCTAGCACTGGAGTAATATGATCAATTTCTTGGGTTCTAGTCAGGATTCTAGCAGCCGTATTTAGCACTAACTGAAGTTTATTAGTGCTTTATCCAGGTAGCCGGAAAGTAGAGCATTGCAGTAGTCTAACCTAGAAGTAACAAAAGCATGAATACATTTTTCTGCATCATTTTTGGACAGAAAGTTTCTGATTTTTGCAATGTCCGTGTATTATCCATGTATGTACCTTAGGGTAGTGTATGTCTGTGTAATTTGTATCACCTGTCTTTTCCAGGGGGGTCTAGAGGTGCTGCTGGTGAAGGAAGAGGGGTGTGAGGAAGGTCTGGAGATCTCAGAAGGTAGTGACGGGATGATTAATACAGAAGCTCCGATGCAGTTTTCAAAGCACTACTGATTCGACAACGTTTCAATGCTTGCGTCAAAGTAACAATACCACGTGAGGATGACGTTCGAAGCTTCGGACGTCCCAGTACCATCTGACAGGTGTCGGAAATCGGAACTGGTTGTGCTTTCAAGACCACTGGGAACTCAGAGAAGGGAAGAAAAAAACACAGTCTAATCAGGACGTCAGTGATCTTCAGGTCGGAGCTGTAGAAAGAGGCCCAAGTTCTCGACTTGGATTTCCAGTCGGAGCTCATATTTCCCAGTTATTTTGAACGCACTTAAGTCGGAGATTTTCGAGTTTCCAGTTGCTCTGAAGAAGGCATGAGAGTGCCGATCTCATTCCAGCTCTGCTGGGAGCTTTCAAGAATCTTTGAATTTTGTCTAGATAATTCAGTTTTAGCAGGTGAAAGATAGTTCAGGGCGTACAGCCAAATGGCGAATTAATCTATCCTAAAACCAAAACACAGCATCGAATCTCAATACTTTTTATTTTTCAGAACAGTGATTGTAAATGAAACAACTATAGTAGTTTTTATTGATAATTATCAAATGATTTATCCAAAGTTTGTTAATATGTAAAAGTGAGTGGAATTTTTTAAATTAAAACCCAAGGCAAAGTTGACAAGCAGTTACCTCGTGATAAATGAGGTAAAAAGCTTTGTTTGATCCAAGTCAGTAGATTCCAAAACAACGACCTATGCTGGACAGTACTTCGATTTATTCTAGATATTCTTCTGCTTTTCTCGCCTGACAGGTGGCTCAGCCTGTAGAGCAGCGCAAGTCAGTCGACTTATAATATAGCACAAGATTAAACTAGCTACATTGTATTTCTAACTTTTACATTCTGAGTTTAGATAAGCATAGGCTGCTCAGTTTTTAAAAATGTAACATCCTAAATCATGCCATGTAACCACCATCTTTTGTAAAGTTGTTCGTTTCAAACACTGAGCTAGTGTGCTTTTTCGAACCATGATTTGCAAAATTATTGATCCCACGGAATTTATTCAATACAATGTTTCTGTCATACACCGACCTCTACTGGACACCTTATTTTCCAATTTACTTAGATTTTTAAATCTTCTAATACATCAACGCTAGTGCAGGTAGGGGCAGTGATTTGGGATCAGACACTAGCATAGGCACAATATATAATCCTGGCTATGGTTGAAAATGTAGTTTCTTCCTATAGTTAAAATAAAACTTTTTGTGTAACCTATGGTAATCTTTTGTCTTCGGGATCCTAAATAATACAAATTTTTAATAAACTGGCGGAAAAAATGATAAATAGGATGTGAACCCCACATTCTAATTGAATGTATTAAATCAACGCCCACATCTACTGCACCACGATGTTTTGTTGGATGCATCGGAAAACAAGTATACTGCATATAAACATCAAACATGCTGACCAGCAGATGTCACTGATGGGCACTGTGTTAAGGAGGCGTCGTACGTCAACTGGCATCCCTTTATACTAGGTGATCAACAATCAAAACATCGAAATGCATTGCTAATCAAATAAATACATGTGCCTCTCATAAACAGTTTAATAAACTGTCTAGTAATTCATACGGCCTAACCTTAGCTTAGGAGACGGAGGAAGGACACCCCAATAAAATTATTGTTTTGTCTTCAGTTATGGCCGCTAGCATTTCTTAATGAACATTGATGAAAAACGAGGCCAAATCAGGAAGTGCAACCGCACTTCTTGAATCAACACATATGGAATCGAATTATAATACACTACAATGGATCCATATTTTTAGGTTCTTGAATCACTCACTGTGTTAGAGATGGACTTGGCTGTGGTTAATATTTTATAATATCATGTCCCCCAGACACGATCAGGACACCATGTTGAAATACCAAAACAAACTCTGAACCAACTATATTAATTTGGGGATAGGTCGAAAAACATTACATATTTATGGGCATTTGGCTAGCTAGCTTGCTGTTGCTACCTAATTTGTCCTGGGATATAAACATTGGGTTGTTATTTTACCTTAAATGCACAAGGTCAACTTTAAGGTGCATTACCACAACCAACTGGACTGGAGTCTGGACCTCAGTTCATCTTTCAATCACCCACGTGGGTATCGGCTCCTAAAAACCAATGAGAAGATGGCTTGTGGGTGGGTATATGTTCCTGCTCCCAAGCGTTCCCAAAACTAGAAAAAAATATTATTGTAGGACTTCCCTCATGCCCCTTTTCATGACAGCACTAACGTTAGCCATGTGAGTGAGGGCTAGCTAGCTACCTGAGTAGGTATTTCAAAATCATAATTTAACAATTCCAAATGTTGTGTATATTTTGTGGTAACTTGTAGAGATAGACGCGGATAACTAAACAAACATTTGTACACAATGATATTAGGACGGATCTAGGCTAGAACTCGGACAGTTGAATATCAAATCAAATGTATTTATATAGCCCTTCTTACATCAGCTGATATCTCAAAGTGCTGTACACAAATCCAGCCTATTTACCCAGAATATTTACCTTACTGGGGTGATTCTATTATTTTCTACTATATTTTTGCTAACACACTTCTTTCTAAACAATTCTGCTCTCAGCTTGAAAGATACTTATCATGAGATTTGATATGTAACGTCAAAACAGTTAATGAAACAGGGCGCCAAAATGTTTTATTTAACCACACCCTTTGAGCATTGACGACAACCAATAAGATAATTCCTCTTCAGTTTAAACGGAAGTGAACAGTGACTAAGAGCAATTTCCACGTTTGCGTTTGTATTAGGACGTTTACTAACACCATGGAACTCAAAATATGACATTTAAATGCATAGCGTCACATAATTATCCCAGGTAGTGTTTAATTTTCGTTGGAGACAGGACTTTGTTGATAGATGTTATCTAGGTAACGCTAGCTAGCTGCTAACAATGGCTAACTGTATGGTTTTTCACGCTCAAATAGCCTCCATTATGGAGGTGCTAGCGAATGCAGCCGTTGCAGAGATCTGTAAACTCGTAGACGACGACTATGCAGTGTTTCGTTTGGAAATAACTCAAAGCCGGAAAGAAAACGGCTCATTGCGGAGGAAACTACAGCTTCAAGAACTGAAGGTGGCACGGGAGCGCGCAGAAAGGACAATGCGAGAGCGCGTCCTCGCCAGCCGTCCCAGTAGTGTCAAGATCCTCGACCGAAACAGAGGAATGGCAAGAGGTACATTTTGCAGAAGACCGAGGCTGCGGGGCCTGTCTCCCCGTTCTCCTATGCGCATGTGTGACTTTAGATGTTTTAACTCAGCATTTCCCAAACTCGGTCCTCCAGACCGTTTTGTTTTTTTGCCCTAGCACTACACATCTGATTCAAAAAGTCAACTAATCATCAAGCTTTGTAGTGTTAGGGCAACAAAACAAAAAGTGCACACCTTAGGGTCCCGAGGACCGAGTCATGGAAACTGTCTTAACCATAATTGGGTCTTGGTCAGTTTTTGAATTCTATGCAATAATCCCCCTGATTTAAAATAATTATATTTAATTAACCTCTAACCTCTATAATACCCTATGTATTCTAACCAGATTCTTCTATTTACTGCATTTCCTATTATTTACTCAATTAAAACAATGTGATGCATTAAACATAATACATTAATCAACAAATAGTACATCAAGAAGTTATGAGATTACCTTACATCCTTGCCAATTCTAGACAGTAACAATAGTGTACAATATACCATTGAGAATTGACAGTTGCTAACCTAACCATCTCTTTTCCACCAATCACTCTCAGGTGAAGGACATCTCACTGGAGGCCACAGGAGTTTTGTGAAGCCAGCGAGAGACAATACATGGCGAGATGACCAACCAATCACTGTTGATGAGGGGAGTGGAACCTCAACCCAGCATGTTATTGTTATAGAGGTTAGTGTAATAGTATTACATAAAAAATACAGTATGTCAAATGTGTCCAGTTTACTTCAGAAAGGCTCCCCTCAGCTATTCACTTACTTACATGTACATCTTCATTTAGCTGCCATAGGGGAGCTTGTGAGACTTCCCTACAACACTGTTATCCAATTAGACTCATGTACCTGTAATCACCTCCTCTCTTCTTGTGTCAGTCTGCAGATGCAGAGGCTGCAGGTCCTGGGGTGAAGCTGGAGAGGTCTGAAGGAGAAGAGGACCCACGGCACAGTAGTGACATCCAGACTGGAGTGGCCCATGAAGCCACTGAGGACTCCACCACTGCCCCAGTGCCGCCCAGGACCCAACGCAGCATCACGGAGGTCAGTGGAACGCCGAACACCGTCCTCAAGTCAGAGACAGACACAGAGACTTTAACTGTAACACACAGGCTCCTCCATACAGGATCTGACCACAGTTTAGACCCGGAGAGGCTGGGGCTACTGGGCTGTCCTCCTGCTTCCGGCTCAGAGTACTTTCCGGTATGTCACCAAAGCCAAAGAACGGATCATTACCGTGGAGATGGTGACACGTTACACACTGGTGGTGATCAGTCTTGTTCTTACGCTACAGACGTGGACCGTGGCAACATGCCCTTGGGTTTAGAGACCCAGACTGATCTGTCTAGAGGGGACTGGAACCGGTACAGTAGTAGTGTATACTCTGAAGGGTGCCTAGATAAGAAAGGGGAGGGTCTGATTCTAGATGAGGTGAAAGTGGAGGCCGACGCTTCTCCCACATGGAATGCAGATAGTCACCTAAGAGATGGACACTTACAAAGCGGAGATTTCTTAGATTACAGGGAAAGCGTAGAGACAAATCCAAATGTCGCGACCAACTCCCCTTTACGCACGCTCAGGGATCGCGACCCAGTGTCCACGTTGATGGGGCCTCCCGATTCACACATCCTTTTCAATCAGGTATTGAACTCAAAGGACCAAAAGGCCAAGGCTCTGGGAGGGGGAGAAACATCAGGCAATAGTAAAGAGAAACAGTTCCTCTGCATGTTCTGTAAGAAAAGCTTCAGCTGCCTCCAGAAGATGGAGATCCACCAGAGGGTCCATACAGGGGAGAAACCCTTCAGCTGTACCCAGTGTCACATGCGCTTTGCCCAGGCTGGTAACCTGAAAATCCACCAGAGGGTACACACAGGGGTGAAACCCTTCAGCTGTACCCAATGTCACATGCGTTTCGCCCAAGCTGGCAACCTGAAGATCCACCAGAGAGTCCACACAGGAGTGAAACCCTTCAGCTGTAGCCAGTGTCATATGCGCTTCTCCCACTCATCCAGCCTGAATAGGCACCAGAGGGTCCACACGGGAGAAATCCTACAGTTGCCCTCAGTGTGAGAAGAGATTCTCCCACCAGAACCATCTAAAGATGCACCTGAAGGTCCACACAGGAGAAAGGCCGTTCGCGGGAAGAGCTTCTCCGAGAGGAGCTCCCTCAGGATGCACCAACTGAAAAAACATTCCACTCCATAACATAGATAGTAACCAATCCACTCAGGAATGGTTTAGAGCAAGCCCTGCATTAAAGTCAAAGATTCATTTTCATTATTCTCAGCAAAAATATCTGCAGATTTCAGTGTTGAATGTTCCTGAATATAATATTTCATCCAGATATTGTGTGAATCAGTATATAAGGCATATACATGTGCGTGTGTGTGTGTGTATATATACAACAATACCAGTCAAAAGTTTGGACACACCTACTCATTCAAGGGTTTTTTTCTTTTTACTATTTAAAATATATATATATATCTACACTACCTTTTCAAAAGTTTGGGGTCACTTAGAAATGTCCTTGTTTTTGAAAGAAGAGCACTGTATTTCTGATCAATTTGATGTTATTTTAATGGACAAAATGGGCTTTTATTTCAAAAACAAGGACATTTCTAAGTGACCCCAAACGTTTGAACGGTAGTATATATATATATATATATATGTGTGATGTTCACAAATGCCTATTTCATTACCTCCATTCAACTACTTAATTTTTTTCCCCAATACACTTTTCATTTGAAAATTAATGCAGTTTCTCAAGTTCATGCTGATTTGTTGTTGAGACATATATATGTGTGGTTTTCATATGGTGTATTTAACACTTGTTTCTGTTTAATAAAAACTAAATGTGACTTCTCATTCTAAGACTTTTATTGACTGTATACACTCGAGTGCTTTATAATCAATACACACACTAAATATACCTACACACTAAGTTGGAGGTTTACATACACTTAGGTTGGAATCATTAAAACTCATTTTTCAACCACTCCACAAATTTCTTGTTAACAAACTATAGTTTTGGCAAGTTGGTTAGGACATCTTTGTGCATGATACAAGTCATTTTTCCAACAATTGTTTACAGACAGATTATTTCACTTATCATTCACTGTATCACAATTCCAGTGGGTCAGAAGTTTACATACACTAAGTTGACTGTGCCTTCAAACAGCTTGGAAAATTCCAGAAAATGTCATGGCTTTAGAAGCTTCTGATAGGCTAATTGACATCATTTGAGTCTATTGTTGGTGTACCTGTGGCTGTATTTCAAGCCCTACCTTCAAACTCAGTGCCTCTTTGCTTGACATCATGGGAAAATCAAAAGAAATCAGCCAAGACCTCAAAGAAAAACAATTGTAGACCTCCACAAGTCTGGTTCATCATTGGGAGCAATTTCCAAATGTCTAAAGGTACCACGTTCATCTGTACAAACTAAAGTATGCAAGTATAAACACCATGGGACCACATAGCCATCACACCGCTCAGGAAGGAGACGTGTTCTGTCTCCTAGAGATGAACGTACTTTGGTGCGAAAAGTGCAAAATAATCCCAGAACAGCAATGGACCTTGTGAAGATGCTGGAGGAAACAGGTACAAAAGTATCTATATCCACAGTAAAATTAGTCCTATATGGTCAACCTGAAAGGCCACTCAGCAAGGAAGAAGCCACTGCTCCAAAAGCCAGAGTATAGTTTGCAACTGCACATGGGGACAAAGATCTTACTTTTTGGAGAAATGTCCTCTGGTCTGATGAAACAAAAATAGAACTGTTTGGCCATAATGACCATCGTTATGTGTGGAGGAAAATGGGGGATGCTTGCAAGCCGAAGAACACCATTCCAACCGTGAAGCACAGGGGTGGCAGCATCATGTTGTGGGGGTGCTTTGCTGCAGGAGGGACTGGTGTACTTCACAAAATAGATGGCATCATGAGGGATGAAAATTATGTTGATATATTGAAGCAACATCTCAAGACATCAGTCAGGAAGTTAAAGCTTAGTCGCAAATGGGCCTTCAAAATGGACAATGACCCCCCAAGCATACTTCCAAAGTTGTGGCAAAATGGCTTAAGGACAACAAAGTCAAGGTATTGGAGTGGCCATCCCAAAGCCCTGACCTCAATCCTATAGAAAATGTGTGGGCAAAACTGAAAAAGTGTGTGCGAGCAAGGAGGCCTACAAACCTAAGTCAGTTACATCAGCTCTGTCAGGAGGAATGGGACAAAATTCACCCAACTCATTGTGAGAAGCTTGTGGAAGGCTACCTGAATTAAATGTTTGACCCAAGTTAAACAATTTAAAGGCAATGCTACCGAATACTAATTGAGTGTATGTAAACTTCTGACTCACTGGGAATGTGTTGAAAGAAATAAAAGCTTCAATAAATAATTCTCTCCACTATTATTCTGACATTTCACATTCTTAAAATAAAGTGGTGATCCTAACTGACCTAAAACAGGCAACTTTTACTAGGATTAAATGTCAGGAGTTGTGAAAAACTGAGTTAAAATATATTTGGTGTATGTAAACTTCCAACTTCAACTGTACCTGGGGCAGCAGGGTAGCGTAGTGGTTAGAGCATTGGACTAGTAAGGTTGCAAGTTCAAATCCCTGAGCTGACAAGGTACACATCTGTCATTCTGCCCCTGAACAGGCAGTTAATCCACTGTTCCTAGGCCGTCATTGAAAATAAGAATTTGTTCTTAACTGACTTGCCTAGTTAAATGAAGGTAAAATACCTACTCAAAATAGTTTAAGGTTTGTCTGATGACTTTTCATAGCTGACATTTTTACTCACATCATATTGATGTCCTCCATGTTGAGTTTAACCACAATGAAGTAATTGTGTAACTACAGTATAGCACTCAATTGTATTGGGGATGGGTAAATACTCCATGTTGAAAGTCTATTTATTATCTGTGTGTGTGTACCTGAGGGAGTATATACAGTGGGGCAAAAAAGTATTTAGTCAGCCACCAATTGTGCAAGTTCTCCCACTTAAAAAGATGAGAGGATTTTTAATGAATTTATTTTAAAATTATGGTGGAAATAAGTATTTGGTCACCTACAAACAAGCAAGATTTCTGGCTCTCACAGACCTGTAAATTCTTCTTTAAGAGGCTCCTCTGTCCTCCACTCGTTACCTGTATTAATGGCACCTGTTTGAACTTGTTATCAGTATAAAAAAACACTTGTCCACAACCTCAAACAGTCACACTCCAAACTCCACTATGGCCAAGACCAAAGAGCTGTCAAAGGACACCAGAAACAAAATTGGAGACCTGCACCAGGCTGGGAAGACTGAATCTGCAATAGGTAAGCAGCTTGGTTTGAAGAAATCAACTGTGGGAGCAATTATTAGGAAATGGAAGACATACAAGACCACTGATAATCTCCCTCGATCTGGGGCTCCATGCAAGATCTCACCCTGTGGGGTCAAAATGATCACAAGAACAGTGAGCAAAAATCTCAGAACCACACGGGGGGACCTAGTGAATGACCTGCAGAGAGCTGGGACCAAAGTAACAAAGCCTACCATCAGTAGCACACTACGCCGCCAGGGACTCAAATCCTGCAGTGCCAGACGTGTGCCCCTGCTTAAGCCAGTACATGTCCAGGCCCGTCTGAAGTTTGCTAGAGAGCATTTGGATGATCCAGAAGAAGATTGACAAAATAATGAAAGCAAAATATAACCTTTTGGTAAAAACTCAACTCGTCGTGTTTGGAGGACAAAGAATGCTGAGTTGCATCCAAAGAACACCATACCTACTGTGAAGCATGGGGGTGGAAACATCATGCTTTGGGGCTGTTTTTCTGCAAAGGGACCAGGACGACTGATCCGTGTAAAGGAAAGAATGAATGGGGCCATGTGTCGTGAGATTTTGAGTGAAAACCTCCTTCCATCAGCAAGGGCATTGAAGATGAAACGTGGCTGGGTCTTTCAGCATGACAATGATCCCAAACACATCGCCCGAGCAACGAAGGAGTGGCTTCAGAAGAAGCATTTCAAGGTCCTGGAGTGGCCTAGCCAGTCTCCAGATCTCAATCCCATAGAAAATCTTTGGAGGGAGTTGAAAGTCCATGTTGCCCAGCAACAGCCCCAAAACGTCACTGCTCTAGAGGAGATCTGCATGGAGGAATGGGCCAAAATACCAGCAACAGTGTATGAAAACCTTGTGAAGACTTACAGAAAACGTTTGACCTCTGTCATTGCCAACAAAGGGTATATAACAAAGTATTGAGATAAACTTTTGTTATTACCAAATACTTATTTTCCACCATAATTTGCAAATAAATTCATAAAAAAATCCAACAATGTGATTTTCTGGATTTTTTTCCTCATTTTGTCTGTCATAGTTGAAGTGTACCTATGATGTATATTACAGGCCTCTCTCATCTTTTTAAGTGGGAGAACGTGCACAATTGGTGGCTGACTAAATATTTTTTTGCCTCACTGTATCTGTATCACCTGTCTCTTCTAGGAGGAGGAGGGTCCAGAGGTGCTGTTTGTGAAGGAGGAGGGCTGTGAGGAGGGTCTGGCGAACCCTGAGGGGAACATGGTCATGGAGGACAACCAGACTACACCTCCTTCTGAACCCACAGAGGAATTAGCTGAGCAGCACAGGACCACATACAGTCTCACTGAGGTGAGCCCACTGTAAACTACTGTCTGAATGGTTATGTTAGGTCCCGTATCCACAAAGAGTCTCAGAGTAGGAGTGCTGATCTACGATCAGTTTAGCCTTTTAAATCATAATGAATAAGACTATGTAGACAGGGGACCTGATCATTGATCAGCACTTCTACTCAGATTCTTTGTGGATACGGGCCCAGGTCTTGATTTATTTTTTCAGAAGGGTGGGACCATGTCTTTGAATTATCAAACCATTTCAAAGAGTGTCAAGTAATCAAATCAACTAACATGTTTGCATAGTACTCTTCGCAATCCTTCATTGCCCAATCAGAATATGCTCATATGAGATTTCTTGATCCAACATCCTCTCACTCTGTATCTCTTACAGTCAGTAGACATGGAGGATGGGAAGCCTGATCTGCTGCTGGTCAAAGAAGAGACAATAGAAGACGGACCAGAGAACATTGATCTGCTGAGTGGAATAAAGATGGGGGAGCAAGGTGAGGGAGAAATACATATAACCCATAGATCCTCAACAGGGTTCTACAGTGCTACCATTTTACTCACATATGCATCTAAATATTTTGTTGTGCAATGTGGAATTTTAATTTAGGAGCGTCAGTGTGCCTAGAAAAATTAAAGATTCTAGCTTTAATACCTGAAATATTTTTAATTGTGCTCCTAAATTTATTTGTGTGCCTACATTTTACTTATACTTACTCCTTGTAAAAAAAAAAGTCAGCATAGAGCCCTCTTCAATGGGAATAGTGATGTGCTTGGATATTATTTTCTTCATTCGTTGGGGCGGCAGGGTAGCCTAGTGGTTAGTGTTGGACTAGTAACCGAAACGCAAGTTCAAATCCCCGAGCTGACAAGGCTGTTCCTAGGCCGTCATTGAAAATAAGAATTTGTTCTTAACTGACTTGCCTAGTTAAATAAAGTTAAAAAAATCATAAAATTAAATGAATACAACTTATGTTGACATATACAAAAACACAATGTATGAACTTCACCAGGTAATTGACATAAAAATGTATACGAGTTCCCCCTCAGTCACTCAACTTCGGTACAACATACCGAAGTCGCACTCTCGTGACCGGTTGAAGGATCCACAATCACACCTGACAAGGCCAATGAAATCTGCACCTTGCTGGAAGCCCCGCCTTCCAAAGGTGATAATCATGAGGCTCAGATTCATTCCTTCAACTATTCCACTCTTCACCTGGATGTGAACAGGAACAATTCACGCTACTGAAACAAGCAATTACAAAACGTGACTGTCTTACGTTGTGCCAACTAAACTGTCTCATAGTGGTAGAGCGTGCTCACCCCCTGGACATTGTGTGCTGAAGTTTGTATTTGGTATCATTAATTATTCTTCAGTTTGCTGGATCAATGGTTAAGATGGCTAAGAAAGCGACCAAGATGACGATGGCTAAGCCGGGTTCGAGGTCACGATCATGCCCCCAGTCATGCGGGTTATACTATGTCGAACCGTGTGGGCATTGCCACATACTGTGTGAAAACTTCCTGGAAAGACGTGTAGCATTCTTGTAGCATTCTTTGTGACTTTCCTTTCCAAGAATTTGGCAACTTGGCTGGGACCGAGGTACAGGAAGTGGAGAGGGACTTGAGGCTGTTGTCGGAAAAGGTGGAACTAGCTTCCCAGCAGGAAGATGGTGAGCCGGTGGGTTTGGTGACATACAGGGCCCATGTTCGGATGACGACATGGTGTCCCTGGACAGCTCAGGGGGTTTCCCCGGGTGATGAAGAGGACTTTATTTGGGGACAGCCACCTCCTCACGCAACGAGAGTAGCATCATTTTTTGGTACTCCAAGAGGGGCCAGGGGCTGAGGGTGTTGGCCTATCTGAACGATTGGCTGATAGCAGTCAAAGGATCAAGCAGTGTTACCCACATCGAGGCTAGTGCTCCATGTTCCTTCTCTAAGTTTTATTGTAAACCAGAAAAAGGAGCTGTCTATTGCAGCACATTCCATTCCTGGGTCTCGAGTTAGACTCATCCTTAAATTGCACTTTTCTACCCCTGCAGAGGTTGTCAGGTTTCCAGCTCTGCTTGGCCCAATTTTCGTCTGGGGCACACAGTACATTTTCACCAGTTCCTGCGCCTACTGGGGATGATGATGATGCTTCTATGATGGGGGTCAGTACCCTGGGGCTGTTCCAGTGCTGGGTGCTAGCAACACGCTTGGATGCATTTCGTTACCTAAACCAGTCAATTCAGGTGTCCCCGACATGCCTTCAGGCACTGTCCCAGTGGAGGGTTCTCATGGGCCAGGTGTTGTCCAGCAAGGTGATCACGACAGACTGCGAGGGTTACTGAATTTGGGGAGTATGGATGGTGTCACAGAGTGCCCGGCTTATCAATTACCTGGAACTTCTGATGGTGTACTGGCGCTCAGGCCCTCCTGTGTTTGTTGGGCCGGCATGTGCTGTCAGTGGTGTAAAAAGTACTCAATTGTCATACTTGAGTAAAATTAAAGATACAGTGCCTTGCAAAATTATTATTTTCCCTTGGCGTTTTTCCTATTTTGTTGGATTACAATCTGTAATTTAAATGGACTATTATTTGGATTTCATGTAATGGACATACACAAAATAGTCCAAATTGGTGAATTGAAATTGAAAAAATAACTTGTTTAAAAAAAAAAAATGAAACGTAAAAGTGGTGCGTGCATATGCATTAACCCCCTTTGCTATGAAGCCCCTAAATCTGATGCAACCAATTACCTTCAGAAGTCACATAATTAGTTAAAGTCCACCTGTGTGCAATCTAAGTGTCACATGATCTGTCACATGATTTCAGTATATAAACACTTGTTCTGAAAGGCCCCTGAGTCTGCAACACAAAGCAAGGGGCACCACCAAGCAAGCGGCACCATGAAGACCAAGGAGCTCTCCAAACAGGTCAGGGACAAAGTTGTGGAAAGGTACAGATCAAGGTTGAGCTATAAAAAAAATATCAGAAACTTTGAACATCCCACGGAGCACCATTAAATTCATTATTAAAAATGGAAAGAATATGGCACCACAACAAACCTGCCAAGAGAGGGCCGCCCACCAAAACTCACAGACCAGACAAGGAGGGCATTAATCAGAGCTAAAAGAGACCAAAGATAACCCTGAAGGAGCTGCAAAGCTCCACAGCGGAGATTGGAGTATCTGTCCATAGGACCACTTTAAGCCGTAAACTCCACAGAGCTGGGCTTTACAGAAGAGTGGCCAGAAAAAATGCCATTGCTTAAAGAAACAAATAAGCAAACACGTTTGGTGTTCGCCAAAAGGCATGTGGGAGACTCCCCAAACATATGGAAGAAGGTACTCTGGTCAGATGAGACTAAAATTGAGCTTTTTGGCCATCAAGGAAAACACTATATCTGGCGCAAACCCAACACCTCTCATCACCATCCCAGGAGTGAAGCATGGTGGCGGCAGCACCGGCAGGGACTGAGAAACTGGTCAGAATTGAAGGAATGATGGATGGCGCTAAATACAGGGAAATTCTTGAAGGAAACCTGTTTCAGTCTTCGAGAGATTTGAGACTGGGACGGAGGTTCACCTTCCAGCAGGACAATGACCCTAAGCATACTGCTAATACAAAACTCAAGTAGTTAAAGGCGAAACATTTAACTGTTTTGGAATGGCCTACTCATAGCCCAGACCTCAATCCAATTGAGAATCTCTGGTATGACTTAAAGATTGCTGTACACCAGCGGAACCCATTCAAATTGAAGGAGCTGGAACAGTTTTGCCTTGAAGAATGGGCAAAAATCCCAGTGGCTAGATGTGCCAAGCTTATAGAGACATACCCCAAGAGACTTGCAACTGTAATTGCTGCAAAAGGTGTCTCTACAAAGTATTGACTTTGAGGGGTGAATAGTTATGCACGCTCAAGTTTTGTTTTTTGTCTTATTTGTTTCACAATCAAAAATATTTTGCATGTTGTGTAAATCCAATGATACAAATTTAATTCCAGGATGTAAGGCAACAAAATAGGAAACATCTCAAGGGGGTGAATACTTTCGCAAGCCACTGTACCTTAATACAAATTACTCAAGTAAAACTCACCCAGTAAAATACTACTGGAGTAAAAGAGTATTTACTTTTAAATTTACTTTTGATACTTAAGTATAAGTATAAACCATTTCAAATGTCTTATATTAATTAAACGGCACAATTTTATTTTTATTGACGGATAGCCAAGGGCACACTCCAACACTCAGACATAAATTACAAACTAAGTATGTGTTTAGTGACTCAGTAGGGATGACCAGGGATGTTCTCTTGATAAGTGTGTGAATGACAATTCTCCTTTTCTTTTGTGTGTCAAGGAAAATGTATGGAGTAAAAAGTACATTATTCTCTTTAGGAATGTAGTAAAGTAAAAGTAGGCCAAAATATAAATAGTAAAGTACAGATACCCCCAAAAATACTTAAGCAGTACTTTAAAGTATTTTTACTTAGGTACTTTACACCACTGTGTGCTGGTCATATCTAAGGACGGTGCCTCAGTTGGTAGAGTAAGGTGCTTGCAATGCCAGGGTTGTTGGTTTGATTCCCAAGGGGGACCAATACGAAAACAGTACACAAATGTGTGCTTTCACTCTTGTAAGTCACTCTGGATAAGAGCGTGTTCTAAATGACAAAAATGTAAATAACAGGCATGGGCGGACCCTCCTCACCTCGGCTCGCTCCCTGTTGTGGTGGAGCAGTGCACATTTGCTCTCACTTCAGGTGTAGCATGTTCCTGGTTACCTCAACTGCTATACCCTTGGGTGGTTTCCCAGATATGGGAGCGGTTCGGCAATGCCGACATAGATCTTTGCAAATTGTCTTTTTTTCTGCATGAGGGACCCAAGTGCCCCGTTGGGAACGGACTCTGGCGGACCAGTGGCCTTTGACCTTCCTGTATGCATTTTCACCAGTGGTTCTGATTCAGCCCACGTTGGCGAGGGTGCGCTGGGAGGGTTTAATCATTGATTCTTGGGGCTTTCCGTTGGCCCAGGCTGCCTTGGTTCGGGGAGATCATTTGCCCTTTAGGGGGGGGACCCTGGCAACTCCCGTTGGTCTGGGTGGGGGACAAGTTACTTGCGCTTTCGGCCAAGTAAATAATCTGTCCTACTTGTGGCTAAAAAAGTTAATGTCAAGCCCTGAAAGCGGTATTAAATTGAAGGAATTAATCCTGTGGAAGACGGCGTGTCCAGCGAGGCGTGGATTTCATTGACCTTGCCAGGCGTGATTGTAGATCAACCGAAGTTGCAAGGGTGTGACTCCCCATAGTACGTTGTACCTTGTTTCCCTCCTTCAGGGAACATTAGTTATAACGTTACGTTTTCTCTGCAATGTTTGGAAAGTATTTTGTAACCACTTCTTGCAGGTTGGCTGGAGGCTAATAGAGGAGACTGGGTGAACATCTTGGATTCCCAGACCCAGACCGGTGCCACCAAGGGCCCAGGGGACAACATCACTGAGCAGGCTAGGACCAGAGGCGACATAGTGGAGGTCTGTGGATGGGACAGTGTCCTCAACTCTGGGCTGGGGAATCACAACCAGAAACAGACAATGGAACACAAAACAACAACTGAACTGAGACCAGGACTGGCTGAGACCAGGGTAAGGCGTAGAATTGGTCTGCGGGGACTGGGAGGTGTCCGTATGCGGCTGAAGAGAACAGACACAGACTCGGCTAGCGATGCTCCATCTTGCTCCTATAGTTGTGATTCAGAGAGACTGATGGCGCCTCAGGTTAACCCTCCAACAGGGGCTTCCTTCAGCCTGCCTTCTATAGGATCTATCAACTGGAATATGGACCCTGCGACAACACAGACACTTCCTGGCCTTCATCCTCCTCACACTCTCCTAATGTTAAACCAGACCTCAGATAATGTCAGTGCCTCAACACTAAATGGCTACACAAGCTCATTGACAAATGAAAATAGTAGAGATGGAATCAGTAAAGGTGGCAGCGCCAAAGAGAAGCGCTTCCCGTGTTCGTTCTGTGGGATATCCTTCAGTTTCCCCAAACAGGTGGAGATCCACCAGAGGATGCACACGGGGGAGAAAGCGTTCAGCTGCCACCTGTGCCCAGCCAGTTTCTCCCGATCGTCCAACCTGAAGAGGCACCAGAGGGTCCACACAGGGGAGAAACCCTACAGCTGCCCCCAGTGTGCAAAGAGGTTCTCCCACCACCACAATATGAAGGTGCACCTGAAGGTCCACACAGGAGAAGCAGTTTCCCTGTATGCACAGCAGGAGTAGCCTTATCTGACAAAGTTGTCAATTGGGAGAAATCGTATCACTTGAGCTACTTAGGGGAAACTGTTATTTAGATTAAATATAGTTATCATGTGACGTGTCTTGAGGTAAGAGGGTAATTAACCACATACCCCTCAATAACCCTTTGTTAACTTGTCATTTGAAACAGGCTTGTGTAAATGCCTGTTTTTAGAGAGACAGTAAACCTAGATGGGGGGAATGCATCAATAAGTGTTAGCGCAAATACATGCTAGCTGTTCCCGTAAACTTCCAGTCATTGAGCCAACAACTATCCATTTAAAAGCTTGTCTCTGCAAAAATATAAAAACAAATGTACATATCTTTTGCGGAGATGGCTAAATTAATATAGAGGAAACACTGAATTCCCCTTTAAAAAAACAGCCCCTTCCCACAATGGCACCACGTTCAGGAAGTGTCATCATTTGTTGTTGGGGAAAAAATGGTGTAAAGGTTCCACCCTGTTAGGATTATGCACCTAATGGTTGTTAAATGTTGTTAGAAAAGTTGGCAAATAAGACTGTCAATATTTATTTATCTTTGAATATATTTTATGTATATTTAGATACATTTGTTACTAATTACAGTTACATAGCATCATGTAAGTAATTGTCATGAAATGAAATGTGAATAAATAATTGTAATTAGTAATGTAATTGGCTAGCAACAATATATAATCTATTTTCATGTTTTACAAACTCCGGTTGACAATGTTTTAAAAAAAAAAAAAAAAATTATATGATCAAATAAATAGAAAGTAAACTAATGCACAATATTCATTCTTATTATAGGTGTTATGTTTTTCAACTATTTCATACATGGAACAAAAATATATAATGCAACCTTTAGTGTTTGTCCCATGTTTCATCAGCTGAAATAAAAGATCCCAGAAATGTTCCATTCACCCAAAAAGCTTATTTTGCACAAATGTTGTGCACAAATGTTTACATCCCAGTTATTGACCATTTCTCCTTTTCCAAGATAATCAGCATGATCATTACACAGCTGCACCTTGTGCTGGGGACAATAAAAGGCCACTCTGAAATGTACAGTTTTGTCACTCAACACAATGCCACAGATGTCACAATTTTTGATGGAATGTCCACCAGAGCTGTTGCCATAGAATTGAATGTTCATTTCTCTACCATAAACCACTTCCAACGTTGTTTCTGAGAATTTGGAAGTACGTCCAACCGGCCTCACAACCGCCGACCACGTTTATGGCATCGTGTGGGTGAGTGGTTTGCTGATGTCAACGTTGTGAACAGAGTACCCCATGGTGGTGGTAGGCATATGCTACGGACAAAGAACACAATTGTATTTTATCTGTGGCAATTTGAATGCACAGAGATACCGTGATGAGATCCTGAGGCCCATTGTCGTGCCATTCATCTGCCGCCATCACCTCCATGTTTCAGCATCATAATGCACGGCCCCATGTCGTAAGGATCTGTACACAATTCTTGGAACCTGAAAATGTCCCAGTTCTTCCATGGCCTGTATACTCACCAGACATCACCCATTGAGCATGTTTGGGATGCTCAGGATCAACATGTACGACAGCGTGTTCCAGTTTCTGCCAATATCTAGCAACTTCGCACAGCCATTAAAGAGGAGTAGGACAACATTCCACAGGCCACAATCAACAGCTTGAACAACTCTATGCAAAGGAGATGTGTTGCGCTGCATGAGGCAAATGGTGGTCACAACAGATACTGACTGGTTTTCTGATCCATGATTTCCTTATATCAACTACAACTCAGTAAAATCTTTGAAACTGTTGCATGTTGCATTTATTTTTGTTCAGTAAAGATATTAAATAACTTTTTACTTCATATAATGTATTCATTATTGGTGTTAGTTCTACCCTGTTATGCTTCCTTCTACCCTGTTGTGTTGGTATTTTAATATCAGAATTTAACAATACCATCAAATGTTCTGCATATTTTTGTGGTAACTTGTAGCGATGTAAGGGGTCAACTAAACATTCACCCCCCTTTAGGCTTTTCCTAATTTTGCTACGAACCAATTTAAATGGATTTAATAATCATTTTTCATCAACAATCTAATCAAAATACTCTGTCAACGTGGAAGATTTTATATAGATTTTATATATAACATTTTATATATAAAAATTGGATACTAAAATATACAGTAATCATTGCATAATTATTCACACCTTTTGTTTAGGCAAGCCGAAATTAGTTCAGGAGTAAAATTTCGTTAGACAAATCACATAAGTTACAAGGACTCACTCTGTAAAATAATAGGGGTTGACAACGCTGCCCAGTACACTTCCCCTGTCCCCCATACATACAACATATGTAAGGTCCCTCAGTCAAGTATTGCATTTCAAGCACAGATTCAATTATGAAGACCAGGGAGCTTTTCGAAAAGACTCAAAGAAGGGCAGAGATTGGTAGATGGGTAACAATAACATATCCGAAATGGAATGTCTCTTTATGCATGGTCAAGTTAATAATTATGCTGTGGTTTATGTATTAAACCACCCAGACACATCAAAGATTGTCATCCTTCTGAACTGAACTGTAGGACAGGAATGAAACTGCTAAGGGATGTTACCATGAGGCCATCAGTGATTTTAAAACTCATTGGTGAGTTTAATGGCTGAGATGGGAGAATTGAGGATGGATCAACACTGTACTGACTCCACCTAAATGACAGAATGAAAATAATACAAATATTCCAAAACATGCATCTTGTATGCAACAACGCACTAAAGTAATAATGCAAAAAAACACAGCAAAGGAATACACTTTTTTGCCTAAATGCAAAGCCTTATGTTTGGGGCAAATACAACAGAACACATGACTGAGTAACTGCCTCCTTATTTTCAAGCATGGTGGTGGCTGCATCATGGTATGGGTATGATTGACATCGGAAAACGCTGGGATTTTTCAGGATGAAAAGAAAAAGGATGGAGCTAGCACAGACAAAATTCTAGAGGAAAACCTGCTTCAGTCTGCTTTACACCAGACACTCAGAGGAATTCACCTTTCAGCAGGATAATAACATACGACACAAAGCCAAATCTAAGTTGCTTACCAAGATGTTCGTTCCTGAGTGGCCAAGTTACATTTTTTACCTAAATCAGCTTGAAAATCGAGGTCAAGATCTGTAAATTGCTGTCTAGCCATGATCCCCAACACTTTGACAGAGGTTGAAGAATTTAAAAGAATATTGTGCAAATATTGCACAATAGCCTACAGGTGTGCAAAGCTCTCAAGAGACTTGCCCAAGAAGACTCAACACGGTAATCACTACCAAAGGTGTTTCTAACAAGTATTTACTCAGGGGGGTGAATACTTATGTAATCAAGGTATATTAGTGTTTTAGTTTTCATTCATCTTCAAACTATTTTAGAATTTTGGTTCCACTTTAACAGAGTATTTTCAATAAACTGTTGACAGATTACAATTAAATCCATTTCAATTCCAGGTTGTAACACAACATTTAGAAGTTTAAGGAGGGTTGAATGATTATGCAAGGCATTGCATTGTAATAATTACCATAAGGATCTTGGCAAGTATAGTTGAATATTTACCTTACTGAGGTGTTGTAAATAAATAATGACCTTATTATTATACTCTATTATTGCTAACACACTGTTCTTTCTAAACAAGTCTGCGGTCATCTTGAAAGATATTGATCATAGGAGATTTATATAATATAAGTTGTACCGTAATTCAAACAGTACACAAATGTTTCATTTAACCACACCCTATGAGCTATGACGACAACAAATAAGATCCTTTCTCTTCAGTTTATACGGAAATGAACATTGACCTATAATAATTTCCACGTTAGCGTTTTATTGTCGTTATTTAGACGTTTATTAACATCATGTAACT